>NC_134265.1:165329695-165645729 GCF_031893055.1 Leptodactylus fuscus
TTTCCAAGTCTCGCTGACAACATCTGCAGCAGTCAAGCTACAAGGCCAGCCCACCTGGATCCACATCTCCCACCTGCTTTCTGTCTGGGACACTTTCTGACTCTGGTGGTTTTTGTGACTTCTGTACATGGATCTTCTTCTGATTTGTTATAAAGTTAAAGTGGTTGGTATGTGGACCATAATAAAGTGCTACCAATATGCCACCATGGGAACTCATGACAACAAAGCACTGCATTGCAGGTGAGATCTACAACTGCCCAGCCATCTGTTTCTTCATCAGCTTTCAGCCAAATAGCAGGTGAAGACAAGAGTTCTACTACTTCCAATGATCCCTCAGCTCTATTTGGATGGAGGATTTAGCTTTATCATGCCACAGTAAAATACTTGAACTCACCTGACTTCTGGGTGTGCAGCCATGTGCCAACTACTGCTATAGTGGGGGTTCCTCTAATAGGTGCTCTTTTGAGATATTCTGAAATTTTTGATTTGATAGTGAAATACTGTTCAGAAAATATACAAATAGATTGTGGAAAAATAATGACACAGCCTAAAATTAAGTGAATTATTGCATGCCACAGATTTTGCTTTTGCATTGTGTTCAGGTATTGTCTGCCAAGACTGTAAAGCTCTGAGGACTGTTTTTTTTCCGGCAGGACAATGTGCTATGCCCCACAGCTAGGTCAATCAATGTGTGGATGAAGGAGCACCACATCAAGACCTTGTCATGGCCAGCCCAATCTCCAGACCTAAACCCCATTGAAAACCTCTGGAATGTAATCAAGAGGAAGATGGATAGTCACAAGCATGAAACAAAGAAGAACTGCTTACATTTTTGTGCCAGGAGTGGCATAAGGTCACCCAAAAGCAGTGTGAAAGACTGGTGGAAAGCATGCCAAGATACATGAAAGCTGGGATTAAAAATCTTGGTTATTCCACCAAATATTGATTTCTGAACGCTGAATTAAAACATTAGTATTGTTGTTCCTAAATGAATATAAACTTGTTTTCTTTGCATTATTTGAGGTCTGACAGCACTGCTTCTTTTTTAATTTGACAATTTTTCATTTGCTGCAAATAGATTCAAAATTTTTTGCTTTGAATTTCAGAGACATGTTATCAGTAGTTTATATAATAAAACAACAATGGACATTTTACTCAAAAATATACCAATGAAGAGAAAAATCAGAGAAACTGAAAATTTTGCAGTGGTCTCTTAATTTTTACCAGAGCTGTATATGTCACAAATAATAGTACTGTACATTAAATAGATTACGAGATAGAGGTTACCCACAGTGGTCGTTACAACGAGCAGCTAATTTAGTTGGCTCTATGCCACGAGAGTCACTTTTACAGGAAAAAGCCCCCCCCCAAAAAAAAAAAGCAAAATAATAGTAAATTTCAAAAAGCTCAAGTTTCAATTTTCAAAAATTGTCTACATCTTACAGTAAACAATTTAAAACTATTAAAAATATTATCTATCGTAATTTACCTACTCTAATGCAAGACCCTATTACTAAACAAATACTGCAAAATGGAATACAAATTGTAGCTAAAAGAGGTCGTACAATAGGAGACAGGTTATCTCCAAGCTTATATGTTAAAAACAAAACTACATCCACTACGTGGCTGAATATTAAAGGTTTTTACAATTGTGGCCATAAGCACTGCAGTATGTGCAGATATGTTAAAAAAACTAAACATTTTACAGATGTGGATGGAAGAAAAACATACCAGATTAAAGATTTTATGAAAAGTAATAGCCACCACATCGTATACATATTGAAATGTTGTATGTGCAATCTTATGTATGTTGGCTGTTCTATACGTAATGTTAAAACTCGTATTTCAGAGCACATATCTGATAGTACAAAAAACATAGTTAACATCTCTAACCTGTCATGACATTTTCTAAGTAAACATCAGGGCCGGCGTCAGCGCACGGCATAGTCGGGCAAGTGCCGGGGCCCACAGAGCCTCTGGGGGCCCCCCGGCACTTGCCTGTCACGATTTCAGCTCATCGGCGTCCGTCCGCCGATGAGCTGGAATACATACGCGATTAAAGCAGGAGCTGTGAGTTCAGCTCCTACTTTAAAGCTCCGGCCCGTCATCACACATACACGCAAGCCGGGCCGCAGCTAAGCAGGAGCTGATCTCACAGCTCCTGCTTTAATCGCGTATGTGACTGGAGAGAGGAGCGTCGGGGGATCGATGGAAGGTGAGTAGAGATGAGCGAACACTAAAATGTTCGAGGTTCGAAATTCGATTCGAACAGCCGCTCAATGTTCGTGTGTTCGAACGGGTTTCGAACCCCATTATAGTCTATGGGGAACAGATACTCGTTAAGGGGGAAACCCAAATCCGTGTCTGGAGGGTCACCAAGTCCACTATGACACCCCAGGAAATGATGCCAACACCTCTGGAATGACACTGGGACAGCAGGGGAAGCATGTCTGGGGGCATCTAACACACCAAAGACCCTCTATTACCCCAACATCACTGCCTAACAACTACACACTTTCCACATTCAAAAAAACCTCTATCAAAGTGGGAAAATACCTGGAAACCTTCTTTACTCCCCAAATGGATGGACACAAACCCCAATTTAAGCTCAACAAACAGTAACAACCACCCCTTTAAATCACGTTCCCCATGACAACCACAAATGGAATAGGCAATGGGAATTCCAAAAGCCCTCACCTTTAACTGTCATTTTGAGTGTGTGTGTGTGTGTGTGTGTGTGTGTGTGTGTGTGTGTGTGTGTGTGTGTGATATGTGGTAAGACCTTCCAAAATTCACTTTTCTAGCCCTTAACATGAGCCCTTCCAAACAAAGTTACATGACCTTAAGCTGAGCTACCAGCAGAGATTGAGGCCCTTGGCATGAGTAGAGCCTTGCACCAGCAGTGTTTTTGGCACTTAGGGTGAGTTGAGCCTTGTACCAGCGTGTGTCCCTTAACATCAGGCGGGCCCTAAGTTCTGCGCTTTGCACGAAAGTTCCACATTAACTAGGCTGAATGGTACAAAGATTAGTAGGCCCGAGAACCAGGAACAGGTCTTGCAATGGCTGTCGGATAACGCTTAAAGCACATTGTCCACCAGCCAGGCAGCCTCTACCTCCTCTTACCCAACAGTCTTGTCCTCCTTCCACCCAAAATTCCCAATCTTCCCAGAACAATAACCCCAACTGTCCCTGCTCCCCAGAGCTGTTCTCCCTTCCTTTGACTGTACCGCAACCTGCCCCTCCATTTCGCGATTCCACGGACCTAACAGACGAGTATCTGTGTCCAGATGCTCAAACACTAGAGTCTCCTCCATTCCATCTCCGGTCGATTTGGTGGCGGATGACCAGCAACCCACCCTCATCGACGACGATGAGACGCAGTTGCTGTCAGGGCAGCCAGTTGACATGCGCATTGTGCAGGAGGAGGAGGCGAGACAGGAGTTGGAAGAGGAGGTGGTGGACGACGAGGACACCGACCCCACCTGGACAAGGCAGATGTCAAGCTGGGAAAGTAGTGTGGATGTTGAGGCAGGTGCAGCACCAAAAAGGGTAGCTAGAGGCAGAGACATGTCCAGAGGCAGAGGTCAGCTGCTTTGCCGAAGCCAGGCCAGACCCGGAATGTCCGAAGATGTTCCCTTTTGTACCCAGCCCAGAAAAACTCCCCCATCGAGGGCACGTTTCTTGAAGGTGTAGAGTTTTTTCAAGGAATGCGCCGAGGACAGATATAGTGTCGTCTACACAATTTGCCTCTCGAAATCGAGTAGGGGCCCTGAGAAGAGCAACCTGTCCACCACTTCAATGCACCGTCATTTGGAATCCAAGCAATGGAATCAGTGGCAGGCAGCAACGGCAGGACAAACGTCGCCCGCCGTTCATGCCACTGCCTCTGCTCACAGTGCTGGCGATGCACTCCAAGGGACGAGCCAGGACATCACTTCATCTGCCTCCGCCACTTTGTTGACTTCTCCCTCATCCTCCCCTGTTTCTGTCTTATCTCCTTCTCCTGCACCATCAAAGGCACCATCAGGCGCTTCTTTACAACAACCCACCATCTCTCAGACATTGGAGCGCCGGCAGAAATACACCGCTAACCACCCACCCACGCAAGCCTAGAACGCCAACATCGCTAAACTGCTGGCCCAGGAGAGGTTGGCGTTCCGGCTTGTTGAAACTCCCGCCTTCCCGGACCTGATGGCAACTGTGGCACCTCACTATGCCGTCCCTAGCCGTCTCAACTTCTCCCGGTGTGGCGTCCCCGCCTTGCACCAGCACGTGTCACTCAACATCAGGTGGGCCCTTAGTTCCGCGCTTTGCTGCAAGGTCCACTTGACCACCGACATTTGGACAAGCGCCTGTGGTCAGGGATGCTGCAGTGCTTATCTTTAATGACAGGCAGGGTGAATGTGGTGGAGTCTGTTCCCCGGGTGCAAACTGGGGTGGCCTATCTCCTCTCCCAGGCCAAAATTCATGGCAGGAGTAGACTGAAACCCTACGACGCTGCAACCTCCACCACAGCTACTAGCGGCAAACGCTAAAACACTGGTGTGGGGAGACGTCAGCAGGCGGTGCTGAAGCTCATCAGCTTGGGGGACAGACAGCACAGTGCCTCCGAGGTCAGGGATGCCATCCTGGCTGAGATGGCATTTTTTTTTCCCTGCTACATCTGGGGCCTGGCATTTTTACGCCTGTGATAATGGCTGGAACCTGGTAGCGGCTCTGGAGCTTGCCAGCCTCCAACACGTTCCATGTTTGGCCCACGTCTAACCTAGTGGTGCAAAGTTTTTTAAAAACATACCCAAATGTACCGAAGCTACTGTTGAAAATGCGGCGCTTGTGCGCCCACTTTTGCAAGTGCACAGGAGTCGCTGCTAGCCTAAAAACACTCTAGCAAGGCCTACATCTGTCCAAACACAGGCTGTTGTCCGTCATTCACACACGCTGAAACCCTACAATACCATATCTTGAGCAGGGTGTGTGAGCTGCACAGACCTTTGATGGAGTTCCATCTACAAAACCCAAGGGTTCCTCAAAGTCAGCAACCAAAGTTTCTGCACCATGAGTTTCCAGGGGTGGCAGAGTTATGGCTAGGGGAAGAGGCATGGATAGGGATGATGTCTAGGGGCAAAAGCAGTGTGGATGTGGAGGCAAGCTAAGCAGGAAAAACTGGGGGTACAAGCTAAGGCATGGACTGGGGTGATGTCTAGGGGCAAAAGCAGTGTGGATGTGGAGGCAAGCTAAGCAGGAAAAACTGGGGGTACAAGCTAAGGCATGGACTGGGGTGATGTCTAGGGGCAAAAGCAGTGTGGATGTGGAGGCAAGCTAAGCAGGAAAAACTGGGGGTACAAGCTAAGGCATGGACTGGGGTGATGTCTAGGGGCAAAAGCAGTGTGGATGTGGAGGCAAGCTAAGCAGGAAAAACTGGGGGTACAAGCTAAGGCATGGACTGGGGTGATGTCTAGGGGCAAAAGCAGTGTGGATGTGGAGGCAAGCAAAGCAGGGAAAATGGTGGCTAGAGGCAAAGGGATGTCCATAGGCAGCAAGGGCAAAGATGCAAAACTCTCCCGTTTCAAGAATTTTCCTGACTTGTTTCCCCACAAAACATTCCTGGGAGGAGGGCTGAAACACCACCCTCCTCCTCCTCCGCTGTTAGATTGACCCCAGCTACGAGCTGAAAACGCTGCAACACTGGTGTGGGGAGACGTCAGCAGGCTGGGCTGAAGCTCATCAGCTTGGGAGACGGACAGCACACTGCCTCTGAGGTCAGGGATGCCATCCTGGATGAGATGGCAATTTGTTTATCCCCGCTGCCCCTGGGACCAGGTTTTTTAGCTTGTTGGAGGGCTCTGGAGCTTGCCAGCCTCCAACACGTTCCATGCCTGGCCCACATGTTCAATGTAGTGGTGCAATGATTTTTAAAAACATACCCCAAATTAGCTGAGCTAAGGGTGAAAGTGCGGCACTTGGACACCCACTTTCCCAAGTCTACAGTACCTGGAGCTAGCCGCAATACACTCCAGCAAGGCCTACATCTGCCTGAAGCACCTACTGTTGTGCGAGGTCACCACACGCTCTAACCCTAGATACCGTATGTTCAGCAGGGTGTGTGAGCAGCAGAGACCTTTGATGGAGTACCAGCTACAAAACCCAAGGGTTCCTCAGAGTCAGCTCCCTCACTTTCTGCACCATGAGTTTCCATGGGTGGCAGACTTATGGCTAGAGGCACAGGCATGGATAGGGGTGATGTGTAGGGGCAAAAGCAGTGTGGATGTGGAGGCAAGCTAAGCAGCAAAAACTGGGGGTACAAGCAGCCGGTGACATCATCACTGACAAGCACAGCTGTCTGTCAGCTGACAGGCTGACTTTCACCAAAATGAACAGACAATGGATAGACTCATCATATACATGTCAGTTACATGACAAATTTAGTGCAATTTGCAAGTCCAAGATGGTTTGGAGATCTGCGTAGAGGAATCTCACCACCTCTTGCGGGTGCCATCATTTGGAAGGCAAGCCCTGGGCTCAGTGGGTGAGAGCAAGCGCAGGATAATCGTCGTTTGGCCTGGCGGCCACTGCCTCTTCCACTGTTGACAGGGCTGGCGCTGCAGTCCAGACCAGGAGCCAGGACACCTCCACATCTGCCTCTGACACTTTGGGGAGTTCACCCTTATCCTCACCTTTTCCTGCCATTTCTCCTTTTGCCCGCGCCATCATGCGCCTCTTCCCAGCAACTCCCCATCTCCCAAGCCTTTCATTTCATGCTAAAGTACAGCGCAACCCACCCACATGCCCAAGGCTTCAACGGCCTCATCTCAAGAAATCTGGCCCAGGAGATGTTGGAATCCCGGCTGGGGGACACTCTGCCCTTTTTGGGCAGAGTGTCTACTGCGCCACCGCACTGTGCCGTCCACACCAGCACTTTCCCCCAAACATGAGGCGGTCCCTAAATTCAGCGCTTAGCCCTAAAGTTCCATGTGACCAGTTACGAATGGACAAGTGCATGCGGACAGGGACGCTACCTTTCAATTTGGGCACAGTGGTTGAATGTAGTTGAGGCGTGGACCGGGTCGCAAAATGTGGTGGCCTGACTTGTCTCCCCACACAACATTCCTGGGAGGAGGGCTGAAACACCACCCTCCTCCGCTGTTAAATTGACCCCAGCTACGAGCTGGAAACGCTGCAACACTGGTGTGGGGAGACGTCAGCGGGCCGTGCTGAAGCTCATCAGCTTGGGGGCCAGACAGCACACTGCCTACAAAGTGAGTCATGCCATCCTCGATGAGACGGCAATGTGGTTTTTGCCACTGCACCTGGGCCCAGGCATGTTGTCATGTGTGATAATGGCCGTAACCTGGGATTGGCTCTGTAGCTTGGCAGCCTGCAACATATTCCATGCCTGGGCCACGTTTTTAACTCATTGCTGCTAATCTTTTGAAAAAGGTACCCCAATGTTCCTGAGCTACTGGTGAAAGTGTGGCGCTTGTGCGGATAGTTTTTAAAGTGTATAGTTGCCGCTGCTAGCCTCTATGCACTCCTACAACGCCTGTACCTGCTGGAACAACGGCTGTTGTGCGACGTCTCCACACTGCTGGCACTAAACATATCATGTGTTGAGCAGAGTGTGTGAGCAGCACAGACCTTTGATGTAGTTCCAACTCCAAAACCCTCGGGTTCGTCAAAGTCAACTCCCTCAGTTGCTCAACCATGAGTGGCCATGGGTGGCAGACTTATGTGAAATCCCATCCCATCCATTGCACTGGACACGAAACATTAGCATGCGCTCAGCACAACTTCGGATATGGCAGATGCGTTAAGCAGGGTGCAGGGTACAACACAGACCAGGCCCGAGCACCAGGAACAGGTGTTAGAAATACTGCAGCATCTGCCATTTCCTTCCAATTTTGGGGTTTTGGACCCGCCACCGACTTGTCTGGACCTAAGTGGGGATCATGAGACACAGTTGCCATCAAGGCAAGCTGTGGTCATGTGCGGTTTGCAGTAAGGGGGCAGTGCGCAATTGGAAGAGGAGTTGGTGGATGACGAGGCCACCGACCCCACATGGACAGGGGTGATGTCTAGGGGCTAAAGCAGTGTAGATGTAGAGGGAAGCTAAATCAACAAAAAACCTGGGTAGAAGCAAAGGCATAAACTGGGGTGATGTTTAGGGGTGAAAGCAGAGTAGATGTGGAGGGAAGCTAAGCAGCAAAAACAGTGGGTAGAAGCAAAGGCATGCAAAACTCTACCCTGTTGGAAGACTTATTCCTAGGTCTGGAACACGTTAATGGCCCCCCTGGACAAATTACTGCCACTCAGGGGCCTAGTGTCAGCAGGAGGGACAAGTATAGGCGCATGTTGTGGGAATACCTGGCCGACACCAGCTCTGTCCTCTCCGATCCCTCTGTGCTCTACAGCCTAAACTTATTTTCTCATCTTTTTTTCTGAACTGCACATCTCTTGCCTGCTTCCTTTGGGATCTTAGAAATGGTGGTCCACTTCCACAGATGGTAACTTCAATAGACAGTGTAACGGGAGTAGCTGAGGGATCGCTGTCTTAACCACTTTTTGGCACAAAATTA
Organism: Leptodactylus fuscus; assembly: GCF_031893055.1. Taxonomy (NCBI): domain Eukaryota; kingdom Metazoa; phylum Chordata; class Amphibia; order Anura; family Leptodactylidae; genus Leptodactylus; species Leptodactylus fuscus. The sequence continues at coordinate 165,338,269 of NC_134265.1, forward strand.
ACTTCCAAAGCCAAATATGGTGCAAGTATATGATGCAAGGACACCTACACACCTATCTCTGACACATTGGGGAGTTCACCCTCATGCGCCCTTTTGGCCTGCACCATCATGCGCCTCTTCCCAGCCACTCCACATTTCCCAAGCTTTTCATTGCAGGCAGAAGTACAATACAACCCACCCCCATGCCCAAGCCTGTAACAGCCTCATCGATAAACTGCTGGCCCTGGAGATGTTGGTGTTTGTTTATGCTTCTGGAGACCCAGGCCTTCCGTCAGCAGATGGCAGCTGGGGCACCTCCCTATGCTGGGCCTAGCCGTTACTACTTCTCTTGGTGTGCTGTCTCTGCCTTGCGCCTGCATGTGTCCCATAACATCAGTCGGGCCCAGAGCTCTGCGCTTTGCTGCAAGGTCCACTTGACCACCGACACATGGACAAGCGCCTGTGGTCAGGGATGCTGCAGTGCTTATCTTTAATGACAGGCAGGGTGAATGTGGTGGAGTCTGTTCCCCGGGTGCAAACTGGGGTGGCCTATCTCCTCTCCCAGGCCAAAATTCATGGCAGGAGTAGACTGAAACCCTACGACGCTGCAACCTCCACCACAGCTACTAGCGGCAAACGCTAAAACACTGGTGTGGGGAGACGTCAGCAGGCGGTGCTGAAGCTCATCAGCTTGGGGGACAGACAGCACAGTGCCTCCGAGGTCAGGGATGCCATCCTGGCTGAGATGGCATTTTTTTTTCCCTGCTACATCTGGGGCCTGGCATTTTTACGCCTGTGATAATGGCTGGAACCTGGTAGCAGATCTGGAGCTTGCCAGACTCAAACACGGTCCACGCATGGCCCACGTTTTCCAACTTGTTGGTGCCATGTTTCTTTGAAACCTACACCATTGTGCCTGATATACAGGTCAAAGTGGGGCCATTTTTGTAAGTGAGAACTAGCCTCTGCTAGGCAGAAAACATTCAGAGCACACTCCTCTCATCTTCGCACCGTTGGCTGGCGGAGGAAGACGAGGGGGTTGGAGTGGCATCTGATGTCCCTATCCCACACGAGGCTAGAGGGTGCACTTCAGTGCATCCCATTGCTTCACCACAAATGGTGTGAAGGGGAGTGGAAAATGGAGGAAATGGAGAGTGACCCTTACAGTTGGGGCCAGCAAAGGCATGCCAAGTAACACACTGGCACACATGGCTGACTTCATCTTGGGTTGCTTTTCAACACATATTTCACATCATGAAGAACAAATAATACTGGATTTTTTCAAGCCTCGAACCCCGGTCTAGGTCTAATGTCTGTTCCTTTCTTATATTAGGGGAGAGGGAAAAAAAATTCTTCAGTGATACATTTAGCGTACATAGACTGACTATTAATGTGTATCCCACTTAGTGTTGTTAGGGTTACACACCGTCACAACCTGGCTAAAGCTTCTATAGCTGTTAATAAAGTCAACATAACTTTACGGTATCCAAAAAGACAGCTGGTACCGACAGAGAGCAAGACAAATGTCACCCAAAGCTGTGAGCTCTGAACACCCACAGTGACTTTGGCGTCATCATCATTATAAGGGAGCGGGTGGTAATAAATAACTTGGCAGTGCCTAAAACCCAAAAAGCTTATACAACTATATTTACATTAAGATACACAAATGAAACTTTTCAGTAGCATGTCATGAGACAAGCTGATAAGCTCTTCCTTTGTGCAGTGCTATTTGAAAGTTAAACGCTGCCTTTATTTTAATTCTGGAGAAGGTGCAGACATTAGATTTAGAACATGTTGTCTTCATTGTCCAAATCCTCTATATAGGTAACGTGTTTTTCGGGCCGAGCTGTCTGGTAACGAGCTGGTGCAGCACTGACAACCTGGGTGAATATGGCAAGAGCCTGAGATGTAGGGTGAATGAATCCCCAAATTATTTGTGGAATTCCCAGTGAGACAATGGCACTGTATACCAGTAGCAAAAATTGTGGGTGCACGTAACCCCCATATATTCTTTGAATTCCCAGTCAGACAATGGCACTATATACCAGTAGTAAAAATTGTGGGTGCACATAACCCCAATATATTCTTTGAATTCCCAGTGAGACAATGGCACTGTATAGCAGTAGCAAAAATTGTGGGTGCACGTAACCCCCATATATTCTTTGAATTCCCAGTCAGACAATGGCACTGTATACCAGTAGTAAAAATTGTGGGTGCACATAACCCCCATATATTCTTTGAATTCCCAGTCAGACAATGGCACTGTATACCAGTAGTAAAAATTGTGGGTGCACGTAACCCCAATATATTCTTTGAATTCCCAGTCAGACAATGGCACTGTATACCAGTATTAAAAATTGTGGGTGCACATAACCCCCATATATTCTTTGAATTCCCAGTCAGACAATGGCACTATATACCAGTAGTAAAAATTGTGGGTGCACATAACCCCCATATATTCTTTGAATTCCCAGTCAGACAATGGCAGTATATACCAGTAGTAAAAATTGTGGGTGCACATAACCCCCATATATTCTTTGAATTCCCAGTCAGACAATGGCACTGTATACCAGTAGTAAAAATTGTGGGTGCACATAACCCCCATATATTCTTTGAATTCCCAGTCAGACAATGGCACTGTATACCAGTATTAAAAATAGTGGGTGCACATAACCCCAATATATTCTTTGAATTCCCAGTCAGACAATGGCACTGTATAGCAGTAGCAAAAATTGTGGGTGCACGTAACCCCCATATATTCTTTGAATTCCCAGTCAGACAATGGCACTATATACCAGTAGTAAAAATTGTGGGTGCACATAACCCCAATATATTCTTTGAATTCCCAGTGAGACAATGGCACTGTATAGCAGTAGCAAAAATTGTGGGTGCACGTAACCCCCATATATTCTTTGAATTCCCAGTCAGACAATGGCACTGTATACCAGTAGTAAAAATTGTGGGTGCACATAACCCCCATATATTCTTTGAATTCCCAGTCAGACAATGGCACTGTATACCAGTAGTAAAAATTGTGGGTGCACGTAACCCCAATATATTCTTTGAATTCCCAGTCAGACAATGGCACTGTATACCAGTATTAAAAATTGTGGGTGCACATAACCCCCATATATTCTTTGAATTCCCAGTCAGACAATGGCACTATATACCAGTAGTAAAAATTGTGGGTGCACATAACCCCCATATATTCTTTGAATTCCCAGTCAGACAATGGCACTATATACCAGTAGTAAAAATTGTGGGTGCACATAACCCCCATATATTCTTTGAATTCCCAGTCAGACAATGGCACTATATACCAGTAGTAAAAATTGTGGGTGCACATAACCCCCATATATTCTTTGAATTCCCAGTCAGACAATGGCACTATATACCAGTAGTAAAAATTGTGGGTGCACATAACCCCCATATATTCTTTGAATTCCCAGTCAGACAATGGCACTATATACCAGTAGTAAAAATTGTGGGTGCACATAACCCCCATATATTCTTTGAATTCCCAGTCAGACAATGGCACTATATACCAGTAGTAAAAATTGTGGGTGCACATAACCCCCATATATTCTTTGAATTCCCAGTCAGACAATGGCACTGTATACCAGTAGTAAAAATTGTGGGTGCACATAACCCCCATATATTCTTTGAATTCCCAGTCAGACAATGGCACTGTATACCAGTATTAAAAATAGTGGGTGCACATAACCCCAATATATTCTTTGAATTCCCAGTCAGACAATGGCACTATATACCAGTAGTAAAAATTGTGGGTGCACATAACCCCAATATATTCTTTGAATTCCCAGTGAGACAATGGCACTGTATAGCAGTAGCAAAAATTGTGGGTGCACATAACCCCAATATATTCTTTGAATTCCCAGTCAGACAATGGCACTGTATAGCAGTAGTAAAAATTGTGGGTGCACATAACCCCCATATATTCTTTGAATTCCCAGTGAGACAATGGAACTGTATAGCAGTAGCAAAAATTGTGGGTGCACGTAACCCCCATATATTCTTTGAATTCCCAGTCAGACAATGGCACTGTATACCAGTAGTAAAAATTGTGGGTGCACATAACCCCAATATATTCTTTGAATTCCCAGTGAGACAATGGCACTGTATAGCAGTAGCAAAAATTGTGGGTGCACATAACCCCCATATATTCTTTGAATTCCCAGTCAGACAATGGCACTGTATACCAGTATTAAAAATAGTGGGTGCACATAACCCCAATATATTCTTTGAATTCCCAGTGAGACAATGGAACTGTATAGCAGTAGCAAAAATTGTGGGTGCACGTAACCCCCATATATTCTTTGAATTCCCAGTCAGACAATGGCACTATATACCAGTAGTAAAAATTGTGGGTGCACATAACCCCCATATATTCTTTGAATTCCCAGTCAGACAATGGCACTGTATACCAGTAGTAAAAATTGTGGGTGCACATAACCCCAATATATTCTTTGAATTCCCAGTCAGACAATGGCACTGTATACCAGTATTAAAAATTGTGGGTGCACATAACCCCCATATATTCTTTGAATTCCCAGTCAGACAATGGCACTATATACCAGTAGTAAAAATTGTGGGTGCACATAACCCCCATATATTCTTTGAATTCCCAGTGAGACAATGGAACTGTATAGCAGTAGCAAAAATTGTGGGTGCACGTAACCCCCATATATTCTTTGAATTCCCAGTCAGACAATGGCACTATATACCAGTAGTAAAAATTGTGGGTGCACATAACCCCAATATATTCTTTGAATTCCCAGTGAGACAATGGCACTGTATAGCAGTAGCAAAAATTGTGGGTGCACGTAACCCCCATATATTCTTTGAATTCCCAGTCAGACAATGGCACTGTATACCAGTAGTAAAAATTGTGGGTGCACATAACCCCAATATATTCTTTGAATTCCCAGTGAGACAATGGCACTGTATAGCAGTAGCAAAAATTGTGGGTGCACGTCACCCCAATATATTCTTTGAATTCCCAGTCAGACAATGGCACTATATACCAGTAGCAAAAATTGTGGGTGTATATAGCCCCAATTCTATTGCTAGGGGACTTGCAGGGTATTTCTGAGGTGAAGGTGGGGGGGCACACCGTTGGAACGGGGATTTGGGGTGTATATATGGGGTATACGGGAATACACTGTCAGTGTGTTCCATTCAGGATCCTGGGAAAGCTGGGTTGCGGCGATTGAGCCCGTCAGTGCCACGTTACACTGACAAGCTTCTCCCTGGAATTGAAGTTATATGTAAGCCCAATATATTCTTTGAATTCCCAGTCAGACAATGGCACTATATGGCAGTAGCAAAAATAGTGGGTGTATATAGCCCCAATCCTATTGCTAGGGGACTTGCAGGGTATTTCTGGGGTGAAGGTGGGGGGGCACACCGTTGGAACGGGTATCGGGGGTATATATTGGGTATACGGGAATACACTGACAGTGTATTCCATTCAGGATCCTGGGAAAGCTGGGTTGCGGCGATTGAGCCCGTCAGTGCCACGTTACACTGACAAGCTTCTCCCTGGAATTTAGCTCTTACAAGAGCTGTTGTGGTTGTCTTCTCCTTCCTATCCTAGCCTGTCCCTGCCTACCCAGAATCTAACCCCTAGCTAGCTGGACGGAAACCTCCGTCCCCGGTGAATTGCAAGCTCAGAATGACGCGAAGCTGGGCGTCGCTGTTCTTTTAAATTAGAGGTCACATGTTTTCGGCAGCCAATGGGTTTTGCCTACTTTTTTCAACGTCACCGGTGTCGTAGTTCCTGTCCCACCTACCCTGCGCTGTTATTGGAGCAAAAAAGGCGCCAGGGAAGGTGGGAGGGGAATCGAGTAATGGCGCACTTTACCACGCGGTGTTCGATTCGATTCGAACATGCCGAACAGCCTAATATCCGATCGAACATGAGTTCGATAGAACACTGTTCGCTCATCTCTAAAGGTGAGTATAAGTGTTTGTTTTGTATTAAATATAAAGGTGGAACATAATGAAGGGGGCCCATGAAACTGGGGGGCAAATGAAGGGGAGGGGGGGGAACGGCATGACACTGGAGAACATGAAGGTGGTGGGGAGAGAACGGCATAAAACTGGGGACAAAAATGGAGGGGGCCCAATGAAACTGGGGGCAAATGAAGGGGAGGGGGGGAACGGCATGACACTGGGGCAGATGAAGGGGGTGGGGAGAGAACAGCATGACACTGGGGCAGAGACGGGGGACATGAAACTGTGGGCAGATGAAGGGGGAGAACGTGATGAAACTGGGGACAGAGATGGAGGGGGGACATGAAACTGGGGGCAAAGGAAGGGTGTATATGAAACTGGGGGAGAGATGGAGGGGGGCATATAATTTACGGGTGACTGTAGGAGGATTGTACTGTGTGGGAGCACATGATAAATGAATGAGAATGGGTGGAATCAACAAAAGTGGGTGGAGCAAAATTTGCCGCGGCGCGCAGAGCGCACCGCACATTTTGCTCCTCTTTCTTCTCTTTAAAAATTGGGAGGTATGGCGTTGGTGACGCCCCACTCCTGCATGACGTCACTTGCTTCATCTGCGACGCACAGTGTCTCGACTCCCCCGCCTCCTTTACAAGGGGGCCCACTGAGGCTCTGTCGCCCAAGGGCCCATAAAAACCTGGAGCCGGCCCTGGTAAACATGATGGTAATGTAGACACGCTAGTATTTTATGCCATAGAACATGTGCCTAAACCGATCAGGGGAGGCAGTTGGAGGAAGAAGAGAAGCATAAGAGCATAAGAGAAGAATACTGGATCATGCAATTGAATTCCAGATTCCCCAGGGGTTTAAATATTCGATCTGATTTATCGTACATTTACTAATACCTTTTTTTTATCTTAATACTGGGTAAGTTCTTCAATTTATAGTTATACATGTCAGGATTATAATGTTATTATGTATTATCAAAAGGGAATGGCAACAGGGTAACATTTAATTTTATTTTATATATAATATATAGATATAAAACATACATATAGCCATTTAAATAAATATCTAAAATTACTTTAATTATATCCATTGTAAAATTGGTTATTTATATTAGATAGATTTGCATGTATAAATATCTGCTTTAACATATAGGGTTTCCTGGTATGATAGATACATAGGATATGAGGTCACATGATTGGCCGGTCACGTGGTTATTCTTAAACCAGAGATCTTTAGTCATGTGCTTTGGGCTCATGTGCCCGGTACTTCATATCATGTGGTTAGTTTATGTAGATATGTTATCATAGTTCATCCAACTTCCGTGACCTGAATATCCTACTTTTTCTTTGGTACATCGTGAAGCCTTTATAGTATGTATTCTATCATATGTTTTCAATGTAATAGATGTTTGTTTTAGAGGTATCTTGTGTATTCGATTGCTAGATGTATTGGATATATTATATTTATAGGTCTGGACTTTATAAATTGTATTTGTATGTGTTTTTCTTATTGTTATGGTATCGGATAGTACAATTGTGGGTCTATATTATGTGAAACATTTCTAACGTGATGCTAATTTATTACCATGTAGGAAATTAAAAATCATACAATATGTAATTGTATTGGTTTCTTATGATAATGGAGTTATACATATTTATATGTTTGTATTACTACTTTGTAAAAGATTGCACTTTTTGTAGGGAGGTTTTAATGTATTTGTTTATTTGATATATGGGTATATAGGAGTGAATACGGTATACATTACTTTTATGGGTTAAAGGCTCTAGGGTGGAGCTATCAATTAAGGGCTGCTTTTAAGTCAAGTATTCACAATCTGTTGGCATGCCATGAGGAAGGAACTATGTTCTGAAACGCGTAGCTGTGTTTGATATATTTTGTATCTATGTCTCACTCCATTTGGATGTAACAAGCGGTTTTTTAATGGATTGAAGAATAGAGCTTCAAGTTTTAATTCATCGTTTGGTATATGCTGGATTTCTGATTTGTCTGCAGTATATTTCCTCTTACAAGTCCACCTGTTTTCCGTGCATCCCAACGAGAAGATCATGATTCAAGGGTGAGATGGATATATGTTTCTTTCGCTATAATAGTACTGTAGTAGTTATTAATATCAGTACATCTTTCCTTAGTGTGAAAAAAAAGAATCTCCAATACTGCAATCTTTTTTTTTTTTTTTTTTGCTTACTAATAAGCACTGTCTGTGTGCATTAAAATGTGGAAAAGAGTGGAAAATTGCTGTACTGCTGCTGTTGCTGGCTGCTACTCCTGAATGGCTACCACCACACAGACAAACATGTCTTGTGGCTTGGTCTATCATATGCTATGCTGCAATGCCACTCATGTTGCCACAGCTGCCTAGTGAAACCACTACCAACACTTAGTAAATGGCTACCATCATTGCCACCACTCAGGTAAATATCTTCTGTACCCTGGTACATCATCACATTTCACTATAGCAAAGTGTGGATTCCACTACTGAAGTGTTAGTATTAAAAAAAATATATATCTCTATCTCTATCTATCTATCTATCTATCTATCTATCTATCTATCTATCTTAATTTCTTTTTTTCCATCTGCTCCCATCACAGAATCATTTTTGGTGACTTTTTTTTTTTTAAAGAAATTTGTCTTATACTGTAAATAACAATAATTTTCCTATATAAGCATTACTTTTTTTTTTTGCCATATAACCACTATGTATGTTTAAAAAAACTAGAGGCAAGCACATTTTCCTCTAATAAGTGGGACATTTTGGGAGAGTTTTAAATGTTAAATGCATAAAAGCGAGTGTCGGCGCAGTGTGTGGTTAAAGAGTTTGTATCATCTGTTTACTATTCTTTTTTTCATAGACATACATGTTGATTCACTTTGACAAAACTTCAGCTGTCTTTGCCTTTGAGAGCTAGAAATTAGAACAACAGGTTCCTAGGAACCCTAAGAATATTCTTCAGTATGTTTTAAAAGGATTCAATCATTAAAATGACATTTTTTCTCCCTAACACGTAGGAATAGCCTTAAGAAAGGCTATTCTTCTCCTACCTTTAGATGTCTTCTGCCGTTCGGTAAAAATACCGGTTTTCTTCTGTATGCAAACAAGTTCACCCAAATAAAATCTAGCCTGCACAAATCTTAAAAAAATGCTTAATGTGTAAGCATTCACAAGAAAATGGCCACTTACACCAGTTTGCTGTGTAAGTAGCCAAAGGAAAATTGCCGCGGGCATGTGCAGTCGGCTCTGCCAGAGGCCCAACGGCAGAGCTGACTGCGCATGCCTAGAAGTTAGAAGCAGGGAGACACAGAGAGAAGCTGTTCCAGGCGAAGATGGAGGTGGCACTGGAGATTTCTCTCGCAGCATTGGGGACACCCCCAGTGCTGTTTGAGTGCTGGAGACCACCCCCAGTGCTGCGAGAGAACTCATTTGCATATAGAAGAAAACCAGGATTTCTACTAAACGGCGGCACAGAAAAGACATCTAAAGGTAGGAGAAGAATAGCCTTTCTTAAGGCTATTCCTACAGGTTAGGGAGAAAAAAATTGCATTGTAATGATTGAATCCATTTAAGCCAATTTAAAATGTGGTTAATATTAAACTTGCTGGACCCAAAACAAATCTTGGACTCCAACCACTAGAACCCGATTGGAGCATATACTAGCTAAATGCAATGCAATGGAGTCTATCTCAATAACTAGGTTCATTAAGATGCTGGTGGGTACTACTTGACCATTCAAGTAGTCACTGAGTAGTCTGGCATTGAATGCTGTTGTGACCAGGGGTTGGAGGAATGGCTCTCTACTTGTCTGTTGTTTTCTATTTTCTCTCTTTGGGTCTGAGGATTTGGGTGCCCATATCTGGTGTACTTTTTGTATAGCTCTCCGTTGAGGTCTAAATCCTGGTCACACATGAGCCTCTCATTTTACTCACTCTCTGTCACCCCAGCCTCCGGTAACTTTGCCTTCTCTTTCTGGGAAAATATTGCACCCTACCCTTGTCAGTCGTCAGTCTGGAGCTCTTGTGACACGGTACTTGTGCTATATGTCAGTGTGATGAAGCTCTTATGCTACACAGACAGGATCTCTGTCTAAATACTTCTGACAGAAATTGAATGATCAGAGGGAGGTACGCCACAAACCCAGACTCCTGGCCTCCTATCAGCTCTGATTGTAAAACTAAACCTTGCAATGAAGAGTAAAAGTTAATAGGAAATAGCATTGCTCAGATTATCAGTCTGACTGCATATTCCTGAATCATTCTGTTGCCCTTAAGGACACAGGGAAGATTTCCTGCTAATCAGTTTATTTTCAGCAAGTAAATGACAAGGTTGTGGCTCATATACAAATATGACTGATCTCTTGAACACATACTTTCAGGGTCTGGGGTTGCTCGGTGGGGTGGCATAGACACACAAGTCCAGTTTCTTTAGTCCAAAACAAAGGTAGAGTTTATATTCACTCAAAAACACAAAAATAAATACCTGCCCGTCTAGGCTCTAACTAAACATAGAATAGGTTACCTCACCTAGAATCACAGAAATCCAAAAGCCAGTAGAATCATCAGGACACAGCTCCAAAAATATGACCTCTCTGTTGGCTCTCCAGCCAAACTTTGCCCCAGTCTGCTGCTGGAGCTGGCTTCTTAAGCCTACCTTGATGAGCAGACTCTCTGCAGTCGCTGCCGAAACATTTACCAAAATGCTCAGCAGACGAAAGTTGTCTGCTGAGAACAAACATTCTTTCTGGAGTTTTCTCATCTCACTCACCTAAGTAGTCTGGGTGAGATGTACATACCCTCCATTACCTGACCAGCCATCGGCTTACATATCCCCTCCCTCTTCTCCAGGCCGGAGGGCTGGCCATTTGTGGCCATCATACAATGGACCCATGACAGGGCATGAGCATTTCCCAATAATTTCCCAGGTTTATGCTCCACACTGAAAGAAAAATTTTGCAAGGATAGGAACCATCGGGTAACCCTAGCATTTCTGTCCTTATTCATTTTCATCCATGTAAGGGGAGCATGATCAGTTATTAACTTAAATTTTCTGCCCAGGAGGTAATACCTCAGGGCATCCAGTGCCCACTTAATGGCCAAGCATTCCCTTTCCACAGTGGCGTAAGTTTTTATCTGCAGGGGACAGCTTCCTGCTCAGGTACATTACTGGATGCTCCTCACCATTTACCATCTGGAACAGCAATGCTCCTAGACCTGCATTTGAGGCATCTGTCTGCACCAGGAACTCCTTCCTAAAGTCAGGATCTATCAGCACTGGCTGCTGGCATAGAGCTTGCTTTAGCTTCTGGAACACCTCCTCTGCCTCTGGTGTCCAGTGGATCATCACTGACTTCCCACCTTTCATCAGGTCGGTGAGAGGAGCTTCAGTAGAGGCAAAGTTTGGCACAAACCTCCGGTAGTAGCCAGCAATGCCAAGAAACGCTCTGACTTGCTTCTTGGTCAGTGGTCTTGGCCAGTTCTGTATTGCCTCCACCTTATTGATTTGGGGCTTTATTACCCCTTTTCCAATTACATAGCCCAGGTACTTGGCTTCCTCCAGCCCTAAAGCACATTTTTCAGGGTTGATAGTAAGGCCTGCCTTACAGAGGTGACTTCCCCAGTCTGGGCTATGAATGACCACATCCACCAGGTAAGCCGCTGTGTAATCACGATGTGGCTGCAAGATCTGGTCCATCAACCTCTGAAAGGTAGCAGGATCTCCATGCAAACCAAATGGCATAACCCTGTACTGGAACAGACCTTCTGGAACAACAAAGGCAGTTTTCTCTTTGGCTTCTTTAGACAATGTATTTGCCAGTAACCTTTTGTAAGGTCCAGTGTGGTTATGTACCTGGCATTACCCAACTTTTCAATTACCACATCAACCCTGGGCATGGGAAAGCATCAATCTTTGAAATCTCATTCAATTTTCTAAAATCATTGCAAAACCTCAAGTACCATTGGGCTTTGGTATCAATACAATTGGGTTAGACCACTCACTTTTGGACTCCTCAATCACTCCCAACTCCAGCATGTGTTTAACCTCAGCTGACACTATCTCCCTATGTGCCTCTGGTATTCTGTAGGGTTTGAGGTTTACTTTCCTCCCAGGTTCTGTCTCTATCAAGTGTATACACCCTGGCAGGCCAGCGAACTTGCATCTATTTTTCTGCAGGAACTCTCTTGCTTCCTGTTGCTGGGGCACTGAAAGGGTCTCATTCACACGGACTGGAGGGATTGGTTGCAACAAATCAGCCACCTCTGTATTTGAGGCCACCAAGGATTCCCTCTGGTTCCAGGGCTTAATCAAGTTCACATGGTAGATTTAAAAAGGCTTCCTTTTCCCTGATTGGTGAACCTTATAGTTGACTGGCCCTACTTTTTCCACAATTTCATATGGGCCTTGCCATTTCACTAAGAACTTGCTCTCCACAGTAGGCACAAAAATAAGGACTCTGTCCCCTGGGTTAAACTCTCGGACTCTGGCAGAATGATTGTAAATTCTGCTTTGGGCCTCTTGTGATTTGTGCAGATGTTCCTTTACAATAGGCATGACTGTTGAAATGCGGTCCTGCATTTGAGCTACATGCTCTATGACACTACAGTATGGGGAAGCCTCCGTTTCCCAGGTTTCTTTGGCTATATCAAGTAAGCCCCTGGGGTGTCTACCATAGACTAATTCAAAAGGAGAATAAACCTGTAGACGCTTGTGGAACCTCTCTAATAGAGAACATCAGGTACGGCAACAGGCAATCCCAGTCACAAGCCTCTTTTTCTACCACCTTTTTAAGCATATGTTTGAGAGTCTCATTAAAGCGCTCCACTAACCCATCTGTCTGGGGGTGATACACAGAGTTCTGTATGTGGGTAATTTTAAACAGCTTGCATAGCTCTTTCATCACCTTTAACATGAATGGTGTGCCTTGGTCGGTCAGTATCTCTTTAGGTATGCCTGTTCTTGAAAACATATAGAATAACTCATGGGCAATACTCTTTGATGTCGTATTACGCAAGGGAACCGCCTCAGGATAGCGAGTAGCATAATCTAAGACAACCAGAATATATTGGTGACCTCTAGCTGACTTGACTATTGGACCGACCAAGTCCATACCAATCCTTTCAAAAGGCACTTCAATGATGGGCAGGGGAACCAAGGGACTACAGAAATGTGGGGCTGGGGCATTTACCTGACATGTAGGAAAGGAGGCACAATAGTCCTTCACTTCCCTGTACACGCCTGGCCAATAAAATCTTTGGAGAATCCACTCCTGTGTTTTCACTGCCCCTAGGTGTACCCCAAGCACATGATTATGGGCCATATCAAGTACCAAACGGCGGTATGGCTTTGGTACATGAAGCTGCTCCACAATTTCCCCATTACTTTTTGCAACCTGATACAAGAGGTCATTGCAAAATGTGGGAATTGGTGGTCAGCATCAGGTTCCTGATGCACATTGTTAACAACTGTCACATTATCACGAACATTAGCAAGAGTGGGATCTCTCAATTGTGCAGTACCAAAATTATCCGGTGAGCTTTCTAATTCAAGTATATTAGGCTCAGGGGCTGGGGAAGAGGCATCATCCTCCTCTCCAGCTAGGACCTCTAACGGAAAGGTGTTGCCCTCCTCATGCACTTTGGGTGTAGGCAGGGTTTAAACCTTTGGCTGTGTGGAAATCCCAGAACAAAGGGAAGTCACGTTAGGCATAAAGGTTTTTTACAATACCCACTTCATAATAAACAGATCCTAATATAATCTCTATTGTGACCTTGGACATGGGGTAGTCCTTGACATCCCCATGGATGCAACAAACTCTTATACGTTTGTCCGGGATAAAGTCCCCAGCTATCAAGCTGGCATGCACCAGAGTGACCAGGCTACCAGAGTCCAACAACACCTGGACAGAATGGCCATTCACCACAACTTGGCAGACCTGAGGCCCAGTCTCTATTCCCATTGCTGCAGCACAGAGAGGTCTGGAAAATAATAATTGATGCCCACCAGCATCACAGTCCATTGGCTCAGAGGTGAATGGGCACTGGGCAGCAATATGTCCCTGCTCATGGCATCTCCAACACTGTACCAGCCCTGGTTTCTCCAGAAGAGAGTCCCTTCTTGGGCTGGTGGACTGCCTAGAAAACACATCCCGAGCTCTTTTCCCTCTACTCTCAAATAACGGAACAGTCTTACCAGGATGTGCCCTCCACCGTGTGTTTCTGGGAGATGGTCGCTCTGTATGGTCATCACGGAGTTCTGCCTCAGTCGCCAGGTACCTCTCCAGAAGGTTGACAAGTTGGTTGGCATCTTTGGGGTCTCCATGTCCAACCCAGCGCTGCAACGTAGGAGGAAGAGCTCTGGTAAACCGGTCTAAGACCACCTTCTCCATCATCTTTGCAGGGGTACAGGTGTCTGGTTCCAGGCACTTTTTCTCCAGGTGAATCAGGTCGTACATCTGGGATCTGGCAGGCTTGTCCATCTGGTAGCTCCAGGTATGTACCCGCCGGGCACAGACAGCAGCGGTTACCCTCAGCCAAGCAAAAATTTCCGCCTTTAGTTTGTCATTGTCCTGGACATCTTACTGGCAGAGGTCATAACAGGCCTTCTGTGGTTCACCGGTCAAATAGGGTGCAATGACGTCTGCCCAGTCAGCAGCTGGCAGTTTCATCCGTTTGGCCACTCTCTCAAACACAGTCAGGAAGGCCTCCACGTCATCATCTGGGGTCATCTTCTGCAAAGCTCTTTGCACAGTCCGCTTCTCATCTCTGTGCTCCACAGGTCTTTGCGGGCTAGTGACAACAGTCTCTTTAAGGAGCACAATTTGCTCCATCAGCAAACAATTTGTTTGTTGTTGCTGAACATTGGACTGTACAAGATGCTTCAGTATCTCCTCCATAGTCTGGGTCTGTATAGTGGCAGCAGCCTTCACCCAGGACATACAAAAATATTTATTCCTCAAAGGAGTGGACGCGTCGTTGCCCTTAGCAACCACTGTATGCCCGCATCCTCCACCAATTGTCAGGGTCTGGGGTTTCTAGGCGGGGTGGCATAGACACACAAGTCCAGTTTCTTTAGTCCAAAACAAAGGTAGAGTTTATTTTCACTCAAAAAGGCAGTGCAGCAACAAAAGGAAACAATACAAAAATAAATACCTGCCCGGCTAGGATCTAACTAAACATAGAATAGGTTACCTCACCTAGAATAACAAATCAAAGAAGCCAGTAGAATCATTCAGGACACAGCTCCAAAATTATGACCTGTGTTGGCTCTCCAGCCAAACTTTGCCCAAAGTCTGTTGCTGGAGCTGACTTCTTAAGCCTCCCTTGATGAGCAGACTCTCTGCACATGAGTCCTTCCCGGAACATCCCCAAATTGTGGACTGGAGGAGGGTGGAATGACAGGTCCCACTACCAACCTACCTGCCATTCCTAAAAATCCAGCCCAAAATTCTCAGCAAACGAAAGTTGTCTGCTGAGAACAAACATTCCTTGTGGAGTTTTCTCATCTCACCTACCTGAGTAGTCTGGGTGAGATGTACACCCCCTCCATGACCTGACCAGCCATCGGCTTACAATACATAATTATTCACTGTATACCAATTTGTTCTTCCTTAAATTTCCTTATGGTTCAACATATTCCAACATGTATAACACAAAACAAAACAAAAAAACTCCACTGATTTTTAATATTTGTTCTCATTCTATCAGTTTCTATGTATGGCCACCCAGTGGCTGTGTTGTTCTTTGCAGGCTTACTATGGTTTTGTTATCATGTCACAATATTGTTTTGATTTTGTTTTGTGAGAAGTTGGAGCCCTTGAAAAGTTATAGCAAAGGTAAAGTTAAAGGTAAATTCCGTAGATTAGTAAGGTAAAGTTTAAGGTAAAGGGGGGAGACACATCTGTATGTATTTTCATTTTAAATTGAAGTATAGAACAGTACACAGATGTGTCCTCCGTTATATCTGGACATGTATAGCCAAGAGGAGAGATATGTTTTATGAGATGACTAGCACATTGTGACAGCACCTCAGTTGTTGAAGTGATTAATCATCTGAGATTAGTAATATCATCCACTGTAGCTGCTTTCTCTATCACAGATATCGCCAAGTTTCAGCAAATAATGTTGTTGTTTGTATAATGAAAAGTTGTATAATTTTCCAATAGACTTTCTTTGTCAATTTATCAAGGTTTTCTAGATCTCTGCTCCGTGTCATTCTTTGTTAAGTTCCAGTCCATGGTCATGAGATGGCACACAAATGCACGGCTATTACAAGACATAGCTTTTACTGTGCTATGACAATAAAGAGCTGTGTACTTGGGTGTCCATCACAGGAGAGAACTAGAATCACAAAGAATTGATACTAAGAGTATATTGGAAAAACAAACAAATAGAAAGCGATAATTGTTATTCATAATTATCCATTCAAAATAATTTTACATCAAAATATGAATTAATTAAAAATCAATATACTTTCCCATCATTGACTTTACTTATAGCTTAAAATGTATCACAGCTTTACTTTGTAACTACACATTTCCTCCATTTATATTTCAACAAGACTAAATATGAATGTGCTGTTTTCTAGTATTTCAGAGTACAATTACTTTTCACATGATTTTGGATGATGAGCCAGTGATAAGAGGACAGGTGCGGATAGGTGAGAATAGCTTTCTAGCATGCAATCATTTTTTTGGACCATTTCATTTTTTCTCCTTTATAGGAATATTCCCTACAAAGGAGGGAATATTCCCTCCTTTGTAGGGAATCAATCCTTTTCTATTTGCATCAAAATGTTTTCTAAAATGACCTGTTCTTTTTCTGCTTTGATTTCATCTCAGTGATCCCTTTTCAATATGTAGGATGTTTTTTTTTTTTTTTAAAGTGTGTGCTCAGAGATCCTTTGTTTTATAATGTATTTAAAGAATGGTTAGAAAATGAGTTCCTGAATGTAAGTACATTCCATTATATTAAAAAAAAAATACTTTAACCCATCCCATAATCAATGTATTAGTCAAAATTTGGTCTATACTATTATTAGTGTTTTTCCAAGTCTATATAAAGCACTTTTTAGTAATATGATGTGCCCAAATCAAGGGCAGTGAATAAAAGGTTAGAATAATTAGAGTGATGCCAGTAGGATAACACTTGTAACAACACTACGATTCAAGTGAATGTTATATGTTGTTTATACTACACTCAAAGTTTACTGTATAAAATGGGGAGTCAATTTAAAGGGATTCTATTAGAGATGAGCGAACACTAAAATGTTCGAGGTTCGAAATTCGATTCGAACAGCCGCTCAATGTTCGTGTGTTCGAACGGGTTTCGAACCCCATTATAGTCTATGGGGAACAGATACTCGTTAAGGGGGAAACCCAAATCCGTGTCTGGAGGGTCACCAAGTCCACTATGACACCCCAGGAAATGATGCCAACACCTCTGGAATGACACTGGGACAGCAGGGGAAGCATGTCTGGGGGCATCTAACACACCAAAGACCCTCTATTACCCCAACATCACAGCCTAACAACTACACACTTTACACACTCAATACCACCTCTCTGACAGTAGGAAAACACCTTGAAACATGTGTATTTGGCACTTGCAGTGAGGAGAGCTTGTCACCAGCAGTGAATTTGGCCCTTGTAGTAAGTTGAGGTTGGCACCAACATTTGTTTTGAAAATCAGGGTGGATTGAGCCTCTAACCAGCAGAGTTTGGGCAAATTCATGGTGGAGGGAGCCTCTAAAAACCCCAGTTTGGACCAATTCATGGTGGAGGGAGACTCTAAAAACCCCAGTTTGGACCAATTCATGGTGGAGGGAGACTCTAAAAACCCCAGTTTGGACCAATTCATGGTGGAGGGAGCCTCTAAAAACCCCAGTTTGGACCAATTCATGGTGGAGGGAGCCTCTAACCAGCCCAGTTTGGACCAATTAATGGTGGAGGGAGCCTCTAAACAGCCAAGTTTTGGGAAATTCATGGTGGAGGGAGCCTCTAACCAGCCCAGTTTGGACCAATTCATGGTGGAGGGAGCCTCTAAACAGCCCAGTTTGGGCAAATTCATGGTGGAGGGAGCCTCTAACCAGCCCAGTTTGGACCAATTAATGGTGGAGGGAGCCTCTAAACAGCCCAGTTTGGACCAATTAATGGTGGAGGGAGCCTCTAACCAGCCCAGTTTGGACCAATTAATGGTGGAGGGAGCCTCTAACCAGCCCAGTTTGGACCAATTAATGGTGGAGGGAGCCTCTAACCAGCCCAGTTTGGACCAATTAATGGTGGAGGGAGCCTCTAAACAGCCAAGTTTTGGGAAATTCATGGTGGAGGGAGCCTCTAACCAGCCCAGTTTGGACCAATTCATGGTGGAGGGAGCCTCTAAACAGCCCAGTTTGGGCAAATTCATGGTGGAGGGAGCCTCTAAAAAACCCAGTTTGGACCAATTCATGGTGGAGGGAGCCTCTAATTAGCCCAGTTTGGACCAATTAATTGTGGAGGGAGCCTCTAACCAGCCCAGTTTGGACCAATTAATGGTGGAGGGAGCCTCTAACCACCCCAGTTTGGGCAAATTCATGGTGGAGGGAGCCTCTAACCAGCCCAGTTTGGACCAATTAATGGTGGAGGGAGCCTCTAAACAGCCAAGTTTTGGGAAATTCATGGTGGAGGGAGCCTCTAACCAGCCCAGTTTGGGCAAATTCATGGTGGAGGGAGCCTCTAACCAGCCCAGTTTGGACCAATTAATGGTGGAGGGAGCCTCTAACCAGCCCAGTTTGGACCAATTAATGGTGGAGGGAGCCTCTAAACAGCCAAGTTTTGGGAAATTCATGGTGGAGGGAGCCTCTAACCAGCCCAGTTTGGACCAATTCATGGTGGAGGGAGCCTCTAAACAGCCCAGTTTGGGCAAATTCATGGTGGAGGGAGCCTCTAAAAAACCCAGTTTGGACCAATTCATGGTGGAGGGAGCCTCTAATTAGCCCAGTTTGGACCAATTAATTGTGGAGGGAGCCTCTAACCAGCCCAGTTTGGACCAATTAATGGTGGAGGGAGCCTCTAACCACCCCAGTTTGGACCAATTCATGGTGGAGGGAGCCTCTAACCAGCCCAGTTTGGACCAATTAATGGTGGAGGGAGCCTCTAAACAGCCAAGTTTTGGGAAATTCATGGTGGAGGGAGCCTCTAACCAGCCCAGTTTGGACCAATTCATGGTGGAGGGAGCCTCTAAACAGCCCAGTTTGGGCAAATTCATGGTGGAGGGAGCCTCTAACCAGCCCAGTTTGGACCAATTAATGGTGGAGGGAGCCTCTAAACAGCCAAGTTTTGGGAAATTCATGGTGGAGGGAGCCTCTAACCAGCCCAGTTTGGACCAATTCATGGTGGAGGGAGCCTCTAAACAGCCAAGTTTTGGGAAATTCATGGTGGAGGGAGCCTCTAAAAAACCCAGTTTGGACCAATTCATGGTGGAGGGAGCCTCTAATTAGCCCAGTTTGGACCAATTAATTGTGGAGGGAGCCTCTAACCAGCCCAGTTTGGACCAATTAATGGTGGAGGGAGCCTCTAACCACCCCAGTTTGGGCAAATTCATGGTGGAGGGAGCCTCTAACCAGCCCAGTTTGGACCAATTAATGGTGGAGGGAGCCTCTAAACAGCCAAGTTTTGGGAAATTCATGGTGGAGGGAGCCTCTAACCAGCCCAGTTTGGACCAATTCATGGTGGAGGGAGCCTCTAAACAGCCCAGTTTGGGCAAATTCATGGTGGAGGGAGCCTCTAAACAGCCCAGTTTGGGCAAATTCATGGTGGAGGGAGCCTCTAACCAGCCCAGTTTGGACCAATTAATGGTGGAGGGAGCCTCTAAACAGCCAAGTTTTGGGAAATTCATGGTGGAGGGAGCCTCTAACCAGCCCAGTTTGGACCAATTAATGGTGGAGGGAGCCTCTAACCAGCCCAGTTTGGACCAATTAATGGTGGAGGGAGCCTCTAACCAGCCCAGTTTGGACCAATTAATGGTGGAGGGAGCCTCTAACCACCCCAGTTTGGACCAATTCATGGTGGAGGGAGCCTCTAACCAGCCCAGTTTGGACCAATTAATGGTGGAGGGAGCCTCTAAACAGCCAAGTTTTGGGAAATTCATGGTGGAGGGAGCCTCTAACCAGCCCAGTTTGGACCAATTCATGGTGGAGGGAGCCTCTAAACAGCCCAGTTTGGGCAAATTCATGGTGGAGGGAGCCTCTAACCAGCCCAGTTTGGACCAATTAATGGTGGAGGGAGCCTCTAAACAGCCAAGTTTTGGGAAATTCATGGTGGAGGGAGCCTCTAACCAGCCCAGTTTGGACCAATTCATGGTGGAGGGAGCCTCTAAACAGCCAAGTTTTGGGAAATTCATGGTGGAGGGAGCCTCTAAAAAACCCAGTTTGGACCAATTCATGGTGGAGGGAGCCTCTAATTAGCCCAGTTTGGACCAATTAATTGTGGAGGGAGCCTCTAACCAGCCCAGTTTGGACCAATTAATGGTGGAGGGAGCCTCTAACCACCCCAGTTTGGGCAAATTCATGGTGGAGGGAGCCTCTAACCAGCCCAGTTTGGACCAATTAATGGTGGAGGGAGCCTCTAAACAGCCAAGTTTTGGGAAATTCATGGTGGAGGGAGCCTCTAACCAGCCCAGTTTGGACCAATTCATGGTGGAGGGAGCCTCTAAACAGCCCAGTTTGGGCAAATTCATGGTGGAGGGAGCCTCTAAACAGCCCAGTTTGGGCAAATTCATGGTGGAGGGAGCCTCTAACCAGCCCAGTTTGGACCAATTAATGGTGGAGGGAGCCTCTAACCAGCCCAGTTTGGACCAATTAATGGTGGAGGGAGCCTCTAACCAGCCCAGTTTGGACCAATTAATGGTGGAGGGAGCCTCTAAACAGCCAAGTTTTGGGAAATTCATGGTGGAGGGAGCCTCTAACCAGCCCAGTTTGGACCAATTCATGGTGGAGGGAGCCTCTAAACAGCCCAGTTTGGGCAAATTCATGGTGGAGGGAGCCTCTAAAAAACCCAGTTTGGACCAATTCATGGTGGAGGGAGCCTCTAATTAGCCCAGTTTGGACCAATTAATTGTGGAGGGAGCCTCTAACCAGCCCAGTTTGGACCAATTAATGGTGGAGGGAGCCTCTAAAAAACCCAGTTTGGACCAATTCATGGTGGAGGGAGCCTCTAATTAGCCCAGTTTGGACCAATTAATTGTGGAGGGAGCCTCTAACCAGCCCAGTTTGGACCAATTAATGGTGGAGGGAGCCTCTAACCACCCCAGTTTGGACCAATTCATGGTGGAGGGAGCCTCTAACCACCCCAGTTTGGACCAATTCATGGTGGAGGGAGCCTCTAAACAGCCCAGTTTGGGCAAATTCATGGTGGAGGGAGCCTCTAACCAGCCCAGTTTGGACCAATTAATGGTGGAGGGAGCCTCTAAACAGCCCAGTTTGGGCAAATTCATGGTGGAGGGAGCCTCTAACCAGCCCAGTTTGGACCAATTAATGGTGGAGGGAGCCTCTAAACAGCCAAGTTTTGGGAAATTCATGGTGGAGGGAGCCTCTAACCAGCCCAGTTTGGACCAATTAATGGTGGAGGGAGCCTCTAACCACCCCAGTTTGGGCAAATTCATGGTGGAGGGAGCCTCTAACCAGCCCAGTTTGGACCAATTAATGGTGGAGGGAGCCTCTAAACAGCCCAGTTTGGGCAAATTCATGGTGGAGGGAGCCTCTAAACAGCCAAGTTTTGGGAAATTCATGGTGGAGGGAGCCTCTAACCAGCCCAGTTTGGACCAATTCATGGTGGAGGGAGCCTCTAAACAGCCCAGTTTGGGCAAATTCATGGTGGAGGGAGCCTCTAAAAAACCCAGTTTGGACCAATTCATGGTGGAGGGAGCCTCTAATTAGCCCAGTTTGGACCAATTAATTGTGGAGGGAGCCTCTAACCAGCCCAGTTTGGACCAATTAATGGTGGAGGGAGCCTCTAAAAAACCCAGTTTGGACCAATTCATGGTGGAGGGAGCCTCTAATTAGCCCAGTTTGGACCAATTAATTGTGGAGGGAGCCTCTAACCAGCCCAGTTTGGACCAATTAATGGTGGAGGGAGCCTCTAACCACCCCAGTTTGGACCAATTCATGGTGGAGGGAGCCTCTAACCACCCCAGTTTGGACCAATTCATGGTGGAGGGAGCCTCTAAACAGCCCAGTTTGGGCAAATTCATGGTGGAGGGAGCCTCTAACCAGCAGAGTTGGGGGAAATCAGGGTGGAGGGAGCCTAGTATTAGCAGAATTGTGCAACGCTTATGGTGGATGAGTATGAGGATGCGGAGGAATTGGAGAGGTTGAGTACAGACATGGAGTTTCATGTTGGGGTGCTTTACACAGGTGGGCACAAAAATGACGGCTCTACCCAGTGGTGGTTCATTTTTATCAAAGTGAGCCGGTCGGCACTCTCAGCTGACAGACGGGTGCGCTTGTCAGTGATGATGCCACCGGCTGCACTGAACACCCTCTCAGATAGGACGCTGGCGGCAGGACAGGACAGCACCTCCAAGGCATATAGGGCAAGTTCAAGCCACAGGTCCAACTTCGACACCCAATACGTGTAGGGCGCAGAGGGGTCGGAGAGGACAGGGCTGTGGTCGGAAAGGTATTCCCGCAACATGCGCCTATACTTCTCACGCCTGGTGACACTAGGACCCTCCGTGGCGGCACTTTGGCGAGGGGGTGCCATCAAGGTGTCCCAGACCTTAGACAGTGTGCCCCTCGTTTGTGTGGACCGGTGAGAACTTGGTTGCCTACTGGAGGAACTGCCCTCCCTGCCGCCAACGTCACATGCTGGAAACATCTCCATCATATTCTGCACCAATTGCCTGTGGCAAGCATTGATGCGATTGGCCCTCCCCTCTACCGGAATAAAAGACGAGATGTTGTTTTTATACCAGGGGTCAAGGATAGCAAAGATCCAGTACTGGTTGTCCTCCATGATTTTGACAATACGCTTGTCGGTTGTAAAGCACCCCAACATGAACTCAGCCATGTCTGCCACAGTGTTAGTTGGCATGACTCCTCTGGCCCCACCGGAAAGTTCAATCTCCATTTCCTCCTCATCCTCCATGTCTACCCATCCGCGCTGCAACAATGGGACGATTCGAAGTTGCCCGGAAGCCTCCTGTATCACCATCACATCATCGGACAACTCTTCTTCCTCCTCCTCCTCCTCCTCCTCCTCCATTAAACGCAGTGAAGCGGACAGATGTGTGGACCTACTCTCCAGCTGTGATGGATCGGATGCTATCCCTAACTCCTCTGTGTGATCTGAGTTATCCCTGATGTCAATCAGGGATTCTCTCAGAACACACAAGAGCGGGATTGTAAGGCTCACCATCGCATCCTCAGAGCTCACCCTCCTTGTGGACTCCTCAAAGACCCGTAGGATGTCACAAAGGTCTCTCATCCATGGCCACTCATGGATGTGAAACTGAGGCAGCTGACTTTGTGGCACCCTAGGGTTTTGTAGCTGGTATTCCATCAAAGGTCTCTGCTGCTCAACCACTCTATTCAACATCTGAAACGTTGAGTTCCAGCGTGTGGGGACGTCGCACAAAAGCCGGTGTTGTGGCACATGCAGGCGTTGCTGGAGAGATTTTAAGCTAGCAGCGGCTACTGTCGACTTGCGAAAGTGGGCGCACATGCGCCGCACTTTCACCAGTAGCTCTGGAACATTGGGGTAGCTCTTTAGGAAACGTTGCACCACTAGGTTGAAGACGTGGGCCAGGCATGGAACATGTTGGAGTCCGGCAAGCTCCAGAGCTGCTACCAGGTTCCGGCCGTTATCACAAACGACCATGCCTGGGCCCAGGTGCAGCGGCTCAAACCATATTGCCGTCTCATCGAGGAGGGCATCCCTCACCTCGGAGGCAGTGTGCTGTCTGTCCCCCAAGCTGATCAGCTTCAGCACAGCCTGCTGACGTCTACCAACGCCAGTGCTGCAACGTTTCCAACTCGTAGCTGGGGTCAATCTAACAGCGGAGGAGGAGGCGGTGGCGGAGGAGGAGGCGGTGGCGGAGGAGGAGGCGGTAGAGGAGGAGGAGGAGGGGGGTGTTCTTCTCGTGTCCCTGCCAGGAATGTTAGGCGGGGAGACGAGGTACACCGGGCCAGTTTGGGAAGCAGTCCCAGCCTCAACTACATTCACCCAGTGTGCCGTCAGTGAAATGTAGCGTCCCTGTCCGCATGCACTTGTCCACGCGTCGGTGGTCAAGTGGACCTTTGTGCAAAGCGCGGAACTAAGGGCCCGCCTGATGTTGAGTGACACGTGCTGGTGCAAGGCGGGGGACGGCACACCGGGAGAAGTAGTGACGGCTAGGGACGGCATAGCGAGGTGCCGCAGTTGCCATCAGGTCCAGGAAGGCGGGAGTTTCAACAAGCCGGAACGCCAACATCTCCTGGGCCAGCAGTTTAGCGATGTTGGCGTTCAAGGCTTGCGCGTGTGGGTGGTTAGCAGTGTATTTCTGCCGCCGCTCCAATGTCTGAGAGATGGTGGGTTGTTGTAAAGAAACGCCTGATGGTGCCTTTGATGGTGCAGGAGAAGGAGATAAGACAGGACCAGGGGAGGATGAGGTAGAAGTCAACAAAGTGGCGGAGGCAGATGAAGTGGTGTCCTGGCTCGTCCTCTGGAGTGCATCGCCAGCACAGTCAGCAGTGGCAGTGGCAGAGGCAGAGGCAGAGGCAGTGGCAGTGGCGTGAACGGCAGTCGGCCTTTGTCCTGCCGTTGCTGCCTGCCACTGATTCCAGTGCTTGGATTCCAAATGACGGCGCATTGAAGTGGTGGACAGGTTGCTCTTCTCAGAGCCCCTAATCAATTTCGAGAGGCAAATTGTGCAGACAACACTATATCTGTCCTCGGCGCATTCCTTGAAAAAACTCCACACCTTCGAGAAACGTGCCCTCGAGGTGGGAGTTTTTCGGGGCTGGGTACGAACTGGAACATCTTGGGAGATTCCGGGTGTGGCCTGGCTTCGCCTAAGCTGCTGACCTCTGCCTCTGCCTCTAGCTACCCTTTTTGGTGCTGCACCTGCCTCAACATCCACACTACTTTCCCCGCTTGACATCCCCCCTGTCCAGGTCGGGTCAGTGTCCTCATCATCCACCACTTCCTCTTCCAACTCCTGTCTCATCTCCTCCTCCCGCACAATGCGCCGGTCAACTGGATGCCCTGACGGCAACTGCGTCACATCATCGTCGATGAGGGTGGGTTGCTGGTCATCCACCACCAAATCGAACGGAGATGGAGGAGACTCTAGTGTTTGAGCATCTGGATACAGATGCTCCTCTGTTAGGTTCGTGGAATCGTGACGTGGAGAGGCAGGTTGAGGGACAATGAAAGGAGCGGAGAACAGCTCTGGGGAGCAGGGACAGTTTGGGTTATTGTTCTGTAAAGCTTCGGAATTTTGGGAGGAAGGAAGACAAGACTGTTGGGTAATAGGAGGAGAGGAGGCAGAGTCTGACTGGCTGCTGGACAATGTGCTGTAAGCGTTCTCTGACAGCCATTGCAAGACCTGTTCCTGGTTCTCGGGCCTACTAAGGTTTGTACCCTGCAGTTTAGTTAATGTGGCAAGCAACCCTGGCACTGTGGAGTGGCGCAATGCTTGCTGCCCCACAGGAGTAGGCACGGGACGCCCTGTGGCTTCACTGCTACCTTGCTCCCCAGAACCATTCCCCCGACCTCGCCCACGGCCTCGTCCACGTCCCTTTCCGGGAGCCTTGCGCATTTTGAATTCCTAGTTAGAAATTGGCACTGTATACCAGTAGTAAAAATTGTGGGTGCACGTAACCCCAATATATTCTTTGAATTCCCAGTCAGAAACTGGCACTATATGGCAGTAGCAAGAAATGAGGGTATTTGTATTCCCAATATACTCTTTGAATTCCCAGTCAGACAATGGCACTGTATACCAGTAGTAAAAATTGTGGGTGCACGTAACCCCAATATATTCTTTGAATTACCAGTCAGAAACTGGCACTATATGGCAGTAGCAAGAAATGAGGGTATTTATAACCCCAATATATTCTTTGAATTCCCAGTCAGACAATGGCACTGTATACCAGTAGTAAAAATTGTGGGTGCACGTAACCCCAATATATTCTTTGAATTCCCAGTCAGAAACTGGCACTATATGGCAGTAGCAAGAAATGAGGGTATTTGTATTCCCAATATACTCTTTGAATTCCCAGTCAGACAATGGCACTGTATACCAGTAGTAAAAATTGTGGGTGCACGTAACCCCAATATATTCTTTGAATTCCCAGTCAGACACTGGCACTATATGGCAGTAGCAAGAAATGAGGGTATTTGTATTCCCAATATATTCTTTGAATTCCCAGTCAGACAATGGCACTGTATACCAGTAGTAAAAATTGTGGGTGCACGTAACCCCAATATATTCTTTGAATTACCAGTCAGAAACTGGCACTATATGGCAGTAGCAAGAAATGAGGGTATTTATAACCCCAATATATTCTTTGAATTCCCAGTCAGACAATGGCACTGTATACCAGTAGTAAAAATTGTGGGTGCACGTAACCCCAATATATTCTTTGAATTCCCAGTCAGAAACTGGCACTATATGGCAGTAGCAAGAAATGAGGGTATTTATAACCCCAATATATTCTTTGAATTCCCAGTCAGACAATGGCACTGTATACCAGTAGTAAAAATTGTGGGTGCACGTAACCCCAATATATTCTTTGAATTCCCAGTCAGAAACTGGCACTATATGGCAGTAGCAAGAAATGAGGGTATTTGTATTCCCAATATACTCTTTGAATTCCCAGTCAGACAATGGCACTGTATACCAGTAGTAAAAATTGTGGGTGCACGTAACCCCAATATATTCTTTGAATTCCCAGTCAGAAACTGGCACTATATGGCAGTAGCAAGAAATGAGGGTATTTGTATTCCCAATATACTCTTTGAATTCCCAGTCAGACAATGGCACTGTATACCAGTAGTAAAAATTGTGGGTGCACGTAACCCCAATATATTCTTTGAATTCCCAGTCAGACACTGGCACTATATGGCAGTAGCAAGAAATGAGGGTATTTGTATTCCCAATATACTCTTTGAATTCCCAGTCAGACAATGGCACTGTATACCAGTAGTAAAAATTGTGGGTGCACGTAACCCCAATATATTCTTTGAATTACCAGTCAGAAACTGGCACTATATGGCAGTAGCAAGAAATGAGGGTATTTATAACCCCAATATATTCTTTGAATTCCCAGTCAGACAATGGCACTGTATACCAGTAGTAAAAATTGTGGGTGCACGTAACCCCAATATATTCTTTGAATTCCCAGTCAGAAACTGGCACTATATGGCAGTAGCAAGAAATGAGGGTATTTGTATTCCCAATATACTCTTTGAATTCCCAGTCAGACAATGGCACTGTATACCAGTAGTAAAAATTGTGGGTGCACGTAACCCCAATATATTCTTTGAATTCCCAGTCAGACACTGGCACTATATGGCAGTAGCAAGAAATGAGGGTATTTGTATTCCCAATATATTCTTTGAATTCCCAGTCAGACAATGGCACTGTATACCAGTAGTAAAAATTGTGGGTGCACGTAACCCCAATATATTCTTTGAATTACCAGTCAGAAACTGGCACTATATGGCAGTAGCAAGAAATGAGGGTATTTATAACCCCAATATATTCTTTGAATTCCCAGTCAGACAATGGCACTGTATACCAGTAGTAAAAATTGTGGGTGCACGTAACCCCAATATATTCTTTGAATTCCCAGTCAGAAACTGGCACTATATGGCAGTAGCAAGAAATGAGGGTATTTATAACCCCAATATATTCTTTGAATTCCCAGTCAGACAATGGCACTGTATACCAGTAGTAAAAATTGTGGGTGCACGTAACCCCAATATATTCTTTGAATTCCCAGTCAGAAACTGGCACTATATGGCAGTAGCAAGAAATGAGGGTATTTGTATTCCCAATATACTCTTTGAATTCCCAGTCAGACAATGGCACTGTATACCAGTAGTAAAAATTGTGGGTGCACGTAACCCCAATATATTCTTTGAATTCCCAGTCAGAAACTGGCACTATATGGCAGTAGCAAGAAATGAGGGTATTTGTATTCCCAATATACTCTTTGAATTCCCAGTCAGACAATGGCACTGTATACCAGTAGTAAAAATTGTGGGTGCACGTAACCCCAATATATTCTTTGAATTCCCAGTCAGACACTGGCACTATATGGCAGTAGCAAGAAATGAGGGTATTTGTATTCCCAATATACTCTTTGAATTCCCAGTCAGACAATGGCACTGTATACCAGTAGTAAAAATTGTGGGTGCACGTAACCCCAATATATTCTTTGAATTACCAGTCAGAAACTGGCACTATATGGCAGTAGCAAGAAATGAGGGTATTTATAACCCCAATATATTCTTTGAATTCCCAGTCAGACAATGGCACTGTATACCAGTAGTAAAAATTGTGGGTGCACGTAACCCCAATATATTCTTTGAATTCCCAGTCAGAAACTGGCACTATATGGCAGTAGCAAGAAATGAGGGTATTTGTATTCCCAATATACTCTTTGAATTCCCAGTCAGACAATGGCACTGTATACCAGTAGTAAAAATTGTGGGTGCACGTAACCCCAATATATTCTTTGAATTCCCAGTCAGACACTGGCACTATATGGCAGTAGCAAGAAATGAGGGTATTTGTATTCCCAATATATTCTTTGAATTCCCAGTCAGACAATGGCACTGTATACCAGTAGTAAAAATTGTGGGTGCACGTAACCCCAATATATTCTTTGAATTACCAGTCAGAAACTGGCACTATATGGCAGTAGCAAGAAATGAGGGTATTTGTATTCCCAATATATTCTTTGAATTCCCAGTCAGACAATGGCACTGTATACCAGTAGTAAAAATTGTGGGTGTATATAGCCCCAATTCTATTGCTAGGGGACTTGCAGGGTATTTCTGGGGTGAAGGTGGGGGGGCACACCGTTGGAACGGGTATCGGGGTATATATCGGGTATACGGGAATACACTGACAGTGTATTCCATTCAGGATCCTGGGAAAGCTGGGTTGCGGCGATTGAGCCCGTCAGTGCCACGTTACACTGACAAGCTTCTCCCTGGAATTTAGCTCTTACAAGAGCTGTTGGTTGTCTTCTCCTTCCTATCCTAGCCTGTCCCTGCCTACCCAGAATCTAAGCCCTAGCTAGCTGGACGGAAACCTCCGTCCTCGGTGAATTGCAAGCTCAGAATGACGCGAAGCTGGGCGTCGCTGTTCTTTTAAATTAGAGGTCACATGTTTTCGGCAGCCAATGGGTTTTGCCTACTTTTTTCAACGTCACCGGTGTCGTAGTTCCTGTCCCACCTACCCAGCGCTGTTATTGGAGCAAAAAAGGCGCCAGGGAAGGTGGGAGGGGAATCGAGTAATGGCGCACTTTACCACGCGGTGTTCGATTCGATTCGAACATGCCGAACAGCCTAATATCCGATCGAACATGAGTTCGATAGAACACTGTTCGCTCATCTCTAGATTCTATCACTAGAATACCATTTTTAAACTAAATACATGTAGGAATAGCCTGGGCGTCTGCAGTGCTGCTTGAAAACTCTCAGCGACGGCCTCTGTCTTCTTCTCTGCCTCCCGCTTCTTTTCTCGCGCGCGCCTCTTCTCTTTTTCAAAAAGCGCCGAATAGGAGAGGCCACAGGAAAATGGCTGACGGACATGCGCAGTCAGCGCTTTTTGAAGAAGAGAAGATTCATACAAAAGAAGAGGCAGGAGGTGGGGAAGAAGACAAAGGCTGTCGCTGGAGAGTTTTCAAGCAGCATTGGGGATGCCCACAGTGCTATTTGAGTGCTGGGGAATGCCCCCAGTGCTGTGAGAAAACTCATTTGCATAAGGAAGAAAAAAGATATTTCTAAGGAGCAGCGGTGCGGATCAGAATAATAAAGTTAAGAGAAGAATAGCCTTTCTTAAGGCTATTCCTACGTATATTTAGTTTAGAAAGAGTATTCTAGTGATAGAATCCTTTTAATGTCAGGATTTGAACCCAAAATCACCTATGTCCTAGACAGTAGCTCTTTTGGACATTTTATTGTCACAATTAACCTTTCCTTTATTTCCTAATTTGCCCCACCCTTGGACTTCCTATTTAAGCCAACCCTCCCCACTTCTTCCTTGCCAGATTATTGTGCTTCCAACCTTTAGTCCAGCCACTTCTCCACTAAACAGTGCACTGATGCAATTATAAAACATACATTTATTAACTATGTTAAAATAGTAATCCCTTATAAAACACCAAAAAATGGATATCACACTTAAGATATGACACAATTAGTCAAGAAACAATATAGGCAACATAACATATGGTGGAAATAGTTGACATCTCACCCATATAGATATTATTATATTATAGATACATATAGATATTATATTATAGATACATGTCTGTCACAGAATAAATGTAACAGTCTTACCAGGATATGATGGCAGGAGAAACCATATTAGAGAGGGTTCAGCACAAGAAGAGAAAAATTCCCTATAGTTTATCCTAAATTGCTGACCCTCAATCCCCAAATTGCTCCTACCCTTACAAGGGCAGTATCAAGCTGTCCCTGTGGAGACCCTCTTAAATCCCTAGTCCCTACGTGTTTCCTGGTACAGTAATGCACCAATAATCAGGGGACTTTAAGAAACTAATGTTTCAAAAAGACAAAAATCCATACAAAACAGTTCCTGCCTACAGTGGTAGGACAAGACATACTAAGCCCGTATAGTGAAACAGCTAACTTTTTTTTTTTTTTTTTTTTTTTAAATTCTTATTTTATTGGGTTTTTCAATTTTTTACATTGTTACAACATAAATGCAAAGTGAAGCATGCAAAGTTTAACAATGAGTTAGGACATCCAAACATAGTCATAATAGTCACAATCACATAGTGTAATCAGATAGCAATAATAAAGCGTATCTAAGTCTGTAAAGAATAGTATTCAAATATTACGATTGGGTAGGACAGAACTATTGAAACGTAAGCAGAGAACAAAGGGACAAAGGAGAGAGTCGAATAGGCGGGGAAAGAAGTGCGGGAGTAAGAAAGGTATGGAGGAAGGGAGAGGGAATACTGTCAGTCTCCAAGATACTGATATCTCAGTATAGATGTGGATCATTAGACAGGGTTAAGTCTCGATATTTAAGCCAGGGTGACCAGATACGTAGAAATTTGTCGTATTTGCCTCTTGATCGGTGAATCAGTTCCTCAAATCTGGCTATTGAGGTTACTTTGTTGTACCATTGGGGAATAGGAGGGCTTGTGGTTTGTAGCCAAAAAGCAGGGACAAGCGATTTCGCTGCTTCTATTAGGTGGGTAGTTAAATTCGTCTTACTTGGAGTACAATCTGACTGGGTGCAGGAAAGTAGCACCAAGGCTGGTGTTAGCGTAATGGAGGACTCGGTAATATTTCTTATCTCTTGTTGAATTTCTGTCCAATAAGAAGCGATGAGCGGGCAAGTCCACCAGATGTGGATATGTGTACCTTGATCCGCGTTGCATCTCCAACAAATATCAGAGTCTGCTAATTTACGAGCCTTCAGCCAGGAAGGGGTTCTGTGCCATCTTGTTAGGGTTTTATAATGTGCTTCCATAAGTTTTACACATGTAGAAAAACCGTGTGAGTTGGTAAGTATAATGTCTACTTCTGATGGAGTAAGTGTAATATTTAAGTCCTTTTCCCACGCTGTCAAGAACGTAGGCCTACAGTCCTGTTGTAGAGAGTCTAAAACTTTTTTACAATGCGTAAGTTTCCTCATACTTGGTGTGTTAGAGAGTACTAGGTTTTCAAATGGCGTCATTCGTCTGATTGGCTGTTCAGTTGGGAACAAGGTTTTCAGGCTCCATCTAAAATGGTCGTAATGCAAAGGTGTGACAGTTGTGTTCGGGAGAAGGAACTTCAAAGACATGAGCGAAAGAGGTTCTTTTTTGTGTAGCAGGTCTCCTAGAGAAAAACCGGAGAATTTATCCCAAAAATCTTTTATGGTTCTCATATTCTTGGGGAGCAGAGACGGCAATAAGTTAGCTGGATAAACTTTGGAAGGAGAAGGTGCAAGTCTTTTTCTGTTCAAACACCAGGCTTCACATGGGCCTTTTAGCAAAAAAGGGAAGTTATCTTTTCGAGTATCTGCGAGGGTGGAGTTCCAAATAAAGTCATTTAAGCCTGAACCAAATTCTACCTCCGCCATCAACCTTATTAAGGAGTTTTGTGGAGGAGCACTTATAGATAACCATCTATGTAGTAGGCTGGCCTGGTAAAATGCGAACATGTCTGGAAGTGCCATACCCCCTTTGTGTTTCGGTCTAATAAGAAGGGCGTGAGCAAGTCTTGGAGGTTTACCCCTCCAGACAAATTTTGAGAACATGGAACGTATAGATGTGAAATAAGTTCTAGGAAGGGATATTGGCAACATCTGAAATCTATATAAGATCATCGGTACTACGTAAGATTTAAGTAAATTTTTCCTTCCCATCCATGAGAGGAAGGGTAAGTCATAAGTATACAGGGTCTGCTGTACCTCTTTTAAAAGGGGTAAATAGTTGTCTTGATATATATTTTTGGGGTCTCCTGTCAGGTGAATACCTAAATATTTAATACTTCGGGTTTTCCATATATAGGGTGAAATTGCCTCTAACTCTTGTTTTTCTTCTGGAGACAGCTAACTGACATGACTCCCACGTAGTGACCATGGCAGCCACTCCTCCAGCCTCACACTGCTAGTACTACAACTTTACTCGTATAACAAACTTAGATAGATATTTGACTATGCTCTTGTCTCGCTAGACTCCACTAGACTCCTACCTTACCTTCCAGACCTTGATGATTCCTCATACCAGGTGTTAGGA
The DNA here is from genome assembly GCF_031893055.1 of Leptodactylus fuscus. Taxonomy (NCBI): domain Eukaryota; kingdom Metazoa; phylum Chordata; class Amphibia; order Anura; family Leptodactylidae; genus Leptodactylus; species Leptodactylus fuscus. The sequence goes on from NC_134265.1 coordinate 165,371,190, forward strand.
TGGGCCATGGTCTCTGCTGTGCTGGGCGGACGTGGCCGACTCGATCCCTGTCCAGCGTCGGAATATCTGATGGTTCCGGTGCTGGGGTAGGCCGGAGGCTTCCACTTTAGTGTGCAGAGGTTCCAGTTTCCCCCTAGCATCAAGACCGGCACTTCCGGGGTCAGGGGGTTATTCATTTATCAATGGCATCAGCTCCCCTAGCGACAAGCCCTCCTGTTTTCCTGCTTGCTCCCTGTCACCTTGTCTCCTGCCTCCTGTCCCTGAACTTGGATTCCCTGGATGTGTTTGACCTGGCTTGCTTTTCAGACCTCTCCTCCATGATCCTGATTTGGCACCTTCTTGACCTACTGTGTATAACCTTTGGCTTCCACCTCCTGTTTTTGGCTACTCCGTTTACCTCCAGCGTGTGACCCGGCTTCCCTGACTATGCTTCTGCCTCTGCCTTCTGCTACCACGTGACCTCCAGTTATGGACTTCGCTTGCTTGACTTTGTACTGGCTTCTTGGGTATCTGCATCACTCCCCTGGATTACCCTCCTGCTCATCTGCACTCCAGTCCATCCTGCTCTCTTGGACTTCACTCTCAGGTTAGTGTTTGGGTTCCTTTGCATTTCTTGGGGATCACTGGGTGTGCATCACTCTCTGGGCAGTTGTGATCTGGGATTCAGACTTTTACCAAGTCCAACTCCACCATTAGAAGCTCTGGTGAAGAACTCTGGGGCCTCGTTCAGCACCAGTTGGGAGAACATAGCACACCCAGGACTGTTTTTGCCTCAGCACCTGGGGATTCTGGTTGCCCAGGACTTAGAGTTATTTGTTGCATCAGGTTCCTAACAACAAGTGGATAATTGTATTATTACCATTACAAGTAAGTCAAATTGTTGGAGAAGTACAAGATGAAATTGATGCTAAAATGAAAATGGCTATACCAAGGGATTTTCATCTGGCAGTTCTACACTTTACTTTGAGATCGGAGGGATTTCTTTCTGAAAAGAATTATGGTGGTTGCATAATTAGATTATTTTTTTAAAGAAATCTTGTGTTAATTACAGGTTTCACAGTAAAAAACAAACAAACAAAGATTTAAAACAAAGACCTTATTTTCCCTTGAATATCATATTCCTTACCTCATTTGTCAGATTAGTTACATGTAGGTATACAATACTTATCACAGTTATATTAAGGGTCATCGTTGTTCTCCTATTAGGAGTTATGTTCTGAATATTGTATTCCTAAAACTTCCTTTTTTACAAGTTATAAATTGTCTGAGAACATATTACAGTCTGGCAGCTGGTTCCCCAGTCTCAGATATTAGGCACTTTATTGTGGGTAAAGGGGCTTATACAAAATGTTATTAATTATTATTATTATTATTATTATTATTTATTTATTTATTTAATTTTTATAGCACTATTATTTCCATGGTGCTTTACATTTGAGGGTTTACATAAGGAATAGAGATGAGCGAACAGTGTTCTATCGAACACATGTTCGATCGGATATCAGGCTGTTTGATGTGTTCGATTTGAATCGAACATCACGTGGCAAACTCCAAAAAAATTTGATTCCCCTCCCACCTTCCCTGGCGCTTTTTTTGCACCAATAACAGCGCAGGGGAGGTGGGACAGGAACTACGACACCGGAGGCATAGAAAAAAATCGGAAAAAGTCATTGGCTGCCGAAATCAGGTGACCTCCATTTTAGACGAATAGTGGATTTCAAATCTGGGTCATATGAGAATGTGAACTTTGTGACTAAGAAACAGGGATAGCTGTACAGGCAGGGATAGCTAGGGATAACCTTTATTTAGGAAGGAATGTTATTAAAAATAACTTTTTGGGGCTCTATCGGGTGTGTAATTGTGATTTTTGTGACATAAACTTTTTCCAATAGGAATGCATTGGACAGCGCTGATTGGCCAGAGTACGGAACTCGACCAATCAGCGCTGGCTCTGCTGGAGGAGGCGAAGTCTAAGATAGGCTGGCCAATGCATTCCTATGCGAATGCAGAGACTTAGCAGTGCTGAGCCAGTTCTGCTCAACTACACATCTGATGCACACTCGGCTCTGCTACATCTGATGTAGCATCTGATGTAGCATCTGATGTAGCAGAGCCGAGGGTGCACTAGAACCCCTAGAACCCCTGTGCAAACTCAGCTCACGCTAATAGAATGCATTGGCCAGCGCTGATTGGCCAATGCATTCTATTAGCCCGATGAAGTAGAGCTGAATGTGTGTGCTAAGCACACACATTCAGCTCTACTTCATCGGGCTAATAGAATGCATTGGCCAGCGCTGATTGGCCAGAGTACGGAATTAGACCAATCAGCGCTGGCTCTGCTGGAGGAGGCGGAGTCTAAGATCGCTCCACACCAGTCTCCATTCAAGTCCGACCTTAGACCCCCCCCTCCTCCGGCAGAGCCAGCGCTGATTGGCCGAAGGCTGGCCAATGCATTCCTATGCAAATGCAGAGACTTAGCAGTGCTGAGCCAGTTCTGCTCAACTACACATCTGATGCACACTCGGCTCTGCTACATCTGATGTAGCATCTGATGTAGCAGAGCCGAGGGTGCACTAGAACCCCTGTGCAAACTCAGCTCATGCTAATAGAATGCATTGGCCAGCGCTGATTGGCCAATGCATTCTATTAGCCCGATGAAGTAGAGCTGAATGTGTGTGCTAGTGTGCTAGTGTGTGCGGAGTCTAAGGTCGGACCTGAATGGAGACTGGTGTGGAGCGATCTTAGACTCCGCCTCCTCCAGCAGAGCCAGCGCTGATTGGTCGAATTCCGTACTCTTGCCAATCAGCGCTGGCCAATGCATTTCTATGGCGAAAAGTTAGCTTGCGAAAATCGCAAACTGACAGGGATTTCCATGAAATAAAGTGACTTTTATGCCCCCAGACATGCTTCCCCTGCTGTCCCAGTGTCATTCCAGGGTGTTGGTATCATTTCCTGGGGTGTCATAGTGGACTTGGTGACCCTCCAGACACGGATTTGGGTTTCCCCCTTAACGAGTATATGTTCCCCATAGACTATAATGGGGTTCGAAACCCGTTCGAACACTCGAACAGTGAGCGGCTGTTTGAATCGAATTTCGAACCTCGAACATTTTAGTGTTCGCTCATCTCTAATAAGGAACACAAAATACACAAACAAATATAATAATAACAATGACTGACTGGCACAGTGGGATAGTGGACCCTGCCCGCAAGGACTTACAGTCTATGAGGGAAGAGGCATAGAGACAGAAGGTGAGGGGAGACTGTTCAGATGGTGGTGTGGTGACAGTAGTGTTATTGGAGGTTGCAGGCCTTACTGAATAGGTGAGTATGATCATCAGCTTTTATTTAAATGTCCCTTGATACTTAAATAGGAAAATGATCTTGGGGTGAATATTCTGTAACTTTGTAGAGGAAAGTGTGGGAATAGACTATAGATACTACTAAATGTATGAAGCACCTGGAACAGGTGAAAAAGATACAGGTACATTGATATCTCAGCCCATTGAGATTGTCACATATGATTTAAAAGTTATTCTGATCGCTATTGGAGACAACATGGTAATGTGGGCACATTAGTTCACTCATAAGATAAGAAAATATAAGATAATCCTTTAATAGTCCCACCATGGGGAAATTCAGTGTGTTATAGCAGCTTGGATAATACAGTAATATATTCAAGCTCATAGCAGATAAAAAAAAAAAGATACTAGGAGTCATGGCAACTAAGAAGAAAAAGAAAGACTCAAGGATCATTTAGTTCTTTGTGTGGAGTGATCTCCGCTTGGCCTGATGTTGATTATACAGCCTGACCGTGGTTGGGAGGAAGGATCTCTGATAGCGCTCCTTCACACACTTGGGGTGAAGCAGTCGGTCACTGACAGCATTGCCCAGTGCTGACACGCTCTCATACATATGATGGGAGTTGTTCCCCAGCATGGAGCTCACCACAGACAGTGTCCTTCTGTCACCTACTACCCGTACTGGGTCCAGGGGACTCCCCAGTACAGAGCTTACCTTTCTAAACAGCCTAAGTCTATTTCTATCCCTGGTTGGTATGCTACTCCCCCAGCAGACCACACCAAAGAAGATGGCTGATGCTACCACAAAAAGGGTCTAAGAAGTGCCCCCTGGACTTCAAAGGCCCTCAGCTTCCTGAGCAGGTAGAGCCTTCTGTGGCCCATTCTGTGCAGCACATCCAGGTGATCACCCCAGTCCAACTTATTATTGAGGGGCACACCCAGGTACTTAAAGTTCTTGACTATCTCAATGCCCATCTCTTGGATTTCCACCGGATTCGGAGAACTTCTCCACTTAGTAAAGTCCCCACCATCTCCTTGGTCTTATCAGCATTAATTTTGAGGTGGTTCCGCAGACACCAGTCTACAAAATTCCAGTTTAACTCTCTGTACTCCCTGTTGTCTCCGTCTGTGTGAGGCCTACTATAGCAGAGTCATCGGAGTACTTAAGCAAGCAACAGATAGATGTGTTGCACCTAAAGTCAGCAGTGTACAGTGTGAAGAGGAAAGGGGCAAGAACTGTACCTTGTGGTTCCCCCGTACTACAAATCACAGAGTCAGACACACAGCCCCAGGCTCACACATACTGAGGTCGTTTTGTGAGGTAGCCTAGGATCCAGCTGGGCAGGTGATGGCCCACTCCAACAAGGTCTGATAGTTCTGCCCAAAGATAATCTTTTTGGAAAGGAGTCTTTCAATTATTACCATTGGTTATGGGCCTCTCTATAATAATGTCTTTAAGTATGTTCCATATGTAATTACTGCTCGGAAATCGGATTTTAAAAACGATCCTGAAATTTCAAGATCGGCTCAATCCTACTACTCTCTCTCTCTCTCTCTCTCTCTCTCTGTCTCTCTTTTTCTCTAATGGTTTGTTGTCATGAAAGTCTTTTATATGCTGCATTTTCTTTTAATAAACTCGGCTGTGGACAGTTTTTTGTTTTTCTATAATTCAATAAAAAGTTAGTTGAAAAAATATTTTCTCTTTAAATCCTTCAATTGTGATTTGTCACTGCCACACTGTTACCATGTTATCTATAGCAAAATAAAACAAAAAAACCTAACCATTGCTTCTTCCAATAACAATGTTTTTCCAATCAGTATCTTGGTGCAGCATTCTGCTCATGCAAAGTGATCATTTTTGGTGGTGTTTTTTTTTAAAAAAAATTGAAAGGTGGCAAATTGAAAGATTGAAAACAAGCCTGTTGCACTTATACTTTTAAATAAAATCATTATGTCTTCCAAAATTAATAGCCGTGCATGTATAAAAAAACTACAAGCAAACACCTTCCTCAAAACAGTCTAATTTTTGAAGCATTTTAAATATGCAAGTATCAGCACAGTGTATGGTTAAACAAGAAGTTTGTATACATTGCTTACCCGAAACAAAACTTCTGCGGTTTGCCCATGTTTGTTGCTGCTCTTTTTTGATCAGCATGGGGTAAAAGTTCATATTGTAACGTGACAAAAGGTCAGCAGGTATATGGACCCTCAGGTACTTGATAGCCCTTTAAAGGGGAAATTAGACTTTAAGGCAGCCACGTCACACGGAGGTAGGGAGATATTAAGGGCTTATTTTGTCATGTAGTTATTCTTAAAGTTGCTAAGGCAACTGAATCTCTCAGACTCAAGGATAAAGCAGCGGAAAGTGACAGCTGGGTTCAAAATGTAAAGTAAAAGGTTGTAATTGCTGCTTTTAATCTGAAGGTCTCAGATGTCAGGGTTATGTTATACTATTTTTGTTAGGCTATAGTTAGAGTTCCATGACGATAACGTACAGGAGAGGTGAGAGCAAGTATCCTTGGTGCATCTCAATATGTATCTCAAAGGGATCAGAAAAGAGACCATTAACATGGACTTATGCTGAGAGGATTTCATAAAGTGACAAGTTTTTGACACATAGAGACTCACTAAACCAAAATGGTCTCAGAAAGGCCTCAAGGAAGCCATAATGTACTTTTCCATGATGTAGGGACCTCAAGTATGTTTTAATATTTTGAGTCAACAAACAAACATTACATTATCTTTTGGGCCAGTAATGGCGGGAAAGGGGGGGGGAGCTTTGTGCTACATATTTATAGTACCAGTGGTATAGTTCAAATAATACAATATCTGACAGGATACATATATTATAGTATAATATCCACAGTCAGGTCACATTATTATGAACACCTCCTACTTTGGCTGCACATAGTCCATTAAGGAAGTGACTAGAGAGAGGAGCGAACACTGAAATATTCAATATTCGTTTCTAATAGCCGCTCAATATCTGACTATTCGAATGAATATCGAACCCCATTATAGTCTATGGGGAAAAAATGCTTGTTTTAGGGGAAACCACTATTCGACTCAGGAGGGTCACCAAGTCCACTATGACACCCCAGGAAATGATGCCAACACCCTGGAATGCAACTGGGACAGCAGGGGAAGCATGCCTGGGGGCATCTAACATGCCCAAGTCACAGTATTACCCCACTATCACAGCCTATCAACTACACACTTTCCAAACTCAATAGAACCTCTATGCAAGTTGAAAAATATTTGGAAACCTTCTTTCCTCCACAATAGTATGGACAGAAACACAAATTTAAAGCTAAATAAACATTAGTATGCACCCCTTTAAATCATGATGCCCATGACAACCACAGATGGCACAGGCAATGGGAAATCCAACAGCCCCACCCTTAACTGTCATTGTGTATGTATGTGTGTGTGTGATGTGGTAAGACCTTCAAAAATTCAATTTTCTGGCCCTTAACGTGAGCCCTTCCAAATTAAGCTAGAGTCCCTTAAGCTGAGCTACCAGCAGAGATTGAGGCCCTTGAGATGAATTCAGCCTCTTACTAGCAGAGTTTTAGACCCTTTATGTTAGTTCAGCCTTGCCCCAGCAGAGTTTTTTGCCCTTTGGGTGAGTTGAACCTTGCACCAGCAGAGTGTTAGCCCCTTTAAAATTCTTAGCACCTAAAACGGTGGTTCCAAAACCATCACTCTCATTGTGTTGAATTGATGCAGTGGATTGGACTGAGGACCCAGACATTGACCTTGATTTGGATTGTGAAATTGATAACATTTTGGCATCAAGTCCTGGGGGTAACTATAATGAAACCCTTAAAAGTGCATTGGATGAGGTGGCTCCCCCCTCCATTCATAAAGTCCCACATAGGAGGCAGCAACCCTGGCACACGCCACAGACACAATTTCTTCAGCGGTGCTCTAGGTGTGCCGAACGTATCTGGAGAAAAATCACGTTCACCTGCAGATTTCCTCCACTTCAAATTTATGCTTAAAACATATAGTTCTGCCCTTTACCACGCCAAACAAGACTATTTCACCACCCTCATCTCTTCTCTCTCCAGCAACCCTAAAAGGCTTTTTGAAATATTTCACTCACTTCACTCACTTACTCACACCCAAGGTGCAGACGCCATTCACAGACCTTAGTGCCGATGACCTTTCCACTTATTTCCATGATAAAATTGATAAGATCCGTCAGGAAATTACTGCCCCCAGGTGGCACTGATCCCATCACCTACCATAGTACTGATCCCCTCACCAACCCACACTTCAGATTGTCCATTCTCATCTTTTGAACCTGTTACAGAAGAGGAAGTCTCCCAGCTACTTTATTCATCTCGCCCTACAACCTGCAGTAGTGACCCCTTCCCCTCACACCTTCTCTCTCTCTCTCTTCTGGAATCTTCCCATCCTCCTTCAAGCATGCTATTATAACCCCGCTATTGAAAAAACCCTCCCTGGACTCATCCTGTGCTGCTATCGACCCATCTCTAACCTCCCCTTCATCTCTAAACTCCTGGAATGCCTGGTCTATTCTCGTTTAATCCACTATCTCTCTGCTAACTCTCTGCTTGACCCCTTACAATCTGGTTTCCGCGCTCTTCACTCTACTGAAACAGCTCTCACAAAAGTCTCCAATGATCTCCTAATGGCTAAATCCAATGGTGACTTCTCTCTTCTTATTCTTCTGGACCTCTCTGCAGCTTTTGACACTGTTGACCATCAACTCCTCCTCACTATGCTCCGCTCAGTTGGCCTCAACGACACTGTGCTCTCCTGGTTCTCCTCTTATCTCTCAGACCGCACTTTCAGTGTATCACTTGCGGGCTCTGTTTCCTCCCCTCTTTCCCTTGCTGTTGGGGTTCCTCAGGGCTCGGTCCTAGGCCCCCTGCTCTTTTCTCTCTACACAGCCCCCATTGGACAAACCATCACCAGATTTGGCTTCAGGTACCATCTTTATGCTGATGACACCAAATTATACACATCTTCCTGTGACATCATCCCTGTACTCATACAGAACATCAGCGACTGTCTCTCTGCTGTCTCAAATATCATGTCTTCACTCTATCTGAAACTAAATCTCTCCAAGACTAAACTACTATTGTTTCCACCATCTGTCCTTGATATATCCATTGTAGTCTCAGGCCTTACTATAACTCCTAGGCAGCAGGCCCGTTGCCTCTGGGTCATGTTTGACACAGACCTTTCCTTCACCCCTTATATTGAATCACTCACACGTTCATGTCACCTCCACCTCAAAAATATCTCCAGAATAGCCCTTTCCTTACCAGAGATACACTAAAGACACTTATTGTCTCTCTGATTCATTCTCGCCTTGACTACAGTAACTCCTTACTAATCGGTCTTCCCCTCACTAAACTCTCCCCTCTACAATCTATTCTGAATGCAGCGGTCAGGCTTATCTATCAGTCTAAATGCTACAGCGATGCCTCTGATCTGTGCCAGTCACTACACTGGCTGCCTATTCATTATAGAATAAAATATAAAGTTATCACTATCATCCACAAGGCTCTCCATAATGCTGTACATCCCTACATCTCCTCCTTCATCTCTGTCTACCGCCCAACCCGTGTTCTCCGTTCAATCAATGACCTAACACTTACCCTATTATCAGAACCTCCCACGCTCATATACAAGACTTCTCCCGAGCTGCACCACTTCTCTGGAATGCTCTACCCCGGATTAACTCCCAATTTCTACAGTTTCAAACGCAAACTAAAGACACATCTTTTCAGACAGGCCTATCACAATTTCTAATGTAAACCCTTCCGTACTATAATTAGAATCCCCAAAATTGAACCCTCCTCTGTCCCCGCTCCCACATTTCCCCACATGGTATGATGCCATCTCAGGCTAACTTTATAGGTCCAAGCTCCATCCACATGTTTCAAGACACCACTAGTGATGGCTCAAAGTTTTAAGTTTGTGTAATGACAATAACCTCTATTACAAAAATGTCTGACCTCTGCATAAGCAATGCCGCCCCTGCTACCTCTTGTGTCACCCCCTCTACCTCATAGATTGTAAGCTCTTGCGAGCAGAGCTCTCAGTCCCATTGTGTGAAATGCCTTTCTTTGTAATTTATCTTTCTGTCTGTATTTGAACCCTACAAAATGTACAGTGCTGCGGAATATGTTGGTGCTATATAAATTTATTATTATTATTATTATTATTATTATTATTATTTAGAGGACCGCAAAGGTGGAGAATTGGCTGCAACCACTACTACCGGTAATGGTCCTCTACTATCAGACTCTACATTACCTCAACAGGGTTCTGATCAGGTGTTAATAGTCCAAACAACATGCTCCAGTACTTTAGATATAAATCAGAAACCACTTTCCCTTCCGACACCAGATTCAACCAAGGTTCATCATTATCATCCTGCTGAGATGGAGCCACTAAAAGAGACCTAGCCTTTCAAGGCATGTTCTGTAGCTGTGACTGAGCCAAATCTAAACACAGAGTCATTTGGAACTGAACAAAATTCAAAGTGTCAAAAGACTTTAGAGACTGTTGAAAGTAATGGGATCCAGAATGAGGAGTTCATCACAAGGCTGACATACCCAACTCCAAACGCTGCAGCACAAGCAACCAGCAGTCAGACTAAGATTGTCTCTTCTTCAAGTAAGACACAAGATTCTTTTGAACCTGAACAGGAAAACCCAGTGATTGCCATTGCAGCAGTGCCTAGGCCATCTTTCAGAGCAGTTCATTCAGAGATTGAATTGGAGAAAAATAAGAACATTTACTGTGATCGAGTCTTCATGCACATTAGTGGGCATGGACAACCTAACGTACAAGATCCTCATGCTGAGCTGGCCTCATTACTGAACACAATCAACCAGGATAATCAGGGCTGGAAACAGCCATCAGATATTACCGAAAGGAATCACCCTCGGATTGGAAAGAAGCCACCTAAACATTGCACCTTTAATTAAGTTGAGCATTGCACCAGCAGAATGTTAGGCCCTTTGGGTGAGTTAAGCCTTTAACCAGCAGAGATTTAGTTTTTGGCCCTTGGAGTGAGTTGAGCCTTGCACCAGCAGTGTTTTTGGCCCTTGGGGTGAGTTGAGCCTTGCACCAACAGTGTTTTTGGCCCTTGCGGTGAGTTGAGCCTTACATCAGCAGTGTTTTTGACTCTTGTGGTGAGTTGAGGCTTGCACCAGCATGTATCCTGTAACATCAGGCGGGCCCTAAGTTCCGTGCTTTGCACAAAGTTCCACTTGATCACCGACGCGTGGACAAGTGCATGCGGTCAGGGACACTGCTTCTCTGTAATAACAGGCCTGGTGAATGTCGTTGAGGATGAGCCCAGGGTGCAAACTGTAGTGGCCTATCTCCTCTCCCAGCCCAAAATTCATGGCAGGGCCTCTCTGAAAGCCTACTCCTCTGCTACAACCTCGACCACACCTGCGACCTGTATGTGCTTCAGCACTGGGGTGTGGAGACGTCAGCAGGTCGTGCTAAAGCTCATCAGCTTGGCCGACAGAAAACACACTTCCCCCGAGGTTAGGGATGCCATCCTCGATGCGACGGTAATGTGGTTTCCCCACTGCACCTGGACCCAGGCATGTTTGCGTATGTGATAATGGCCGGAACCTGGTAGCAGATCTGGAGCTTTCCAGACTCAAACATGGTCCACACATGGCCCACGTTTTTAACTTGTTGGTGCAAAGATTCTTTGAAAACTATACCATTGTGCCTGATATACTGGTGAAAGTGCGGCCATTTTCATAAGTGAAAAGTAGCCTCTGCTACTGAAAACATTCAGAGCACACTCCTGTCATATTTGCACCGTTGGCTGATGGAGGAAGACGAGGGGGATGAAGAGGCATTTCATGTCACTGTCCCACACAAGGCTTGAGGGGAAGTTCAGTGCATCCCATTGCTTCAGCACGGATGGTGTGAAGGGGAATGGAAAATGGAGGAAATGGAGAGTGACCCTTCCAGTTGGGGGCAGCAAAGTCATGCCAAGTAACACACTGGCACACATGGCTGACTTCATGTTGGGTTGCTTTTCAAGAGACAAAGGCATAGTTCACATAATGGAGAACAAACAATACTGTATTTTTGCAATCCTTGACCCCCGGTATAAAAAAAAAAAAAAAATCTCGTCCTTCGTTCTGGTAGGGGAGAGGAAAAATCGCATAAATGATTGCCACAAGCAATTGGTGTAGAATATGATGGAAATGTTTCCGTAAACCCTTGCTGGCGGCAGAGAGGAGATTTCCTCTAAGATGTTAACAACTACCATCCGGTCCACAATCACCAGGTGAACACTATCCAAGGTCTGGGACACGTTAATGTCCGCCCCCCCCCGGCCAAACTACCGCCAATGAGGAGCCTAGTGTCATAAGGAGGGAAAAGTATAGGCACATGTTGTGTGAGTACTTGGCCAACCACAGCCCTGCCCTCTCTGATCCCTCTGCGCCTTACACGTATTGGGTGTAGAAGTTGGACCTGTGGCCCTTGGGGTGAGTGAAGGCTTCCCCCAGCTGAGGTTTGGTTGAGTTTGGCAAGGGGGTGCAAGTACGCCCCAAGGTTAGCCTTTTTGGTGGCATAGAGTGTACACAATGATCCCCAACTGTCACTTGCAGAGCCACTCTTCTACTTGTAACTGCATGATAGAACCTGCGTGTGTATGCTCTCTTGAGTTAGAGATAGATTGGGGCCCCTGCATTTTAAGTTTATGCCCCATTCTTTTGCTTCAGCCTATAGACAGATGTTATTTTGTTCCCATTAGTGCCAATTCAGCCGTGCCACCCCCTGGATTAATTCTTTTACCCCTCTTTTGTAGTTGTCACTTGCCCCAGCAGCGTATACAGTGTGAGGCCCACCATTCTGCTTCAGCTCATAAACAGAGATGCTATTTTATATTTAGCTGTATACCACTTTTATTTGGGAGTGGAATACAACCAGGAAATCTAGATTCAGCATCTATTTTTCTGTATACCACTTGTTTGGGAGTGGAATACAACTAAGAAAGCTGGATTCAGCGTATATATACTAGACACAGATTTTCTGTATACCACTTAGGTTTTTGGGGGTATACACCGAGGAAAGCAGGATTGAAAGTATATAGCCTGACTGAATTGCTCTGTATCCCACTTTGGTGTTTGGGGGTACACACCGTGCAAAGCTGGATTGAATGTATACAGCCTGACTGAATTGCTGTGTATCCAACTTTGGTGTTTGGGGGTACACACTGTGCAAAGCTGGATTGAGTGTATATGGACTCCTCTCCCTGCAGTATAGCTCTGAAAGGAGCTGTTGTTGTTCTTCAGATTTCCTGCCTAGCATAAGCTAATCCCTCCGTAGCCCTCAGCAGATATCTTTCCCTATCTTTCCAAGCAACAAATGACATGAACATGGCAGCCACTATTCTTATAAATCGGATGTCACCTGATTTCGACAGCCAATGGCTTTTTCCAATTTTTTTCAATGCCTACGTTGCCGTAGTTCCTGTCCCATCTTCCCTGTGCAGTTATTGGTGCAAAAAAAAAAAGCATCAGGGAAGGTGAGAGGGGATACAAATTTTTACTGCGTTTGCCGCGTGGTATTGGATTGGAATCGAATACCTCGAACAGCCTGATATTTGATCGAATACCAATTCGATCGAACGCTGTTTGCTCATTTCTAGAAGCGATGTGTCATGGGATAAATTGCTGAATATACTGTAAGTTGTGCTATAGCTGTCTAAACACATATCACTCAATGTTCTCATGGGTAAAAGGGGAAATATATCAGAGATGTAAAAAAGAGCTACTTATAGGCTTTCAGGCCAAGGGTGTCAGTATTTCTGAAACAGTTTGTGTGCTGCTGTGATGAAAGTGTATTGCTAGTGGACAAATGGTACCATTGGAAATAAGAGATGTGGGGAGCACAATATGCATTTTATGTGAGAGGTGAAAGTCTGCTATGAAGGGTCAAGTGAAAAGCTACAGTAGAGCAGTGCACCATGAAAATCAATCAGGAGACTACCAATAGTGTGTCTGAAACAACACTCTACTGTGTACGGAGTAGATGGTTACAAGGTACATTGGAAAAAATCTTCAATTGCAAGGGAGCATCAGAACTGAAGCACTGTTGATTGGCAAAGTGTCACCTTTTCTGCTTCATAAAACTTAATTGAGAACAAACGCCATGCAGCCATTGTTGAAAGAACACAAATAGAGATGAGCGAACAGTGTTCTATCGAACACATGTTCGATCGGATATCAGGGTGTTCGCCATGTTCGAATCGAATCGAACACCACGTGGTAAAGTGCGCCAAAATTCGATTCCCCTCCCACCTTCCCTGGCGCCTTTTTTGCACCAATAACAGCGCAGGGGAGGTGGGACAGGAACTACGACACTGGGGGCATTGAAAAAAATTGGAAAAAGTCATTGGCTGCCGAAATCAGGTGACCTCCATTTTAGACGAATAGTGGATTTCAAATCCGGGTCATATGAGAATGTGAACTTTGTGACTATGAGACAGGGATAGCTGTACAGGCAGGGATAGCTAGGGATAACCTTTATTTAGGGGGGAATGTTATTAAAAATAACTTTTTGGGGCTCTATCGGGTGTGTAATTGTGATTTTTGTGAGATAAACTTTTTCCCATAGGGATGCATTGGCCAGCGCTGATTGGCCGAATTCCGTACTCTGGCCAATCAGTGCTGGCCAATGCATTCTATTAGCTTGATGAAGCAGAGTGTGCACAAGGGTTCAAGCGCACCCTCGGCTCTGATGTAGCAGAGCCGAGGCTGCACAAGGGTTCAAGCGCACCCTCGGCTCTGATGTAGGAGAGCCGAGGGTGCACTTGAACCCTTGTGCACCCTCAGCTCTGCTACATCAGAGCCGAGGGTGCGCTTGAACCCTTGTGCACACTCTGCTTCATCAAGCTAATAGAATGCATTGGCCAGCGCTGATTGGCCAATGTATTCTATTAGCCTGATGAAGTAGAGCTGAATGTGTGTGCTAAGCACACACATTCAGCTCTACTTCATCGGGCTAATAGAATGCATTGGCCAGCGCTGATTGGCCAGAGTACGGAACTCGACCAATCAGCGCTGGCTCTGCTGGAGGAGGCGGAGTCTAAGATCGCTCCACACCAGTCTCCATTCAGGTCCGACCTTAGACTCCGCCTCCTCCGGCAGAGCCAGCGCTGATTGGCCGAAGGCTGGCCAATGCATTCCTATGCGAATGCAGAGACTTAGCAGTGCTGAGTCAGTTTTGCTCAACTACACATCTGATGCACACTTGGCACTGCTACATCAGATGTAGCAATCTGATGTAGCAGAGCCGAGGGTGCACTAGAACCCCTGTGCAAACTCAGTTCACGCTAATAGAATGCATTGGCCAGCGCTGATTGGCCAATGCATTCTATTAGCCCGATGAAGTAGAGCTGAATGTGTGTGCTAAGCACACACATTCAGCACTGCTTCATCACGCCAATACAATGCATTAGCCAGTGCTGATTGGCCAGAGTACGGAATTCGGCCAATCAGCGCTGGCTCTGCTGGAGGAGGCGGAGTCTAAGGTCGGACCTGAATGGAGACTGGTGTGGAGCGATCTTAGACTCCGCCTCCTCCAGCAGAGCCAGCGCTGATTGGTCGAGTTCCGTACTCTGGCCAATCAGCGCTGGCCAATGCATTCTATTAGCCCGATGAAGTAGAGCTGAATGTGTGTGCTTAGCACACACATTCAGCTCTACTTCATCAGGCTAATAGAATACATTGGCCAATCAGCGCTGGCCAATGCATTCTATTAGCTTGATGAAGCAGAGTGTGCACAAGGGTTCAAGCGCACCCTCGGCTCTGATGTAGCAGAGCTGAGGGTGCACAAGGGTTCAAGTGCACCCTCGGCTCTCCTACATCAGAGCCGAGGGTGCGCTTGAACCCTTGTGCAGCCTCGGCTCTGCTACATCAGAGCCGAGGGTGCGCTTGAACCCTTGTGCACACTCTGCTTCATCAAGCTAATAGAATGCATTGGCCAGCACTGATTGGCCAGAGTACGGAATTCGGCCAATCAGCGCTGGCCAATGCATTCTATTAGCCCGATGAAGTAGAGCTGAATGTGTGTGCTAAGCACACACATTCAGCACTGCTTCATCACGCCAATACAATGCATTAGCCAGTGCTGATTGGCCAGAGTACGGAATTCGGCCAATCAGCGCTGGCTCTGCTGGAGGAGGCGGAGTCTAAGATCGCTCCACACCAGTCTCCATTCAGGTCCGACCTTAGACTCCGCCTCCTCCAGCAGAGCCAGCGCTGATTGGCCGAATTCCGTACTCTGGCCAATCAGCACTGGCTAATGCATTGTATTGGCGTGATGAAGCAGTGCTGAATGTGTGTGCTTAGCACACACATTCAGCTCTACTTCATCGGGCTAATAGAATGCATTGGCCAATCAGCGCTGGCCAATGCATTCTATTAGCGTGAACTGAGTTTGCACAGGGGTTCTAGTGCACCCTCGGCTCTGCTACATCAGATTGCTACATCTGATGTAGCAGTGCCGAGTGTGCATCAGATGTGTAGTTGAGCAAAACTGACTCAGCACTGCTAAGTCTGCATTCGCATAGGAATGCATTGGCCAGCCTTCGGCCAATCAGCGCTGGCTCTGCCGGAGGAGGCGGAGTCTAAGGTCGGACCTGAATGGAGACTGGTGTGGAGCGATCTTAGACTCCGCCTCCTCCAGCAGAGCCAGCGCTGATTGGCCGAATTCCGTACTCTGGCCAATCAGCACTGGCTAATGCATTGTATTGGCTTGATGAAGCAGTGCTGAATGTGTGTGCTTAGCACACACATTCAGCTCTACTTCATCGGGCTAATAGAATGCATTGGCCAGCGCTGATTGGCCGAATTCCGTACTCTGGCCAATCAGCACTGGCTAATGCATTGTATTGGCTTGATGAAGCAGTGCTGAATGTGTGTGCTTAGCACACACATTCAGCTCTACTTCATCGGGCTAATAGAATGCATTGGCCAATCAGCGCTGGCCAATGCATTCTATTAGCGTGAACTGAGTTTGCACAGGGGTTCTAGTGCACCCTCGGCTCTGCTACATCAGATTGCTACATCTGATGTAGCAGTGCCGAGTGTGCATCAGATGTGTAGTTGAGCAAAACTGACTCAGCACTGCTAAGTCTGCATTCGCATAGGAATGCATTGGCCAGCCTTCGGCCAATCAGCGCTGGCTCTGCCGGAGGAGGCGGAGTCTAAGGTCGGACCTGAATGGAGACTGGTGTGGAGCTATCTTAGACTCCGCCTCCTCCAGCAGAGCCAGCGCTGATTGGTCGAGTTCCGTACTCTGGCCAATCAGCACTGGCCAATGCATTTCTATGGGGAAAAGTTAGCTTGCGAAAATCGCAAACTGACAGGGATTTCCATGAAATAAAGTGACTTTTATGCCCCCAGACATGCTTCCCCTGCTGTCCCAGTGTCATTCCAGGGTGTTGGTATCATTTCCTGGGGTGTCATAGTGGACTTGGTGACCCTCCAGACACGAATTTGGGTTTCCCCCTTAACGAGTTTATGTTCCCCATAGACTATAATGGGGTTCGAAACCCATTCGAACACTCGAACAGTGAGCGGCTGTTCGAATCGAATTTCGAACCTCGAACATTTTAGTGTTCGCTCATCTCTAAACACAAACTGTTGGCGGCAGCATTATGATCTAGTGAATTTTTTCTATGGCATTCTTTAGGCCTATTCATCCATATGACAGGCACTCTGAACCAGTGATCTGCGTATGAATCCATCCTTGTAAATCACATACACACATATGAATGTTTGGCCACTCATATATTCATCCTGAGATATTAATTGAAGTGTATACACATTGGATATTATGCATGCAGAGGCACTGTGACCTTGCATCTATTTTTTTTTAAAAGACTTCTTTATGATTTTTTTCATTGTAATTAATTAAAAAAAAAAAAAAAAAACTTTTTCATAATTTTGCACATAAATTTATGTTGTCATATTTATTTATGAAGCAAAAAAAAAAAAAAAAGAAGGGAGGCACCGAGCCGACGTTGGTGTAGTATTTTTTGGATCAAAAAGTCAGGGTAAGCAGAAACAAATGGTCGCTCACCTGGTGGAGTTGTGTGATACACAACCACCTCTATAGTGTATCTTAGGAATGGATGGCACAGGTTAACGTGGGCGGCAGCTAGAAATACGTCTGGGAGATGTCAAGGCAACAATATTGGGGGTGGACCTTCTCACTCGAGGGGAAAACCGAAGAACTGCGCTTGCCCGGGTAAATCAACAAACTTTATTTGCACAACGCGTTTCGAGCCTATCTTGCTCGTTCTCAAGTGCATACAGATAACCTTAAAATTGCACAAATACATCAATAAGTAAAACAATTACAAACAGAAGGATAAATATTACACTAAAATGTAGGGTGGTTGGACCCATATATACATAAAACCTTTATAATAAAAAACATCGAAGCTCATACACAGATGAGTCCCAGACAGATCACACATAATCATTTACATTTGAATATATACATATATATATACACACACATGCTTATCTATATACACATTTTCATGCCAAACAGACAGGTTACATAGTGGCTAGTCAATCCTCAAATTTGAAAATAGGTATATTATAGTAAAAGCTGCCTTGAATAAAAACAGGAGGAGGCTCACCCCACAAACCCATCATATTTAAAGCAATAAGGAGTAGACAACTAAATGTGAAAAAAAGATCAGCTTACCTTCCCACAGTGGATGATGGGTGTGAAAATAAGGAAACTGTCAGCTCCTATTTATGGGAAGTGGCTACAGGAATCAGGTGATATTAGTTGTCTACTCCTTATTGCTTTAAATATGATGAGTTTGTTTTGTGAAGCCTTAGTTGCCAAGCTCAGATCGGAGTTTTGGAGTGGGGTGAGCCTCCTCCTGTTTTTATTCAAGGCAGCTGTTACTATAATATACCTATTTAAAAATTTTAGGATTGACTAGCCACTGTGTAACCTGTCTGTTTGGCATGAAAATGTATATATAGATAAGCATATGTGTGTGTGTATATACAGTGTTGGCCAAAAGTATTGGCACCCCTGCAATTCTGTCAGATAATACTCATTTTCTTCCAGAAAATGATTGCAATCACAAATTCTTTGGTATTATTATCTTCATTTAATTTGTTTTCAATGGAAAACCACAAAAAGAATTGTCAAAAAGCCAAATTGGATATAATTCCACACCAAACATAAAAAAGGGGTGGACAAAAGTATTGTTACTGTTTGAAAAATCATGAGATGCTTCTCTAATATGTGTAATTAACAGCACCTGTTACTTACCTGAGGCACCTAACAGGTGGTGGCAATAACTAAATCACATTTGCAGCCAGTTGAAATGGATTAAAAGTTGACTCAACCTCTGTCCTGTGTCCTTGTGTGTACCACATTGAGCATGGAGAAAAGAAAGAAGACCAAAGAACTGTCTGAGGACTTGAGAAGCAAAATTGTGAGGAAGCATGAGCAATCTCAAGGCTACAAGTCCATCTCCAAAGACCTGAATGTTCCTGTGTCTACCGTGCGCAGTGTCATCAAGACGTTTAAAGCCCATGGCACTGTGGCTAACCTCCCTAGATGTGGACGGAAAAGAAAAATTGATGAGAGATTTCAACGCAAGATTGTGCGGATGGTGGATAAAGAACCTTGACTAACATCCAAACAAGTTCAAACTGCCCTGCAGTCTGAGGGTACAACTGTGTCAACCCGTACTATCCGTCGGCGTCTGAATGAAAAGGGACTGTATGGTAGGATACCCAGGAAGACCCCACTTCTTACCCAGAAACATAAATAACCCAGGCTGGAGTTTGCCAAAACTTACCTGAGAAAGCCAAAAACGTTTTGGAAGAATGTTCTCTGGTCAGATGAGACAAAAGTAGAGCTTTTTGGGAAAAGGCATCAACATAGAGTTTACAGGGGAAAAAAAGAGGCCTTCAAAGAAAAGAACATGGTCCTGACAGTCAAACATGGCGGAGGTTCCCTGATGTTTTGGGGTTGCTTTGCTGTGGACTGCTTGACCGTGTGCATGGCATTATGAAGTCTGAAGACTAACAACAAATTTTGCAGCATAATGTAGGGCCCAGTGTGAGAAAGCTGGGTCTCCCTCAGAGGTCATGGGTCTTCCAGCAGGACAATGTCCCAAAATACACTTCAAAAAGCTCTAGAAAATGGTTTGAGAGAAAGCACTGGAGACTTCTAAAGTGGCCAGCAATGAGTCCAGACCTGAATCCCATAGAACACCTGTGGAGAGATCTCACAATGGCAGTTTGGAGAAGGCACCCTTCACATCTCAGGGACCTGGAGCAGTTTGCCAAAGAAGAATGGTCTAAAATTCCAGCAGAGCATGGTAAGAAACTCATTGATGGTTACCGGAAGCGGTTGTTCGCAGTTATTTTGTCTAAAGGTTGTTCTATCCTTGGGTATTAGGCTGAGGGTGCCAATACTTTTGTCCGGCCCATTTTTGGAGTTTTGTGTAAAATGAACAATGATTTGACTTTTTTTTTTCATTCTCTTTTGTGTTTTTTCATTGCAAGCAAAATAAATGAAGATATTAATACCAAAGAGTTTGTGCTAGCAATCATTTTCTGGAAGAACAGGAACAGGAGTATTATCTGACAGAATTGCAGGGGTGCCAATGCTTTTGGCCAACACTATATATATATATATATATATATATATATATATATATATATATATGACTAGCAGGAGGACCCAGCTTCACATGGGTATATTTAATATTTTGTTTGTGTAGTGGCTCCATAAGAATTGTCCGATTTTGCACTAGTGTATTTTGTATATCGTTGGTGTGTGTCCATAAGCGTCATGTCATCATGTGTATCTCATTTCGAATATCAGTGAAAAACGTGATCGGTTGGCCAACACTGTATGATGGAGTGGATGGGGGGGTAGAAGGGACGTTTCCAGAAACGAGGAAACGGATCATCACCGGATAACCATCAAATGTCCCTGTGGTGGTCACATGACTGTCCCAGGGATATGGGTAAATATACATTTTTTATTAATTATGTTATTTAAAAACTAGGCAGGGGGGAGGGTATTTAGATTTGTGTAGGACTTTCCATTTATCCCAGACCACCCCTTTATGGCTAAGGCACCACACAGCGAATTGCTGCAAAAAAATACTACGAAAAAGACTGTTTCTCCCTGAAGCATTTTTCACCGAAAGTCTGCAGAGTTTTCCTCTGGGGACTTTCTTTTTCTATTATACTTATACAGAAAACGCCAGCATTTTCATTGGTATAACTGACATGCTTCGATTGAAAATTCAGCATTTCCGCTGCAGTTTTTTTTCTGTAATGTGTGGATAGGATTAGCCAGAATCCCATCCACTTTGCAGATAATGTAAAGTGCAGCATTTTTTGCCACATAATTTCCACTGCCACAAAATTGCTACCTGGCCTAATTAAGCATTGTCACTGAGAACTCATAATTAGAATTAACCTGTTATCATCTGTATTTACATAACCAATAAGACATATTTCAATACATCAAGTATATAAAAATATAAAGTGTTGATTGTCTTTTTAAATGTACGATATATTACAATATCTTAAAAATACATAAAAGAGGAAATGTTACTAAATGTTGAAATAATCATTTAGATAATAAGGTAGCAGATGTTAAAGCTTTACTGAGTCATTTGGTTCTTTTTTTCTCTTTTTCCTTGTTCACTGCATCAAAGTATTCCTTCATCTAAAAGCTTTTTTTTTTTTTTTTTTCTCTTCAGAAAATGCTTTTAGGAAATTGTTTAGAAAAGGAACATTTTCTAAGTAGCCATGAGAACATATAATCCCCTCATAATCTATAATAATGCACTTTCAAGTAATAATGTCAATTTTCGAGATAACAAGTTGATACAATAAGGAAAGAAATCAGGCTGTACTTTAAAAAGACCAGACATAAAATACTGTATTCTGTCTGGGTTACATTGGTCAGTATACATGATGTACGGAACTTTAAATTTTACTTTACTGACATTGTAGGCGAATCCAGCGGTCTCCTTGACGTTGTATAATTCAACTTGCAAGTTGTAAAAAGTGGTGGGTGAACCTCAAAGGATTTGATTTGTGAATTTTCATGAGGTTTGCAAAGTTTTGCTTTGTCTGAACCACAAGTGCTATTATTATACTATGACGATCTTTCCTGGGATTCACCAGACTGTCATCTAGCCTTTTTTCTCGTACTTAAGTTTGGATACACATATATGGACATCTCTGCTGTTCTAGGAACGCCCATTGAAGTGAATAGAGTATGTTGGGAGTTGTAGTTTCACATACTGGAATATAAAAGGGTCTCCCCCAAACAGTTCCCTTAAATTTGGAAGCAAACAATTGTCCAGCTTTGTGCAGCCTGCCATACAAGTGTTGATATTTTGTAAAGCATTGCATTTGAGATCAGACCCCTGGGGTTCAAGGCCTTCTACTAAAAAATTTTTTAAAAAAGGAAAAAAAATAAAAATTCTAAATTCAAATCACTCCTTTTCTCTAGAACACATATAAAGTACTAAAAAAATATGAAACATATACTGATTAGTTATCCCTGTGTCTGAAAACGGCCAGTCTACAGACCTAAAAAAAATTATTTCCCGTATTTTGAACACCGTAGCAGTAAAAAATAAATAAATATAAAAAAGAAATAAATAAAAAGTGATCAAAGGAGTAGATATTCCCTAAAATGGTATAACTAAAAAGTACACCTGGCCCAGAAAAGAGACACACTATGCACCATCATACACGGAAATATAAAAAAAAGTTATGTGCGTCAGAATATGACAACTTTATTTTTTTGCAGTTTTCGATTTTAGTTAAGGGGATGAAATATAAATAAAACTATTAAAATTTGGTATTCCTTGGATCAAATTAAAAGATAGAATACAGGTGACATGTCATTTTTGGCTGCAGTATGAACGCAATAAAAACAAAGTCCTTAGGAAAATCACACAAATGCACTTTTTCTCCAATTCTACCCTATTCTGAATTTTTTTCCAGCTTCCCAGCACATTGTATAGAATAATAAATAGTGTCATAATTCCTAATATGGTTCTGTGATTGGAAAATGTAAAAAAAAAAATCGAAAAATGTCACCAGCAGAAATAGGTTAAAGCTCTTTTGAATGGGTTGTTTTACCCATTAACATTATGGCATACAATAGTAATAGTCATTTTGGATTAGCAATACAGTGATCATTAGAACCTGGACAATACTTCTATTCCCATTGCTAGATTAAATATCCCAGTGACATGCTTAAAATTACATTCCAACTAAGACTACAAAAGCCACCCACAAATAATGTACATGACTGAAATGAAAACATGTAAACGGCAGCAATTGACATACTAAACAAGTAGGAACTCTAGCCATACCATAACTTTTGAGGCTACAGTTGTTCTGGAAACCTGAATGAGATACCAACAGTAATACCTCATACCCTTGGTAAGTAAAGTAAGAGGACTTTTGTTGCTTTGGGGAAGGATGATGGGTGACAGATATATTCCTTTCCTGCATCTTCTTAAAGGGGTATTCCCATGTCGCATACTCCACAGTCTTTACTGCTGTAAAATCTTCTTTCTTCCTGGTTTCTTGCATCATTTGGTGGGCGGGGTTTCACATGCAACCTGCTGTTTAGCTCCACCCAAAAAGCTCTTTTTTTCAATAATGGAGATACAATGCTGAATAATTAGGAAACTTTGGAAAGTATGCAAAACAGTACTAAATAAACTACTGCCATTCTGATTTTCCTGCTAACTGATTTCACATATACAGTGGGGCAAAAAAGTATATAGTCAGTCACCAATAGTGCAAGTTTCACCACTTAAAAAGATGAGAGGCGTCTGTAATTTACATCATAGGTAGACCTCAACTATGAGAGACAAAATGAGAAAACAAATCCAGAAAATCACATTGTCTGATTTTGTAAGAATTTATTTGCAAATTATGGTGGAAAATAAGTATTTGGTCAGTAACAAAATTTCATCTCAATACTTTGTTATATATCCTTTGTTGGCAATGACAGAGGTCAAACGTTTTCTGTAAGTCTTCACAAGGTTGGCACACACTGTTGTTGGTATGTTGGCCCATTCCTCCATGCAGATCTCCTCTAGAGCAGTGATGTTTTG
Organism: Leptodactylus fuscus; assembly: GCF_031893055.1. Classification (NCBI taxonomy): domain Eukaryota; kingdom Metazoa; phylum Chordata; class Amphibia; order Anura; family Leptodactylidae; genus Leptodactylus; species Leptodactylus fuscus. The sequence goes on from NC_134265.1 coordinate 165,394,676, forward strand.
GGGCTGTGGTTTGGCAACACGGACTTTCAACTCCCTCCAAAGGTTTTCTATAGGGTTGAGATCTGGAGACTGGCTAGGCCACTCCAGGACCTTGAAATGCTTCTTACAAAGCCACTCCTTCGTTGCCCTGGCGGTGTGCTTTGGATCATTGTCATGTTGAAAGACCCAGCCATGTTTCATCTTCAATGCCCTTGCTGATGGAAGGAGGTTTGCATTCAAAATCTCACAATACATGGCCCCATTCATTCTTTCATGTACCCGGATCAGTCGTCCTGGCCCCTTTGCAGAGATGTTTCCACCCCCGTGCGTTATAGTAGGTATGGTGTTTGATGGATGCAACTCAGTATTCTTTTTCCTCCAAACACAAAAAGTTGTGTTTCTACCAAACAGTTCCAGTTTGGTTTCATCAGACCATAGGACATTCTCCCAATACTCTTCTGGATCATCCAAATGCTCTCTAGCAAACTTCAGACGGGCCCGGACATGTACTGGCTTAAGCAGTGGGACACGTCTGGCACTGCAGGATCTGAGTTCCTGGCGGCGTAGTGTGTTACTGATGGTAGGCTTTGTTACATTGGTCCCAGCTCTCTGCAGTTCATTCACTAGGTCCCCCCGCGTGGTTCTGGGATTTTTGCTCACCGTTCTTGTGATCATTTTGACCCCACGGGGTGAGATTTTGCGTGGAGCCCCAGATCGAGGGAAATTATCAGTGGTCTTGTATGTCTTCCATTTTCTAATTATTGCTCCCACAGTTGATTTCTTCAATCCAAGCTGGTTGCCTATTGCAGATTCAGTCTTCCCAGCCTGGTGCAGGGCTACAATTTTGTTTCTGGTGTCCTTTGACAGCTCTTTGGTCCTCACCATAGTGGAGTTTGGAGTCTGACTGTTTGAGGGTGTGCACAGGTGTCTTTTTATACTGATAACAAGTTTAAACAGGTGCCATTACTACAGGTAATGAGTGGAGGAAAGAGGAGACTCTTAAAGAAGAAGTTACAGGTCTGTGAGAGCCAGAAATCTTGGTTATTTGTAGGTGACCAAATACTTATTTTCCACCATAATTTGCAAATAAATTCTTACAAAATCAGACAATGTGATTTTCTGGATTTGTTTTCTCATTTTGTCTCTCATAGTTGAGATCTACCTATGATGTAAATTACAGACGTCTCTCATCTTTTTAAGTGGTGGAACTTGCACTATTGGTGACTGACTAAATACTTTTTTGCCCCACTGTACACCCACCTGCATGATACTTTGGAACAAATTGAGAGATTACAAGCAAAAATTGCATAAAAGTTCAAATTTGCCACTAAATTGCATGCTCAAGCAACCCCATTGTGCAAACAAAATGTACTTTCCAAAAAACTGTAATAAATGCCAAAATCAAAGACATGTACCAGCCACTTTTGTGCATGCAAATTAAATTGAGACTTACATAAGAATATAATTTTTAGAGATGAGCAAAAATTCAATTTTTCCGTAACGATTTTATCCAAATTAATTTGCAGTGAATCACGTTAACCCTTTCCCGACATCCGCCACAATAGTGCAGCGATGCAAACCGCCGTAGTACTATGGTGAAAACATGGTGCACACACAGAAATTGTGTTCGGACCCTGCTTTGCGGCTGTCAGCCATATGTAACGCCTGACACTGTCCTCTAACACTCCCAGTCGGAGTGTCAAACATCTCTGCGGCATCTCAAGGGTTTTGTTTTATGTTGGGGTCCCTATCATTTCCCCCCGTTTTCAGAGGGCCACTACTCCTATTCAACAGTCCCAACTCTTGACCAGTAGCCCCATCGCTGTCCCTCTGCATACCTGGTTGATCCTGCTTTGAACAGAGATTGTCAGCCTATGCATCTGAATTGGATGTTACTGTTGCATCTGTATTTCTGACCTTTGTCTTTTCTTGTGGCTGCTCTCTTGCATTTTGATTTTGTACTGTGCTGCTCAACTAGTTCCAACCCCTTAGCTAGTTGACCTCTCTGTTGTTGTTTCTATTTGTCTGCATTCTGTGTTATCACCTATATCATAAGAAGGAACTACCGCCCAGTTGTCCTCTGCCACCTAGGGTAGTGAGAAAAGTAGGTAGGAACAGAGGAGGGGCTCAGCTTAGGACTCACTGTCTTGATGTTTCCTTCCTCCCAGGTTTCACCAGCAGCTACTGGAAATTGCTCTTCTAGCAATTTCCTTACACTCTATTCTCAGATCTACCACTTCAGCTTGTTTGATTGTTACTTGATCCTCTAGAGCAGGGGTAGGCAACCTTTTTTGTTTGGTGTGCCGATTTAAATTAAAAAATCAAAGATTAGGTCTTCGGAGTGCCGGGCATTAATTGTAAAGCCGACGACACCTACACTAAAGTCATATAGCACAGGGGTGCTGTCATACTGTGATCCAAGCCACATGCGCTTACCACTATTTGCCTGGATACACATGTTCTTTTCCATTAGAAGCAATGTAAGTACATGCGTAACCCACAATTAGTGGTAATGTATGTGACTGGGAGCAGAGTAAGGTCATACCTGTAAAGAGCTGACACACAATGTACCTGTATGCTCCATCCAGTCCTCGGCTGTTAGTAACTTCAGTATTCTGTAAGGGAGCGTTCGCACTACCGTCGGTGTCCGACAGCTAGTGTCCGCTGCTAATGTCCGCACAAGATTTTGAACAGACATTAGCAGCGGACACTAGCTGTTGGACACAGACGGTAGTGTGAACGCTCCCTAAGTGAAACGCAGATTAATTTCAGTCACTTTTAGTTCCTGGCGGTGCAGTAACAGCAAAACCCCAGCCAGAAATTAATGGGTGTCACACTTTCAACAAAGTGGCCGCACTGGTGCCCAGGAACTGGATTTGGCTATAATTGCATCTAGCTACAGTGTCACCACCCAATAGAATCACACTAAGGCTGAGGCCCCACATTACAAAAATGCAGCTTTTTTATTGCAGGTTTAGCTGTGTTTTTTTTTCCGTCAAAGCCAAGAATGGCTAGAAAAGGAACGGGAAATATATAGGAAGCTTCTTATATGTCTCCCTCCTGCTCAATCTACTCCTGGCTTCGGCTAAAAAAACCCAGCAAAATCTGCAACGAAAAAAAGCTGTTTCTGCAACGTGGGGCTTTAGCCTAAGGCTGAGGCACAGGGAACACAGCTTTTTTTGTTACATATTTTGCTGCGTTTTTCTGAGCCTAAGCCAGGAGTGGATTGAGCAGAAGGGAGACATATAAGAAGCTTCCTATATATTTCCCATTCCTTCTGTAGCCATTTTTAGCTTTGGTTGAAATAAACCGCATGAAAATCTGCAACAAAAACGCTGCGTTTCTGCAACGTGGGGCCTCAGCCTTACGCCTCCTGCATACAAGTGGCACGCATGTGGTTTTCACTGACCTATATGTTAAAAATAGGGGATGTATAGGACACATATAGGACCTGCTCCATAGTTTTCAGTTCTTCAATTTGGCGCAGATACACAGGCACAAAAAGAGTGGCAGTATATATGGGTCAATTGAAATGTATAGGTCTGTACTTTTATCCACAGTTGTAGATAAAGAGTCTGGTCATGTGCATTGCAGGTTACAACTCAATGTGCCTCATATTAATAGCAGTTAACCCCATCATGTCTCTCACATTAACCTCCTGTGTGCTTTACATAAGGGACACTGATATGTGAGACATATGGAGGTAATAAGTGAATATCTTCATTGTATAGGTCCTTCATTAGTACCCCCATATGTCTCACACATCAGTAACCCTTATGCGAGCCACACAGGGGTTAAGGTGAGGGACATGATGGGGTTAACTGCTATTAATGTGAGGCACATGGAGTTACTAAAACTAAAGTAATAACCCCACATGCCGGACATTAATAAGAATAGTCAGTAACACACACGTACCTGGTGTTTTTACTTTCACTTTGCTTCCTCTCCTCCTCAGGGCTGCAGACAGCAGGAGCTCCTCACGTGTAGCAGCAGGTCCAGGGAGCCCTTATCCTGTGCAGTGAGAGGCTCACCTCTGATTGGTGGCAGGGAGAGAAGGGGGCGTGTCCTACACCTCAGCTTTAGCAGAGCACTGAAGGGACGCTCTCTCTCTCTCAATTTAGTGTATGAAAGTTGCAGGCTGCCTGCCGTGCCAGCAAAATATGCCTCGCGTGCCAAGAGTGGCACGCGTGCCAGGGGTTGCCGACCCCTGCTCTAGAGTATTGTGAGAATCAACAAACTCATTGTGAGCAGTGGCGAAAGAGGCCATTTTGGTTTTTATATGAGAAATTCTTTCCCCAGCCTCGTCTAAAGCCTTTTGATAAGAAGTGATTGATTTCGAAATGCGCTTGTACAGGGATGTTCTCAGAGTTTCGATAATTATATTTAATTTGGAAGAGACTTGAAACTTTGCGAAACCATCAGATGTGTCCTGAGTACAAGTTGTAGTATAAGTTATTGTATATAGAGGTAAACTGTTTTCATTCTCCTCATGTGGAGGTCATGATGCCATTTTATCATCCTCGTGTGAAAGCATCTATTTCCAGCAGGTGGGAACCACAAAACTTGTGGTGTAGAAAGAAAATTCTGCTGTACAATGGAGTTGAATGTGGAAGCCAGAATCTTAAGCATTTTGTGTTTTGCTTCACTCACAAAAAAGGCTTCAGGGCCATCTTTCTGCAGCTCCTGATTGACTGCAAAACAATACTGAATCGGCTTACAGTTGTCTCCTTGACACTTCATACAGTAGGCCCTCACTACTTTCCCCATACAGTGGCCCCTTCACTATTCCCACCATACAGTGGCCAACTGACATGCCCACCCCCCATATAGTGGTCCCTTCACCATTGCACCCAGTGGCCCATACAGTGGCCTCTATTGTATAGGGACCATTGATGGGGCCATTATATTGTGGGTGGGGTCAATGATGGAGGCCAATATCCTGGGGGACATTAAAGGAGTTTTTTTTAATTAATTAGGCCAGGGGAGATGCAACACCCCCCCAAAAAACAACGTTCTCTCCTATCCCCAGTGTCTCTTAGCACGGTTTGGTCCATCACCTCTGTTGTATTCTTCCAGGGAAAGTTCACTATGCACAGGACCACAGAGACCAATCAAGCTGCCTCATGGAAGGGACCTGAGACCTCATAGCTAGTGTGGACTTCTGGCAAAAGAAGCCAGCAAAGCTGCAGGACAAACAGGTGAGTATGTTTTTTGTTTGTTTGTTTTTCCACCTTCCCCATATTAATTATAACAAAAAAAAAAATAAAATAAAAAAAAAATATATATATATATATATATATATATATATATATATATATATATATATATACTGGACAACCTCTTTAAAGTGTGGAGCATTAGAGGGGTGTACTAAAGGGGTTTTCCAGGCATAATTTTTTTGTGGTTTATCAGAATAGTCCATAAATATCTTATCTGCAGGGGGCCAATACATGGCTTCCAGACTTTAGGCTCCCGTCTTGTACATACGATGGAGTCAGAACTAGAAAGCTCTGTCCACTGTGTATTAGCCCTTTGCTGCACATCTGCACTGATTGAAGTCAGTCGGAGCTGAGCTGCCATGAAGGCGACAGGTTACTATACAGCAGATGGAGTTTTCTGTTGAGGCCATGTATCAGCCCCCTACCAATCAGGTATTTATGGTCTATCCTGAGCATAGGCCATACAAATAATTAACCCTGGACAACCCCTTTAATATGCCCCACACATTTTAATATCCCTCCAGTGCAAACTGGAGTGGTAATTTGCACAGCCATAGAGGTAACTGTTTTGTATCTCACAATAGAGAAGGAGAGGAAGTGTCTAGAAGGTTGGTTTGGGTAATATCATCCGAAGGCACCAAAGGCTTTGGGGATCAGACAGGTTGCAAGCAGTGCAAGAATGCATGGGAGTGAGCTATGGTGTATATGACAAACCTTGTGGTGAATGATGTCAGTAATTGACTTTTCACTGACCGTGCATGTATAAGTTCATAGTTTGGACCCATGAAAGAGGCTTTAGAGGCTACAGGCTTCTTAGAGCTGTCTTTTTGCACATCTGCATTCTGAGGATAGGTAAAAACCCTGTTCTTGAGGAAGATGGATCTACAAGTGTAGGGGTCAATTTTCCCTGGCGTCCAGAGAGGAGATGATGTTTATTAATATATTACATTATACTTGGTACTTTTCATGTAACACAGTGATTCTGAGTAAGGTCATTTATTCTCCTCATAACACCAGAGAAAGCCAAACTGTGTCCTTTATGTGCCACAACAGTACTAAAGATCATGAACACTTGCTTGTATTTGAGGGGGAACAATAGTCCATACCTTACTGACCAGCGCTCAAGAATTGGTATCCACACCAATGGGCAGCTGATCCCACCAAGCTGTCAAGCAACATATGGATAACCAGGTATCATCAGGCAGACAACCTTCACCACCAAGCAGTTGAGGCAAAAATAATACTGTGGACTATTCTGAGCAGGTATTGGTCAGTTGACTATATACTACTTAGATGGTTGGAATTACACATCAAAGGAAACTGATGAAGAAAAATTATTTGGGGAGAGGCACATTCTGTAAGGGAACTGCTATAGGAGCAATTCCCCAGCAGCTGCTGGTGAACTCTTGGGGGAGGGGTACAATAGACAGTGAGAACTAAGCTCAATTCCCTCCACTGTCCCTTCCTACTTGCCGGTCCTATCTAAGCAATAGTTGGCAACTGGTCGACGGGCCTTTCCTATATAAGTGACAACACAAAATGAAGACAAGACAAACAACAACAAAGGGAGGTCAGCTAGCCAATGGTCTAGTAACAGTCGAGCAACGCAGTACAGAATCAAAATCCAAGAGAAGTCAAAGAGTAAGCCAGAGGTCAGAGGTAGTAATACAATAGTAGCAGAAGAGGAGCTTAGCAGGGACAAAGTCACAAAAACCAGCAAGTTTATGAGGGCTGATCTCCAGTATATAGGAAGCCCAAGACCCAACTATTTGATGGACACAGGGAACAAGGTGCAGGAGTTGGGTGTAGTGGAAATTCAATTATAGACATATGAAAAAAGGAGCCTCAAATATCCCACTATGCAAAAACCTCAAATGTAAATACAGGAGCACACAAACAAAACATGGGGAACAAAAATTACAATAGAAATAAATACACACATTTTTTTTTCTTTTTGTGTGTTTGTGTGGAAATTCAATTATAGACATAGAGCAGTATTCACACAATGCAGTGAAAAACACTAAGCAAAGAATCAAACTGATCTCGTTTCCTGTGCCAGAGCATGCAAGCGGAGGGTGACGCAGAGACCCGAACAGGCAGAGATATTGCATATTCCTTATTAAAGGGGTTGGCCACTTTCAGACCAATATAGTGAGACAAATGTTATTGTTTGTATAATAAAAAGTTGTACAATTTTCCAACATACTTTCTGTATAAATTCCTTGTGGGTTTCTAGATCTTTGATTGCTGTTATTCATTCAGCTAACTGGCAGTGGTTAAAAATCAGTCCATGGTCATGTGATACACTGTCTACCAATAAGTATTTGGACATCTGTGGTAGAATAGAAAAACAACATTTATTTATCTTCAATAGAGATGAGCGAGTAGTGAAGCATTCCAGATTCGATATTCGTTTCGAGTAGAGCCTCATATTCGACTACTCGATTGAATGTCGAATCGCATTACAGTCTATGGGGAAAAAATGCTTGTTTCAGGGGAAACCTCTGGCAGAACTAGCGTTGATTAGCTGAATGCTGTACACTGTATCAATCAAATCAATCAACGCTGGTCAATGCATTCCTATGAGAAAAAGTCAGCTCCCCCATAAACGAAAGCTGCCAGCTCTCCTGACTAGCAAAGAAGAGCCTGCTGCAGAACCAGCATTGATATACCAAATGCTTTACACTGTATAACACTGTATAGCATTCGGCCAATCAATGCTGGTTCTGAATCGAATCTTTACTGTGAATAGCAGTAGTATTCGAACGAGTACGAGTACGAGTATTTCAAATACTGTAGTATTCTATCGAGTACCTACTCGATCGAATACTACTCGCTCATTTCTAATCTTCAATATTTGGTAGAACCCAGCAGATGCTTCCTTACGGATAGTATTGATTGACACAATGCTCCCGGATGCCTGTTGAAAATCCTGGTGTATGTGAACCATTGGTTGGGTGCAGTTTCTCTGGCCAGCACTCGTCAGATTCCAACAATCACCGTTCACCTTCCACTTCATAATCACATAGGTCACTGTCAATTTTAGGTTATTCAGTTCACTTGCTGTGTCGCTTAAGGATTGACCATTTCTGTGGTACCCCACAATTACCCCTTTCTTGAAATTGGACAATGCCAATGCTATTTCCTATTAAACGGCAGAAGGCGTGACGTACATCACAACCGCATATATCTTCATTTGCATAGGTGTGCAAATACTTATCAGTAGACAGTGTATATGGTCCATGGCCATGTGATGAACATACAGGTGTACTTTTCATTATAGTAACAGTAATCAGACCTTTGTCTGATAATGAGCTGTACAACTGTGCATTCAATCACTATGCATCAACATGGACTGTATAGCACATGACCATGGACTGATTTTTACACACTGAGATTAAGTAGAATGAATGAAAGAAAGCAGCGATCTAGAAAAATTGTGAGGAATGGATATAGTGTATTGACAAATTCTACAACTGTTTATTATACACACAGAAACATATGTATTGCAATATTGGTCTGAACGTGGACAACCAGTTTAAGTCTGTAAAGTAGGGCTACTGCTGGAAATGTCAGTTCAACTGCTGTTACTTTAAGGTTACCATGCCAAAACTTGAACCTTCTGGAGTTTTTAGGTCTTTAAGCTTATTCAATTAGCAGCTGTGTAGGTATATTTAGACTTCTTCCTCTTCAGCCAGGTGCCTGCTATTGTACCTAGTTTGGCTTCCTTATCCTGACTGTGCTAGACTGCTTCATACTGACCTCTGATTTGATACTGGAAATCCATTTGTCCCCTGATTTTGGCTCTGGCTATTGGACTGGATGTTCACTCACCTGGTTTATCCTCCTGATACTAAACTGTCTTGTAAGTTTTCCATGGGTTCTGGTTTGACTACTAATTGTGGAGCGTTTATTTCTTGTGCCAGTTTTTGTTGTAATAACTTTAACCCCAAATTCAGCACAAGTCCATCTGACTTTGTGGATGGATCTGGTGAAGGTGTTTGGGACCTCTCAGCACTGTATGAGATTTAACCAGCTTGTTCTAACTCTCTGTTGTCAGGCAGTTCCTGCAATTTCTGATATTTGCTCCAGATAACTCTACATTTCTTGTGAAGTCTATATTTTATTATTTCATGCAACAAATGTAGCAAATATCTAAACTTAAGTTTTATGCTAATTGCTGAAAGGTCATATACTAACCTTAATGAAAATTGCAAAGTGCATTAAACATTAGCAAATCCATTTACTTTACACAATCATCGACTGTATAATTGGCACCAATACAGTAGAAGATAATTATCTTATGATAATAACCTACTTTCACAAGCATGCAGTAATCATAGTACTTAAGACTACAGACATACATTAAGAAAATGACTACAGCCAGCATTTCTTAAGAAAAAAAAAGGAAATGGAAAAAATGGTTATCAATTTCAATCATCTTTAGGTAAAAAATGAATACATCCAGTTTCTTTAGGAAACATGAGTCATTAAACGGGTTTTCCAGTTTCTATTATTGATAGCAAGATTAGATCTGTGGTGCTCTGACAACTGAGACCCCCATTAGCTGCATTAAGGCAATGCAGTTCCCAGTAATGTTTACATGCCAGGAGCTGCACTGCCTAGTCACCATAAATAAAGAAGCACTGTCCCCTTCAAGTCTATAGGACAGGGCCTACCCCTGCCGCTACAGTCTGTACAATGAGTGATCAGTTCAAGTCCTGGCATGAAAACAGTATAGGGAGCCACAATATCTCAGTACAGACAGCTATTGGATCCCTGCTGATCTAATATTGATGGTCTATTCTAATACTCGTTAAGGGGGAAACAACTATTTGACTGAGGAGGGTCACCAAGTCCACTATGACACCCAAGGAAATGATGCCAACACCCTGGAATGCAACTGGGACAGCAGGGGAAGCATGTCTGGGGGCATCTAACATGCCCAAGTCACTGTATCACATCGGGATCCCTGTCAGCTTGCGATATGCGGGAGCTGACTTTTTCCCATAGGAATGCATTGACCAACGTTGATTGGCCGAATGCCATACAGAGTACAGCATTCGGCCAATCAACACTGGTTCTGCCAGAGGAGGCGGAGTCTAAGATCGATCCACAGCAGTCTCCATTCTGGTCCGATCTCAGATGTAGCAGCGTTGAGTGCACGCTGTACTCTACTATACCCTCAGATGCAGCAGAGCTGAGAGTATACTGAACCCTGCTACATATGAGATGTAGGAGCGCTGAGTGCATGCTGAGCTCTGCTACACCCTCAGATTCAGCAGAGCAGACTGTGTGCTGAACCCTGCAACATCTAAGATGTAGAAGAATTGGCTGTGACTGGAGTATAAGAAATGATGTAACAGCAGAATAGTGACTGCAGCTCTAGAGGTGACTGGAGTATAAGACATAATGTAACAGCAGAATAGTGACTGCAGCTCTGGATGTGACTGGAGTATAAGATATAATGTAAGAGTAGAATAGCGACTGCAGCTCTAGAGTTGATTGGAGTATAAGACATAATGAAAGAGCAGAATAGTGACTGCAGCTCTAGAGGTGACTGGAGTATAAGACATGATGTACAGCAGAATAGTGACTGCAACTCTGGATGTGACTGGAGTATAAGACATAATGTAACAGCAGAATAGTGACTGCAGCTCTAGAGGTGACTGGAGTATAAGACATGATGTAACAGCAGAATAGTGACTGCAGTGTGCTGCAGTCACTATTCTGCTGTTACATTATGTCTTATAATCCAGTCACCTCTAGAGCTGCAGTCACTATTCTGCTCTTACATTATGTCTTATACTCCAGTCACATCCAGAGCTGAAGTCACTATTCTGCTGTTACATTATGTCTTATAATCCAGTCACCTCTAGAGTAGCAGTCACTATTCTGCTCTTACATTATGTCTTATACTCCAGTCACCTCTAGAGCTGCAGTCACTATTCTGTTCTTACATTATGTCATATACTCCAGTCACATCCAGAGCTGCAGTCACTATTCTGCTGTTACATCAGGTCTTATACTCCAGTTACATCTAGAGCTGCAGTCACTATTCCACTGTTATATCATGTCATATACTCCAGTCACATCCAGAGCTGCAGTCACTATTCTGCTATACATAATGTCTTATACTCCTATCACCTCCAGAGCTGCACTCACTATTCCACTGTTATATCATGTCTTATACTCCAGTCACCTCTAGAGCTTCAGTCACTATTCTGCTGTTACATCATCACTTATACTCCAGTCACATCTAGAGATGCAGTCACTATTCTTCTGAACATCATGTCTTATACTCCTGTCACCTCAAGAGCTGCAGTCACTATTCTGCTGTTACATCATGTCTTATACTCCAGTCACATCTAGAGCTGCAGTCACTATTCTGCTGTACATCATGTCTTATACTCCAGTCACAGCCAGTTCTGCTACATCTGAGATGTAGGAGGGTTCAGCACACAGTCAGCTCTGCTGCATCTGAGGGTGTAGCAGAGCACAGCGTGCGCTCATCGCTGCTAAATCTCAGGTGTAGCAGAGCTGTGCGCTCAACACTGCTACATTTAATAATAATAAATCGGACCAGAATAGAGACTGCTGTGGACTGATCTTAGACTCTGCCTCCTCACATACAAGCCTCCGGCAGAACCAGCGTTGATTGGCCGAATGCTGTATTCTGTATGGCATTCGGCCAATCAACGCTGGTCAATGCATTCCTATGGGAAAAAGTCAGCTCCCGCATATCGCAAGCTTAACCCTCTGTGCGCCCTCATGTGTGGCTGCCTTTTGTTTCAGCTGCTACAAACTAAACTGATCTTCTCTCTCCTTTTCTATCTTACACTCCTTGTCTATCACTATAAGGAACATTAGTATTCTGGATCTGCTGGACTGAAATTGCGGCAGAACACTTTTTCAAAGCAATCTTTTGAGCCTTTTGTTTGTGTGGGACAATGCCTTCACACATACAGGGGAGATGTGTGTACACAAAGCAGTCTTTGTTACAGCTTATGGCTGCAGGACAGGACAGCAAGCACACTCTCATCATCCCACATGAGCTAAGAAGGAAAATCAGGCGTTTTAGGAAACGTGGACGGCGGGCCGGTGTGTCAAAACAGGCAAGGAAAAATTGCAACAAGCATGTGATTCCGGCTATCATTATGGGGAATGTGAGATCAATTGTGAATAAGATGGATGAACTGACAGCACTGACAAGACATCAACAGGAGATTCGTGAGTGCAGTATGATGGTTTTTACAGAGACTCGGCTTACTGAAATCATTCCGGACACACTCGCCTCCTTGGTGGGCTTCAAACTTTTTTGTGCGGACAGGATGCTGGAGAGCGGTAAGCGCAAGGGAGGAGGGGTCGCAATATTTGTGAATGAGAGATGGTGAAATCCAGGACATGTTGTAGTTAAGAAACAAATGTGTGGAAAGGATATTGAACTGCTAGCCGTGAGCATGAGACCTTATTACCTGCCAAGGGAACTATCACATGTTATCATACTAGCTGCATATGTCCCCCCCTCTGCTAAAGCTGACACTGCCTGTGAGGTCCTCCATGCTGCTGTGAGCGAGCTGCAATCATCTCACCCCCATGCCCTGCTCCTAGTGTCTGGAGACTTCAACCACGTCTCCCCAGCATCCACTCTACCAGGCTTCACCCAGTATGTAACCTGCCATACAAGAGACAGCAAAACGCTGGACTTGCTCTTTGCCAATGTAAGGGATGCATATAACTCATCTGCCCTACCGCCCCTAGGCAGATCAGATCACAACCTGGTACATCTGCGACCCACATACATTCCACTGGTGCGCAGAGAACCGGCGGTTACCCGTATAGTGAAGATTTGGTCAGAGGGAAGTGTCGAGTCTCTAAAGGACTGTTTTAATATAACTCTATGGGAAGTATTTCAAGACTCATTTCGAGAGGACATTGAGTGACTCACACACTGCATAACAGACTACATTAATTTCTGCGTGGACAGCACGGTACCAACTAGAAAGGTGAGGTGTTTCTCCAATAACAAACCATGGATCAACTCTGAGATTAAAACTCTTCTTAAGGAGAAAAAGCTAATTTTTAGGTCTGGGGACAAAAATGGCCTGGGGACGGTGCAGAAACAGCTAAGACAACTGATCAGAGAAGGGAAAGCCAACTACAGGCGGAAGATGGAACTACAGATGGGGGAGGGTAGAGTCTCAAAGGTCTGGGACAATCTGAAGGTGATATCCGGACATAAACAAAAGGCAGCTCATCAGATAGAAGCTGACAGGAAGTGGCTTAATGAGCTTAATCTATTCTTCAATAGATTCGACTCCAAACCAACTCCCCCCTCACAAGCAACCCCCCTCCCCTCACATACCAAGATCCAACCCCCCCCGACTGGCAGTAAATTGCAATCCGAATGTCTGATCCTCAAAGAGTCTCTGGTGTGTCAGGAAATCAAGAGGATTAAGGCAGACAAGGCCGGAGGGCCCGATGGGATAAGCCCAAGAGTTCTTAAAATGTGCAGTGACCAGCTGTGTGGTATTATTACGCACATGTACAATATGAGTCTAAAGCTGGGAGTGGTACCTCAACTGTGGAAAACATCTTGTGTGGTACCAGTCCCAAAGAAACCCAACCCGATGGACTACAATTACTACCGACCTGTAGCACTGACATCCCACCTGATGAAGGTCCTAGAGAGACTGGTCCTGACACACCTATGCCCCCTAGTGAGCTCCGCTCTGGACCCCCTCCAGTTTGCCTACCGGCCGGGCATTGGGGTAGATGACGCCATCATCCACCTTCTTCATAGAGCTCTCTCTCACCTGGAGAAACCCGGGAACACTGTGAGAATAATGTTCTTTGATTTCTCCAGTGTGTTCAACACCAGTCAGCCAGAGCTACTGAGGGAGAAGCTGAACCTTGGTGGAGTGGACCATCACCTGTCCAACTGTATCCTAGACTACCTGACAAACCGCCCTCAGTATGTGAGAGCCCGGGACTGTGTGTCTGACACTGTGATCTGTAGTACGGGGGCACCACAAGGTACAGTTCTTGCCCCATTTCTCTTCACACTGTACATTGCTGACTTTAGGCACAACTCCTCCAGCTGTTACTTACAGAAGTACTCTGATGACTCTGCTATAGTCGGCCTTATCACTGATGGCGACGATAGGGAATACAGAGACTTAAACCGGGATTTTGTTGAATGGTGCCAGCAGAACCATCTCAGGATTAATGCTGGGAAGACCAAGGAGATGGTGGTGGACTTTGGGAAATGGAGGAGTGCTCCGACCCCGGTGGAGATCCAAGGAACATGTATTGAGATAGTCAGGACCTATAAGTATCTGGGTGTGCTCCTCAATAATAAACTAGACTGGGCTGATCACCTGGAGGCGCTGCACAGAAAGGGCCACAGCAGACTCTACCTGCTTAGGAGGCTGAGGGCCTTCAGAGTCCAGGGGACACTTCTTAGGGCCTTCTTCAACTCTGTGGTTGCCTCAGCCATCTTTTTCGGTGTAACCTGCTGGAGGAGCAGTATATCAACCAGGGACAGAAATAGACTTGACAGGCTGATCAGGAGGGCCAGCTCTGTCCTGGGGAGCCCCTTGGACCCAGTACAGGTGGTGGGTGACAGAAGGATACTGTCCATGGTGACCTCCATGCGGGAGAACAAATCCCACCCCATGTATGAGACCTTGATGGCACTTGGCAGCACTGTAAGTGACCGTCTGCTTCACCCCAAGTGTGAGAAGGAGCGCTATCGCAAGTCCTTCCTTCCAACCGTGACCAGGCTGTATAATCTACATCAGACCAAGCGAAGATCACTCCACACAGAGAACTAATGATTATGAATGTCCTCCTTCTTTCTTCTTCTGTTCCTTAGCTGCTATGGACTCCTAGTATATCTTTCTCAGCATATGTGTGTATACTACTTCTGTAATATTTACTGTGTATTATCATGTATCTGTATTACTATGCAGCTGAAACATACTGAAATTTCCCCACTGTGGGACTATTAAAGGATTATCTTATCTTATCTTATCTTATCTTATCTGACAGGGATCCCAACATAATACAGTGACTTGGGCATGTTAGATGCCCCCAGGCATGGTTCCCCTGTTGTCCCAGTTGCATTCCAGGGTGTTGGCATCATTTCCTGGGACATAAACAATGGAATCATCATACGTAAAAAAAAATGATTTATTTGAAAATATTAAAAAAACATTGATACAACACAGTGCAGAGACATAAACATATACATATAAGGGGACCAATGCTACCTGTCAAAGAACATACGTGGTAGTTGAAAAAATGTGTAAATATGCAACAAAAATGTATTCCAGCAATAAAGTATGGTGATAAATGATAGCCTTTAGCAGAGAAATCAACATAAGTGAGTGTTTATATGTAGTGAAGTCATAGTGACAGATTTCATATGGGAGTGGATATAGTTAGCTCTGCATACGGACAAGGGTAAAAAATACTGTGGATGTTGGAAAAAAGTTTAATAAATGAAGTCAGATCATAAAGGATAGTACATACCACGATAAGAATGCGCTCTAATTTCCTGGGGTGTCATAGTGGACTTGGTGACCCTCCTGAGTCAAATAGTGGTTTCCCCCTTAACGAATATTTTTTCTCCATAGACTATAATGGGGTTCGATATTCGATCGAACAGTCGAGTATTGAGCGGCTACTCGAATCGAATTTCAAACATTTCACTGTTCGCTCATCTCTATATTCTATCATTAACCCTTTCCCGACATTCGCCGTACTATTACGGCACATGCCGGGTGTGTAGCTATGGCGACTGCCTGCTTTACACCCGCGATCGCCTGCTTTACACAGTAGACGACCGGCGCTAATGTCTCCGACCGATCCCCGGACTGATCGGAGACATTAACTCCTCCGGCACCGCTGTCAAAGGCGCCGGAGGCAGGGGCCACACGGTGGCTCAGTGGTTAGCACTGCAGTGCTAGAGTCCTGGTGTTCAAGTCCCGCCAAGGGCAAAAAAACCATCTGCAAGGAGTTTGTATGTTCTCCCTGTGTTTGCATGGATTTCCATCCCATATTCCAAAGACATACTGATAGAGAAAAATGTACATTGTGAGCTCTATGTGGGGCTCACAATCTACATTAAAAAAAAAAAAAAAAAAAAGGCGCCGGAGGCGCTATTTTCCCGGGGGCACATGGGCGCCGCCATTTTGCCGTGATCACCGGTGCCACGTTTCCATGACAGCCAGGAGCCTTGTAAAGGCTCCCGGCCGGTATGCTTTCTCTTTCTTTTGCAGGCTGGCCTATGCAGCCTGCAAAAGAAATGATGATTTTTTGCAATGCATTTTAAAGCATTTGCATTGTAATGCATTGCATTAGTGATCAGACGCCCTGGGGTTCAAGACCCCTAGGGGGTCTAATAAATGAGAAAAAAAAAATATATAAAAATTATTAAAAAGTATTAAAAATTCATATCACCCCCCCTTTGCCTAGAACACATATACAGTCCTATGAAAAAGTTTGGGCACCCCTATTAATCTTAATCATTTCTAGTTCTAAATATTTTGGTGTTTGCAACAGCCATTTCAGTTTGATATATCTAATAACTGATGGACACAGTAATATTTCAGGATTGAAATGAGGTTTATTGTACTAACAGAAAATGTGCAATATGCATTAAACCAAAATTTCACCGGTGCAAAAGTATGGGCACCTCAACAGAAAAGTGACATTAATATTTAGTAGATCCTCCTTTTGCAAAGATAACAGCCTCTAGTCGCTTCCTGTAGCTTTTACTCAGTTCTTGGATCCTGGATGAAGGGATTTTGGACCGTTCCTCTTTACAAAACAATTCAAGTTCAGTTAAGTTTGATGGTCGCCGAGCATGGACAGCCCGCTTCAAATCATCCCACAGATGTTCAATGTCTGGGGACTGGGATGGCCATTCCAGAACATTGTAATTGTTCCTCTGCATCAATGCCTGAGTCGATTTGGAGCGGAGTTTTGGATCATTGTCTTGCTGAAATATCCATCCCCGGCGTAACTTCAACTTCGTCACTGATTCTTGAACATTATTCTCAGGAATCTGCTGATACTGAGTGGAATCCATGCGACCCTCAACTCTAACAAGATTCCCGGTGCCGGCATTGGCCACACAGCCCCAAAGCATGATGGAACCTCCACCAAATTTTACAGTGGGTAGCAAGTGTTTTTCTTGGAATGCTGGTTTTTTTGGACGCCATGCATAACGCCTTTTTGTATGACCAAACAACTCAATCTTTGTTTCATCAGTCCACAGTACCTTCTTCCAAAATGAAGCTGGCTTGTCCAAATGTGCTTTTGCATACCTCAGGCAACTCTGTTTGTGTTGTGTTTGCAGAAACGGCTTCTTTCTCATCACTCTCCCATACAGCTTCTCCTTGTTCAAAGTGTGCTGTATTGTTGACCGATGCACAGTGACGTAATCTGCAGCAAGATGATGCTGCAGCTCTTTGGAGGTGTCTGTGGATTGTCCTTGACTCTTCTCACCATTCTTCTTCTCTGCCCTTCTGATATTTTTCTTGGCCTGCCACTTCTGGGCTTAACAAGAACTGTCCCTGTGGTCTTCCATTTCCTTACTATGTTCCTCACAGTGGAAACTGACAGGTTAAATCTCTGAGACAACTTTTTGTATCCTTCCCCTGAACAACTATGTTAAACAATCTTTGTTTTCAGATCATTTGAGAGCGGGTTGTCCATGTTCGGCGACCATCTAACTTAACTGAACTTGAATTGTTTTGTAGAAAGAAATGGTCCAAAATACCTTCATCCAGGATCCAGGAACTGATTAAAAGCTACAGGAAGCGACTAGAGGCTGTTATCTTTGCAAAAGGAGGATCCACTACATGTTATTGTCACTTTTCTGTTGAGGTGCCTATACTTTTGCACCGGTCAAATTTTGGTTAAATGCATATTGTACATTTTCTGTTAGTACAATAAACCTGATTTCAATCCTGAAATAGTACTGTGTCCATCAGTTATTAGATATACCAAACTGACATGGCTGCTGCAAACACCAAAATATTTATAACAACAAATGATTAAGATTAATAGGGGTGCCCAAACTTTTTCATAGGACTGTAAAAGTAGTTAAATACTGTGAAACACATACATGTTAGGTATCCCTGTGTCCGAAATTGCCCACTCTACAAATCTACAAAAATATTTTTCCTGTACGGTAAACGCCGTAGCGGGAAAAATAGTCAAAAGTGCCAAACCGCCGTTTTTTTATTCTGATAAAAATTTGAATAAAAAGTGATCAAAGGAAAAGCGATTCCCCCAAATCATAGAACTAAAAAGTACACTCGGCCCCGCAAAAAAGACACCCTATGCATCCCCGTACACTGATGTATAAAAAAGTGACGGCTGTCAGAATATGTCGACTTTTAGAAAAAAAAAATTTTAACACAGTTTTGGATTTTTTTTTTAAGGGGTTAAAATGTAAATATTTCCATATAAATTTGGTATCCCCGGAATTGTACCGAAACACAGAATACAGGGGATATGTCATTTTGGCTGCACAGTGAACGCCGTAAAACCGAAGCCCGTAAGAAAGTGGCAGAAATGCACTTCTTCAAATTCACCCCATTCTGAATTTTTTTCCAGCTTCCCAGTACATTATACAGAATAATTAATGACAGCATCATCAAGAAAAATTTGTCCCGCAAAGATTAAGACCTCATATGGGTCTGGGAGCAGAGAAATAAAAAAGTTATGGGGTTTAGAAGGAGGGGAGTCAAAAACGAAAAACAAAAATCAAAAAATGCCATCGGCGGGAAGGGGTTAAAATGACATTTTTTGTCCCTAACATGTAGGAATAGCCGTAAGAAAGGCTATTCCTCTGCTACCTTTAGATGTCTTCTCTGCGCTGCTGTTCGGTAGAAATTCCGGTTTTCTTCGGTATGCAAATGAGTTCTATTGCAGCACTGAGGGCGATCCTCAGCGCTCAAAGAGCATTGAAGGCATCCCCAATGCTGCAAGAGAAATCTCCAGCGACACCTCTATCTTCTTCAGGAGTGCCCTCTCCCTGTGTCTTCTTCTGTTCTGGGTTTCAGTCTTCTAGGCCGAGCAGACTGCACATGCCCACGGCCACAAGAAAAATGGCTGCTTACACAGTAAGATGGGTAAGTGTCCATTTTCTTGTGGTCGCTTGCACAGTAAACTGGTGTAAGCCTCCATTTTCTTTTGGCCTGTGGGCGTGCACAGTCGGCTCTGCCCGAGGCCTAGAAGATTATAACCCAGAATGGGAGAAGACACAGGGAGAGGTCGTTCCAGAAAAAGATGGAGGCATTGCTGGAGATTTTTTCGCAGCATTGGGGATGCCCTCAGTGCTGTTTGAGCAATGAGGACCGCTCCCAATGCGGTGAGAGAACTTATTTGCATACCAAAGAAAACACAGATTTCTACCAAACAGTGGCACAGAGAAGACATCTAAAGGTAGGAGAAGAATAGCCTTTCTTAAGGCTATTCCTACATGTTATGGACAAAAAATGTCATTTTAATGATAGAATTCCTTTAAAATACAAGATCATAGATGAGCTTGATATGTTTATATTTTAACTTATAACTATGTAATCCCAGCAGTTCTTAAAGGGGCTGTGCCAAGAAAAATATTTAGCTTCTATCCATATTCAAAAGTCCAACTAATTCTGGGAGTCGGGGATTCTACACAGATGCACCCAAGTTCATTCATTTCGATAAGAGTGCTGGCTTTCTCCTCCATGTCAGGATCGGTGGGAGTCTTAGTGGTAGCGCCCCTACAAATCATAAATTCTTCACCTATCCTGTGGATATATAATAAATAATTTTTGCAACATAGCCCCTTTATAATGTCTTTCTTTAACCCCTTCCCGGCACAGGCATTTTTTGATTTTCATTTTTCGTTTTTTCACTCCCCTCCTTCCAAACCCCATAACTTTTTTATTTTTCCACTCTCAGGGCCATATGAGGTCTTAATGTTTGCAGGACAAATTTTTCTTCATGACGCTACCATTTATTATTCTGTATAATGTACTAGGAAGCTGGGAAAAAAATCAGAATGGGGTAGATTTGAATTAGAAATGCATTTGTGCGACTTTCTTATGGGCTTCCGTTTTTACGGTGTTCACTCTGCAGCCAATATGACATGTCACCTGTATTTTATGTTTCAATATGATTCCTAGGATACCAAATTTCTATGGTTTTATTTACATTTTAACCCCTTAACAAAAATGCAAAACTGTCTTTTTTTCTAAAAGACGCCATGCTCTGACACACGTAACTTTTTTATACTTCCGTGCGGGCCCTGATCGCAGGCATTATCGCTGGATGGCTGCTGTATAAAACAGTAGATACACGGTGGCTATGGTGGCCACCCGGCTCCCACACCGACATCCCACATACTTGTATGGTAGACGTCGGGAATAATTAAGAGGGTCTCTCTTTATAATTTAGGAACCTTATCTATCAGCCAGAGTGAAAAGCAGTTAAACAAATCACACATTCTCTTGGTTGTAAAGACTCATCAATTACAGAAAATTAATTCCAACATTGGCATGCGTCATACCACAAAACTTTGATTATTGACTCACTGAGAGGTTGTTGCAGTTGCACAACCACCCATTGATGGCTGCAGATTAAAGCTCTGTTTAATCCTTACCATTCTATTAGTATGCCCTCCATATACTGCATTACACTTGATATGACACATCCTGCTGAATATCTAATTGTTCCTTGTATACTGTTTGTTATCTCTCTCAGCTCCATTTTCAGATTTATCTTTTTTTTTGGTATGTATTTGTGTACCACCTTATCTGCGTGCCGGCAAAGCTGAAATCTACATCTAGGGTAGCTTTTTCAATAATGTGTAAACACATGGACTATGGTGGAATGGGAATCCCAGACTTTCTACACAGCTTGTATACTACACCAACATACCTCCCAACTTTTGAAGAACCGAAAGAGGGACAAAAATTTGGCAAATTTAGCCCCACCCACTTTTGTGTTGACTCCGCCCACTCGTTAATTTTTCATGTGCCCACACACAGTATAATCCTCCTACAGTCACCCGTAAATTATATATCCCGCCTCTATCTCTCCCCCAGTTTCATATACACCCTTCATCTGCCCCCGGATTCATGTCCCTCCATCTCTGCCCCCAGATTAATGTCCTCTCCATCTCTGCCCCCAGATTCATGTCCCTCCATCTCTTCCCCCAGATTCATGTCCCACATCTCTGCCCCCAGATTTATGTCCCTCCATCTCTGCCCCCAGATTCATGTCCCTCCATCTCTGCCCCCAGATTCATGTCCTCTCCATCTCTGCCCCCAGATTCATGTCCCCACATCTCTGCCCCCAGATTCATGTCCCACATCTCTGCCCCCAGATTCATGTCCCCTCCATCTCTGCCCCCCGATTCATGTCCACTCCATCTCTGCCCCCAGATTCCTGTCCCTCCATCTCTGCCCCCAGATTCATGTCCACTCCATCTCTGCCCGCAGATTCATGTCCTCTCCATCTCTGCCCCCAGTGTCATGCCGTCCTCTCCATCTCTGCCCCCAGTGTCATGCCATCCTCTCCTTCATCTGCCCCCAGATTCACGTTCCACCTCCACATTAAACTTACCTTCTCCTCCGCTCCCTCGCCGCTCTCTGCCCGCCTCTCTCGCTCGCTGACACATGCGGCTGAAGGAAGGAGCTGACACAGGTCAGCTCCTCGCTTCGCCGCTACCCGCCTCTCTCCCTGACACATGCGGCTGAAGCTGCTCGCGTGCTCGCTTCGCCGCTGCGTCTCTTGTAGATCGCGTCTACAAGCCAGGAGCCGGCGGCAGCAGCGAAGCGAGGAGCTGACACAGGTCAGCTCCTCGCTTCAGCCGCATGTGTCAGCGAGAGAGAGATGCAGCGGCGAAGCGAGCACGCGAGCAGCTTCAGCCAGCCGCATGTGTCAGGGAGAGAGGCGGGCAGCGGCGAAGCAAGGAGCTGACCTGTGTCAGCTCCTTGCTTCAGCCGCATATGTGTTCAACTCAGATCTGCGTCCTCTGGAATCGGTTGAAATCGGGACATACCTCCCTCCAACCGG
Organism: Leptodactylus fuscus; assembly: GCF_031893055.1. NCBI lineage: Eukaryota > Metazoa > Chordata > Amphibia > Anura > Leptodactylidae > Leptodactylus > Leptodactylus fuscus. Next base: position 165,416,956 of record NC_134265.1, read on the forward strand.
GACCGCGGGACATGTCACCCAAATCGTGACTGTCCCGCGGAGATCGGGACGGTTGGGAGGTATGCACCAATTATAGCACTGCTGGCCACCCACTCATGCTCATTTATAGCTTTTACAAGAGACCTCAATAGTGAAAGTGCAGAATATCCAATACTGCTCCCCACCAAAGTCCCAGCCTCTATTTCAGATTGGAAATGTGATACATACAGCGAAGCATATCAGTTTTCACACCAAAATGGTAATTCAGCTACTTACCCTAACACGCCACATAATAAATCTAGACATAAATTCCTGGGTAACTAACAGCATAAAAAATATTTCAGCTCTAATACACCTCGAGATAATGTACACCTTTATTCAACTTCAGAAGTTTACATTCGCCGCTGTGTGGCTCCATATGTTATGCCGACTCAGATGTCATGCAAATGAAGGTCCTTGAGACCGAAATGTTCAGACTCTGACATCGAATATCCAGATGCTCTATTTTTTGATTGGCTGTGTGTTTCATTTTTTTATATGAAGATTATGGAATAAAGTTTTTTCATATGTTGAATTTTGGTGTGCTGAAGTAGTATACTGCAATTTGTGACGGGACTTCCCAACTACATTTGGCATTCATTTACAGGAGTAATTGGTTCCCTTGTAAGGCGTACATATCGTTTGCATATATTTAAAGTAAATATTATAGCAGATTAGTACAGCAATGGGGAGTAAAATAGTGTTGCAGTATGCAAACCTTTTTATGTCTGAGCTTCAGAATGATTTCCTATCCACCTTCACCATCAGGCCTTTGGCTTCCTGTCATTTCGTCAATAAAATCTTAATTATCTAACCTGAGTCTGAGCAATAGCTGAAAACATTCCTCATACATTTCAATCAGTTTAATCAAATTATTAACTTGATTCTCAACTCCGACTTTACTGAAATAAATTTACTGGACACTACCAAGAAAATACAAAACAACAGAACTGAGACATCACTTACTAGAAGCCAAGTTGCTATTCAGCTTACCTTAAAAAGGGCTGTTTTCATCCAAAACGCCCCAAAAAGAGGCAGCTTGGTCCATTTGATAAATGCATGATCTACAGTACATACAGTCCTATGAAAAAGTTTGGGCACCCCTATTAATCTTAATCATTTTTTGTTCTAAATATTTTGGTGTTTGCAACAGCCATTTCAGTTTGATATATCTAATAACTGATGGACACAGTAATATTTCAGGATTGAAATGAGGTTTATTGTACTAAGAAAATGTGCAATATGCATTAAACCAAAATTTGACCGGTGCAAAAGTGTGGGCACCCTTATCATTTTATTGATTTGAATTCCCCTAACTACTTTTTACTGACTTACTGAAGCACAAAATTGGTTTTGTAACCTCAGTGAGCTTTGAACTTCATAGCCAGATGTATCCAATCATAAGAAAAGGTATTTAAGGTGGCCAATTGCAAGTTGATCTCCTATTTGAATCTCCTCTGAAGAGTGGCATCATGGGCTACTCAAAACAACTCTCAAATGATCTGAAAACAAAGATTGTTCAACATAGTTGTTCAGGGGAAGGATACAAAAAGTTGTCTCAGAGATTTAACCTGTCAGTTTCCACTGTGAGGAACATAGTAAGGAAATGGAAGACCACAGGGACAGTTCTTGTTAAGCCCAGAAGTGGCAGGCCAAGAAAAATATCAGAAAGGCAGAGAAGAAGAATGGTGAAAACAGTCAAGGACAATCCACAGACCACCTCCAAAGAGCTGCAGCATCATCTTGCTGCAGATGGTGTCACTGTGCATCCGTCAACTATACAGCGCACTTTGCACAAATAGAAGCTGTATGGGAGAGTGATGAGAAAGAAGCCGTTTCTGCACATACGCCACAAATAGAGTTGCCTGAGGTATGAAAAAGCACATTTGGACAAGGCAGCTTCATTTTGGAAACAAAAATTGAGTTGTTTGGTTATAAAAAAAAAAGGCGTTATGCATGGCGTCCAAAAAGAAACAGCATTCCAAGAAAAACACATGCTACCCACTGTAAAATTTGGTGGAGGTTCCATCATGCTTTGGGGCTGTGTGGCCAATGCCGGCATCGGGAATCTTGTTAAAGTTGAGAGTCGCATGGATTCCACTCAGTATCAGCAGATTCTTGAGAATAATGTTCAAGAATCAGTGACGAAGTTGAAGTTACGCCGGGGATGGATATTTCAGCAAGACAATGATCCAAAACACCGCTCCAAATCCTCAGGCATTCATGCAGAGGAACAATTACAATGTTCTGGAATGGCCATCCCAGTCCCCAGACCTGAATATCATTGAACATCTGTGGGATGATTTGAAGCGGGCTGTCCATGCTCGGCGACCATCTAACTTAACTGAACTTGAATTGTTTGTCCAAAATACCTTTATCCAGGATCCAGGAACTGATTAAAAGCTACAGGAAGCGACTAGAGGCTGTTATCTTTGCAAAAGGAGGATCTACTAAATATTAATGTCACTTTTCTGTTGAGGTGCCCATACTTTTGCACCGGTCAAATTTTGGTTTAATGCATATTGCACATTTTCTGTTAATACAATAAACCTCATTTCAATCCTGAAATATTACTGTGTCCATCAGTTATTAGATATATCAAACTGAAATGGCTGTTATAAACACCAAAATATTTAGAACTAAAAATGATTAAGATTAATAGGGGTGCCCAAACTTTTTCATAGGACTGTAATAGAGGCAAAATACTATTAAAATAATAATAACAAAATAGAATAATACAACATCCCATGTGCTAGTGGACAAACATTCGAACTCTGGAGTTTTTAGTTCTCTATGTCTACATCTGGGAAAATTTGAGAGCGCTACTGTAGGTAAATTAATCAATAAGTCAGCATCGTACAAGCAAAGGTGATTTATTGATTCCAATGGACATAAAATAGATAACGCTTTTCAACGTGGTACAGGCGTCTTCATTGGGCCACTACACATAATAATATAATAAAAAATGGAATACAAATAATACAAGAAACATTACATTAAAAGCTTAAAAGCCATACAAGGTAATAAATTAATATATTAAAGTTCTCAGCTGCGGTCCTGAATGTGCAAGCATGAATAAACATGAAAATGGAAGTGCATGTATGTATGCATGTATGTGTGCATGTATGCAAAATATGACAAAAATGGGAGAGCCAATAGAAAAAGCACAAAAGAAACACAAGGGTCATGAAAGTTGAAAAAAAGAAACCACAATGAAAGAAACTTGCCCGCTTGCAAAGTATGCCTCAAAACACATTCAAAAAACATGAAGAGTTGTATATCGGATATTCCATAAACTGATTACTCAAAGGTAGCATAAAATGATCATACAGAATGTACAGTAATAGATACTAGGGTATATTCAAATGTTATTAATAAGTATTAGTGTAGAGGGAGTAAAGCAAGGTAGACCAAAGAAGTGAGAGGACAGACAAACAGAGAGGACTGTAGAGTATCTGAGAGGTGCTGGGTGTTAATAGCATGTAAATTACTATATGTATGATGAGTAGATGTATCCTGTGAAGGGGAGAGAGCACTGATGGTGAGAGACAGAAGGCTATGATCAATGAGCAGCAGAGAAGAGACAGTAAATTTAGAAACGATGAGGACTCAATGGAAGACAAGTTCAATTGTATTGCTATCTACATTTGTGGTGGAAGAGAAACGAAAAGAAAGACCAAAAGAAGTGGTTATTGAGAGAAACTGTGAGGTAGCTGGGAAGACATGGGTGTCAATAGGTATGTTAAGGTCACCCATGATAAGGGTAGGAATTTCACTGGATAAAAAGAAGGGAAGTCAAAAAGTGAAGTGATCAAGAGATTGATATGGTGAACCAGGTAGATGGTAGATCTTGGCTACATGTAAGGAGATTGGGCAGAAAAGTCTGATAGCATCAACTTTGAATGAGTAGAATGTGAGTGAGGGTACTGGTGAAATGACCTGAAAAATGCACTGTGGTAACAGAAGCAAGCCTACTTCACCACCCTGCCTGTTGTCAGGCCAAGAAATATGTGAGAATTGTAGGCCACCATGAGAAAGAGCAGCAGGGGAGGCCATATCTGACTGCTGGATCCAAGTTTCAGTAAGGACGAGCATGTTGATAGATCTTCTAAGGAATAAGTCATATATATATTCTAGTTTGTTACACGTTAGAGGGAGGAGCTTAAAGAGACAGGGAAAAGATGAGGAGAAGGAACACAGTAAATATCGATGAGGTTTGTAGGACTTCTATGTGTACAGGAAGAGGAAAAGTTAATGAAAGACAGAGGGCTGGGTTTTGGAGAGATGTCCCCAGCAGCTAGGAGGTGCAAAATGGAGAAAGAGAAAATGTGGTTCAGTGATTTATATGAGTGCTTATGTTTGGTTTCACTACTAAAAGAAGTAAAGGTATTATGGAGGTTAAAGAGAGTGAAAAGTGTGTGAGTGCTGTACATGGGAGAAGGAAGAATAGAGGGACTGATATGGATCGTGTGTACTGGTGGTAAAGATGTAGGAGAGGTCTGCAAGAAGACAATTGCTAAGATAATAAGTGACAGTGCAGCTCCATGATTCCATGTGTTTAGGCTTGTTGTTTTGGATTCAAGTTTACCTGGTGGTCTTCCATGGCTTGCCTGTTTCAGTGCAATGTGTATGAAGATGCTGATGTCACAAAAAGGAGGGGAGCACATGCGCGATAGTCACGAGCGTGGAAGGTAAGGAGAAAGCAAAGGGAAGAGACTGAGCATATGTCAAAGGCAGACACAGGCTGTGCGAGACGGGGAGCTGACTCACCAATGAAGTAATGTATAAAGTGATGGTGAGTAACTAAGTAATGGTGAGAGAGTTCTATATTGGGTAGGATTAACATCAAAAGGAATGAAGAGAGAAACATGCATAAAATGGAAGGTGTTATAAGATGAGTGGGATGAGGCACAGAAGGGATGATGCATAATAAGAAAACGGTATTAGACGGATGAATGAATAATGAAGATAGGGAAGTAGAAGGGGAAAAAAAGAGGATAGGGAACAGATTAAGGAAAGGGAAAACACAAAAAATCAGGCATGATTAATGGTAAATAAATAAATTAGATACCAAAGTTGTATGAAAAACAAAAATACATAAAAGGTCACATAAAAGTTGATGATAATGGATGGTAATTGAATGGCTAAAAGATTACAAAACTTATGAAACCGAAAACTAATGATAACAAAAATAATAATTATAATAATAATGTAGATAAAAAATACATAAATAACATTTCACAGTACCACAGTAACAAATGACAAATAGAAACAGTGAATGATTAATACATAAATAGATGAAAAAATACATAAATAATAAATAAATACATAAATAAATAATAAAATATGCATAATGAAAAAAAATAATGAATGATTTTTTTATGTTTTCATTTAAGCTATATCACCACTGTTAGAGTTAAGTCCTCCATCTTTGTATTTTGGCAGCCATCTTGTACTCATTCACATATAAACTGATTTTTCTGCTTAAGTCAAGGAGGCCCTTTGTTAGACTTTAAGGAATGTGATAATGAACGTTAATGCATAGGTTGCTAATCATTATCTCTCAAGGGCCTCATTTTGAGAAGATGCAGCTGACTTTGTATATCTCTTATCTCCTTTACATGATGTATGGACACATAACCAACAAAAGTATTAATCTTATGGTATCTGGGCACTCTGTCATATTTTATGGTATATGAAGGTCACTTAGAGTATGTATATACAGAATCTATGTAGCTCATTGTTAATTAAGTTGGAACATGTCATCTTATCTCTTTTGCCATGATATATACATATAGACAGTCTGGGATGTTTGCTCACACATAAGTATTTTGAATCCTTCTTTGTTTCATGGGAAAGTCCATCCCAGTGTCGAAAGTTATAATGAGATGCAGATTATAATGAGCCTCAGCCAATAGCCATGTGCCAGGCTTGTCTTATATCTCTATAACCAATCATGATTGTACTAATTAGAATAGCCAAGCCAGCTCTTTGTCTGTAATGTATTTAAACTACCTTCTTCTTATAATAAAATCAGAACTCTTTTGATACACTACCATGTTGTGTCTTTAATCAGTTCTCCAGGCTTAAAGAAGATGGCTGCAGTCCATCTAGGCCTGTTAATTAATTATCTAATTAGGACCTCTACAACATACGGAGGGATCCATATGTCCCTATCACCACCTACATCGTAGATTGGTGCTTGGGGAAGAGCTGCAGCTACCCTGAGCCTCATACTTGCTTACGGGTGGTGGGTCTAATTTTTCTTCTCGCTGATATGGATATATCTCGAAGACTCATCTTTTGTCTTCTTTGGCTTTGTGGGCAAGGTGACTCAGACTCATGGCTATCTTCAGTGTTCGAGGTGGCAGCTACTACAAAGGAGTGAGCTTCCCCAGCAAGCAGCAATTCCTATTCCTGCAAAATTATAGCAAACAGGTACAAAGTGTGCAGGAATTGTTGGAGGTTTTCTGACGTTATGAGTAGGGTTGAGCGATCGGGATCGGAATAGATCGGATCCCGATCAGCAATGGAGTAAATTTCACGATCACAATCAGGTTCCGATCCCGCCTAAAAAAGATCGGAAACAGAATTCCGGTCCCGATCGCTGAACCGACTTACCTGCACAGAACCGCTGCCACTTCCCGGAGCTCCAGGCCATTGTTCTCTCCTCTCTCTCTTCGCACACCAGCAGAGCGCTGTGCGTGCCCCCGCCTCCCTAGGCTAGTGTTACTGCTGGGAGTAGGTGGGGCTTTTTGTGGCTTAGGAGAGTTTGGGCGGGTACAATGTGTTCTCCCAGCATCAGTCACACTAGCCTGGGAGGCGGGGGCGTGCACAGCGCTCTGCCGTCGTGTGAAGAGAGAGAGGAGATAACAATGGACCAGAGCTCTGGGCAGCGGCGTACACAGTTCTGTGCAGGTAAGTAGGGGGGACTAAGTAGCTGGCGGATTTTTTAATCACTACACAGTGTGGAGGCTTCAATTTTTGGACTCCACGCTGTGTAGTAAACAGGATTGTTTTTAAAATCTGATCTTTGATCATTAAAAAAAATCCCATTGACTTACATAAGGATCGGAATTGGGATCAGGATTGGGTTCGAATGGAAAATGATCGGAAATCGGATTTTAAAATCGATCCTGAAATCTCAAGATCGGCTCAACCCTAGTTATGAGGGATATTGTCTCTCCACTTTTGACATGAAGTACAAAGGGGCAACCCCACCAATATGGTATGTTTAAGGATTGCATCCCATTGTCTCAATGTGTTCCTGAATAGGTGCAGGATACAGGAAATTTTAGCCCTGCCAAAGTCTATTTCATTACCAGGGCTCGTCTCTTGTGTCTTTTCACACTACTGCACTCCTTTGCTCCAAACTCCAAGGGCATAGTAATGAAAGCATCAAATTATTTCCCAGAGGCAAGATGATTCAGTAGTTATAGGATGTAGCTTGATTTATTTGTATATGGGTATTCTATATGGCTCAGTCCAAAAAGTTGTTAAATATTCCCATAAAGGTGGTGATTTGGTCTGGTGTTCTAATTATGTTATCATTGTCTAATAAATGGCTCAAATAAAAAATAACTTTTATTGGTGTTCATTAAAATAAAACAAATCCCCAGGTAAAAAGGAAGGCACAATCAATTCTCTTTCAGCTCTCCAGAGAACCTATCCAAGTTCAGTTTGTTTGTCCTCTACAAGTAATTTCATTAAATGAAGCAAATTTTCAGTTATTTCCTTTTGCCACTTTAATCAGCCCAGGGCTTCTAAGACCTCCAGAAACAATGCTATGCTGTATATAGTTCCTGAACTACAAAAGACCCCGAATTTCCCACCAAGGTCTAATGTATAGTGGCTTTCAAAAGTATTCATACCCTTTGAACTTCTTCACATTTTGTTACCTTACAACCACAAACTTTAATGTATTTTTAAGTGATAGACCAACACAAGGTAGCAGATAAATGTGAAGTGGATTGAAAATGAAACATAGTTTTCAAAGTTTTAATCAAATAAAAATCTTAAAGGTGTGACTTCCAAAGGTATTCACCCCCCCCCCCTTCCTTATCAATACTTTGTAGAGACACCTTTTGTGGCAATTACAGCTGTAAGTCTTTTAGGGTCTGTCTCTACCAGCTTTGCACATCTAGTGACGCTGGGTTCACACCAAAATTCAGGTCTCCGCATGAAGTTTCAGAAGATGGAAACCTGTCAAACAGTGTCCGGCTGTGAGCGCCGGTGAGAGTTTTATGCTCTCCGCGGCAAAACCATTTTTTTAAACCAGACACAAAGTCCTGCATGTCCGACTCTGTGTCCGGTTAAAAAAACGGTTTCACCGCAGTGAGCATAAAACGCTCACCAGCGCTCAAGGCCAGACACTTTTCAAACCCATTCAAATGAATGGGTTTGAAACATGCCTGCAGGTTTCCATTTCCTGCCCAGTTTCATGCAGAAAACGTAAATCTCCATAACGGAGACCCCAGGCACAGATGTAAACAAGCCCTGACTGAGACTTTTACCTATTTTTCATTGCATAATAGCTCAAGCTCAGACAGATTGGATGGAGAGGGTCTGTGAACAGCAATTTTCATGTCTTATCACAGATGCTCAATGGGATTTAGGTCTGGACTTTGACTGGGTCATTCTAGCACATGAATATTCTTTGAACAAAACAATTCCACTGTAGCTATGGTTGTATGACCTTTAATAGATAGGATATATGTGTAATATTCAGAGGAGCCTTTGACTTTGTATTCTATTATATATGGAGCTGGAAGAGTTTATTTATCTGACCCACCTGCCTGAATTGATAAGGACAAGGCATCAACAGTGCTCTGATAAATAATATCCCTATCCTAGGCATTGTGCTTTCCTTTTCACTTGAGATTTTTATTATTTTAAAGGGATTCTACCATTATAACACTTTTTTTTCTTGTTGACACGTAGGAATAGCCTTAAGAAAGGCTATTCTTCTCCTACCTTTAGATGTCTTCTCCACACCGCCGTTCCGTAGAAATCCCAGTTTTCATTGGTATACTAATGAGTTCTCTCGCAGCACTGGGGGCGGACCCCAGCGCTCAAACAGCACTGTGGGCATCCCCAATGCTGCGAGAGAACTCTCCAGCGATGCCTCCATCTTCTTCAGGAATGTCCCCTTCACGCATCTTCTTCCGGCGCAGGTGGTCAAAATTGTAGGCCTGGGGCAGAGCCAACTGAGTATACCCGCGGCCACAAGAAAAATGGTCTCTTACACAGTAAGTAAGCGGCCATTTTCTTGTGGCTTGTGGGCATGCACAGTCGGCTCTGCCCGAGGACCACAAGTTTGACCTCCTGCACTGGAAGAAGACATGTGAAGAGGACATTCCTAAAGAAGATGGAGGCGTTGCTGGAGAGTTCTCTCGCAGCATTGGGGACATCCCCCAGTGCTACAAGAGAACTCATTTGCATACTGATGAAATCCTGGATTTCTACGAAATGATGGCGTGGAGGAGACATCTAAAGGTAGGAGTAGAATAGCCTATTTTAAGGCTATACCTACGTGTCAATGAGAAAAAAAAAAGTTTTTTAATGGTAGAATCCCTTTAATGAATTCCAATAAACGTTATTTTTTATTTGAGCCATAAAATAAAAATAAAAATTGTGATTATCCCCTGTGAATACATTTTGGAGTTCTTGTTACTTCTATTGTTATAGTTTTCTGCTGTGCATTGAAAATAGGTTACATTAGTCACCTGCAGGTATCTAATAGACATTACTCTATTTAAGGGATCAAAAATCTGACACTTTGTGTTTGAAATAGTTGATATCTGCAACTAAAATTCATGGAATTGTTCTTGGTTACCTCCTGTCAGGAATCTGATAGATATGGCAAAGTATGGAAACCCTGGATAGCATTCCAATACTCCTTGGAATTTTCTACATATTCTTAATGTTACTGAACCCAAATATTGCGCTGCCTCAGTAGACTCCCCCCCTGGCCTCTCCCTTCCACTCACCCCTATATACTTTCTTTTCTATTGTCAGGCATCTTAGGGAACAGTCAAAGCCCGGTAGCATTACTTAACTTTCCCCCTGTGTTATTCTCTTCCTTCCTTTAGTGGTTGAAAAGGAAATAGTTTCTCTATCGCTCGTTCTTTCTTTTATCATCTATACTAATGATGTCTACACCTATAGACATGTGACCCCAGCTGGCTTTTATACTGACTTCAATTTTGCTGGATCCAGCTAAGGTATATTGATTTCCATGTGATATGCTTTTTATGTCAAATGGTCCATGTATTGTAAACCTTTGGCTATCAATAACAAATAAAGAATGTTTTGAAAAAATATTTTTATATTATCAAATTTCTTATCATTTATTCATTTAGAAAAAAAAAGGTAACAATAACAAATATCGATGGTAGTTAGTGGTGGTCATCTGAAGATGGAGAGCTTAACCACTTCAGTACCGGGTCAATTTGTGGTCCAGGACCAGACACATTTTAGGTTTATTATGTATGTGCGGTTTTGAGGTCTGTAAATTTTTTCTCGTATGTCTTAGTCAACTAATTTTTGCGTCTTTTTTCGGGGACACATAGGGCTTTATTTTTATGTTATTTTTATTTTCAAATGTGTTTTAATTTTTTTTATATCCAGGAAAATATAAACAAAATAGGAGGGAAATTGTGTCTGGTTTTCAATTTATAATTTTTTTTAAATTTAATAATACAAAGTGTCACTGAAAAACTTTATAAAATAGTTTTTCCTCTCCGTTACGGTAATTTTTATTTTGTATGGTGTCGTCGGGGGCGGGGCTATAACCTTTAATAACGGCGTTTTATTAGCGTATTATTTATTTATTTTTTATTATTATTTTATTTACATTTTTTTAAAACTTTTTTATTATATTTTTATTTAATTTATTTTCCAGATTGTGTCCCCATAAGGTGATAAGAAACCTTTGGGGACATCTGATCACTTTTTTTTTTTTTTGTACTTGAGTCTGATTTCTCCTATAACTGGGGCTGCTACATTTAACCTCAGTTACAGGAGGAATACAGACTCCTGCACACTGTATACACAGTATGCAGAGCTGATCTGAGTCCTGTAGGACCCACCAGCTCTGGCAGGACACTGCTCCCGGCAGATCACGTGTCTGCCGGGTCAGAGGGCAGCTGATTTATGGCTGCGTCCATAGCTGTGTACACAGCGCTCATTGAGCGCTGTATACACAGCGATCGAGAAGGCAGGGGAGGTAATAAATCTGCCCTGTCTTCTCTCTGGGAGCTCCGGCTGAAGTTACAGCCGGCTCCTATTGAAAGCAGCTACACGGTCTCCGTGCAGCTGCTGTGTTCTGGTGGACGTACAGGTACGTCCTGGCAGAACTAGACAACCACTTCCCGGACGTATATAGTCTATGGGCGGTCCGGAAGTGGTTAAAGGGGTTGGTCACTTTCAGACCAATATTGAGAAACAAACGTTATTGTTTGTACAATAAAAAGATATACAATGTTCCAATATCCTTTCTGTATCAATTTCTCATGGTTTTCTAGATATCTACTTGTTGTCATTAATTCTGTTACTTCTAGTGGATAAAAGTCTGACCATGGTCATGTGATTTAAGGTCCATTGTCATGTGATTAAGACATAGGAAAAGGGAATAATACAGTCTTGTTTACCTGTATGAAAAATTCAATAGCACTTTATATTCCTCATTAACCATACCATACCCTATTCATAAAGATTTTCTAATCACATGACTAAATCTCACCAGTTATCAAACATAACACAACTCGACAAGAGAAGACAAAAGGCCTGCAGATACCCACATTATTCAACACCTTCTCATATATAATACAACCACTAATCACCTTCATCTTCTATTCGGAGCACATTCCATTTGTAGCCAGAATGACATTTTATTTCATCTCCAATGGTGATTTTTGCATAGTATAGTGTAGTATACCCTATTCCTAAAGATTCCGAGGTCACGTAACTGGAGATGACTAATCATCCAACGTCACGTGACCCAGTAGCGGACCAATGACAGATCTTGAATGTGGCCAAACCATTTTCAATACCTCCCATTGAGAAAAAACATTAGCGGTCACATGTAATACGTCAACCAATAGTATTTCTTACATTCTCAAGAGTGTCAAATCAATATCCGAGGATTACCAACAACAGGTCACGTAGAGGAGATCTTCCTAGCAACTCACAAGGTAAGTAGAGTATTCATTCTTAATATATACAAAAACCTCTTTTTAATGGCTTATTCCAAGGTTTAAGAAATTAATGCCAGATCTGTTCTGATGTTCATTCCATGCGGTTGTCGGGAATTGAATCGCATGATCCACAAGGCCTCCCTTTTGAACAGGGCTCTCCTTTCATCACCTCCCCTTGTGGATCTCTCAACCTTTTCTAATCCCCAAAACCGCATGATCTGAACGGAACCCATATGTACAGTTTGAAAGTGCCTAGAAACACCTGATACCTTCTCACAGGTAGTTTTTGTGCTGTCTGCAATGTGTTCTAATAATCCTACCTTCAAGGCCCTTGATGTACAGCCAACATAGTCGAGCCGACATTCTATACATATTATACAATAGACTATATTTGAAGAATTTCAATCTATTAAATTTTTTAATTGTATACTATACCCCAATGCATAGCTCTGAACTTCAGTTGCATTACTGATAAATTTACAAACTCTAAATTTGATGTTGTTACATTTATAAAAACCTATGCGTGATGAATTAGTATCATTATTGGGAGGTACTGGTTGGAGTAGGCTCGACGAAAGTAAATTCCCCAGTGTAACTCCACATTTGGATATATACCGTACTCCCTCATTCAGGATTTTATTAGCTACAGGATCTACCACTAATATTGTTATGTTCTTTCTTATAATTTGTTTAATTGCATTGAATTCTGGACTATACGGTGTAGAAAAGGTTAACATTTTTTATATCCTCCTTTCTTTGAGTTTCTTTTAGTAGGGTGTTCCAATCTTTTAGCCCTACAGTTCTCTCAGCTCTTTTCAACATCCATTCCGGGTATTGTCTATTTCTTTTTCAAACCATAACATTTGTCTCTCAATATTGGTCTCAAAGTGGACAACCCCTTTAAGGCTAAAGGTGAAATTTGTACTTTACGTTTATTCTTTATTAGAGATGAGCGAACGCCGTTCATTCGAATAGGTATTCAATCGAATATCATGGCGTTCGATGTATTCGTTCACAATCAAATACAAGGCCGCATACGCAGTAAAAATTTGTGTCCCCTCCCACCTTCCCTGGCGCGTTTTTTGCACCAATAACTGTGCAGGGCAGGTGGGACAGGAACTACGACAACGGAGGCAGTGAAAAAAATTTAAAAAACCCATTGGCTGCCGAAAACATGTGATCTCCCATTCATAAGAACGGCCACCTCCATATTCGTGCCATTTCAGTTTTGAAGTGATAGGGAGAGCTTGTTCTGAGGGTGATAAAGTGCATTTAGATACAGTGCTTTCTAGCTTTGGTTAGGCAGGAAATAACAGCTCATTTCAGAGCTTAATACATCATGCAGCGTAGTAGCAGGGGATGTGGGCGTGAACGTGGATATTCCGCTTGGTATCCAGTCCACAGTCCAGGTACTGGAGAGGGGCTGCCAGCAGTGCCTCTCGTCAGTAGCAGCAGGGGACGTGCGCGAGGATGTGGACATGCATACCCAGCTGTATATCCACTCCACAGTCCAGCTACTGAAGAGGGGCTGCCAGCAGTGCCCCTCATTAGTAGCAGCAGGGGACGTGGGCAAGGACATGGACGTGGATATTCAGCTGGGTGTCTAGTCCACAGTCCAGGTACTGGAGAGGGCAGTGGCGTAACTAGGAATGGCGGGGCCCCGTGGCAAACTTTTGACATGGGGCCCCCCCGACCCCGAAGATCTCGACCGAGTCCCTCCTACGCATTCCTGCGCGCTCTATTATGTTCCATAGTGGCCCCTGTACACAGTATTATACCCCATAGTGGCCCCTGCACACAGTATTATACCCAATAGTGGCCCCTACAGGACTAAATACTGTCACGTCACCCGCTGACCGCTATACCAGGACAAATTGTGGATAAAAAATCTGGTCCTGTGCATTACAATTTAGTAAATCCATGTGCCTCATATTAATAGCAGTTAACCCCATCATCTCCCTCACATTAACCCCTGTGTGCCTCACCATAAGAGTTACTGATATGTGAGAGACATGGAGGTAATAATAAAGTATCTTCATTACTATTACCTCCATATGTCTCACATATCAGTAACTCTTATGGTGAGGCACACAGGGGTTAATGTGAGGGAGATGATGGGGTTAACTGCTATTAATATGAGGCACATAGAGTTACTAAAACACAAGTAATCACCCCAAATGCCTGACATTAATAAGTAACCCCAGTACGTACCTGTGTAGCTTTAGTTTCATTTTCCTTCTTCCTTTCTTCCTCCAGTGCAGGACGGCAGGAGCTCGGCAGGGATAAGCCCCGCCTCCTCCTCTCATTGGTGGGCAGAGGACAGCAGAGAAAGGGAGGGGGGAGAGAGGGGGAGCATCCTGAAGTGCTGACAGGAGCCAGAGCTGCAGCTCTTGTGTCTCAGCCGTTGCTGCAGCTTCGGGGCCCCCTGTTGGTGGAAAGTATTCCACCAACAGGGGGCCCCGATCATTATACTCGGGGGTCCGAAAAGACCTCCGAGAATAATGATAGCAGCGGTAGAAGCTGTCACCGGGCCCCTAATGCCCCGGGCCCTGTGGCAGCTGCTACCGCTGCTATGGTGGTAGTTACGCCACTGGGAGAGGGGCTGCCAGCAGTGTCCTTCGTTACTATGAGCAGGGGACGTGGGCTAGGATGTGGATAACCAGCTGTATATCCACTCCACAGTCCAGGTACTGGAGAGGGGCTGCCAGCAGCAGCAGGGAACATGGGTGAGGACGTGGATAACCAGCTGGGTATCCACTCCATAATCCAGGTACTGGAGAGAAGCTGCCAGCACCCAATTTACTCTTCCTCCTCATACTCCTCATCCTCCTTCTCCTCCTCCTCCTCCTCCTACAACCCCTGCCCCTACTTCTGAATGTGAAGTTTTTTTTCACATATATATATATATATATATATATATATATATATATATATATATATATATATAAAAAACTAAAAAATTTTAGGGATCCAGCCGAAGGGCCTGCAAAATAATTTTTTAGGGCTCACCCCCAAGGGGTTGAAATCAAATGTTTTAGGGCTCCCCCAAGGGCCTGAAATCTAATGTTTTAGGGCTCCCCCCCAAGGGTCTGAAAATTAATGTTTTAGGGCTCCCCCAAGGGCCTGAAAATTAATGTTTTAGGGCTCACCCCAAGGGCCTGAAAATTAATGTTTTAGGGCTCACCCCAAGGGCCTGAAAATTAATGTTTTAGGGCTAACCCCAAGGGCCTAAAAATTAATGTTTTAGGGCTCACTCCCAAGGGCCTGAAATCTAATTTTTTAGGGGTCACCCCAAGGGCCAAAAAATGAAACACTGCTGCTGCATGACTCTAGTCACCAAAAGAGCCAAAAAATGAAACACTGCTGCTGCATGACTCTAGTCACCAAAAGAGCCAAAAATGAAGCACTGCTGCTGCATGGCTCTAGTCACCAAAAGGGCCAAAAAATAAAACACTGCTACAGCATGGCTCTAGTCACCAAAAGGGCCAAAAAATAAAACACTGGGGGGGCCACACGGTGGCTCAGTGGTTAGCACTGCAGCCTTGCAGCGCTGGGTCCTGGTGTTCAAATCCCGCCAAGGGCAAAAAACCATCTGCAAGGAGTTTGTATGTTCTCCCCGTGTTTGCATGGATTTCCATCCCATATTCCAAAAAAGACATACTGATAGGGAAAAATGTACATTGTGAGCTCTATGTGGGGCTCACAATCTACATTTAAAAAAAAAAAATAAATAAATAAAAAAAAATAAAACACTGCTACAGCATGGCTCTAGTCACCAAAAGAGCCAAAAAATGAAACACTGCTGCTGCATGGCTCTAGTTCACCCCAAGGGACAAATAATGAAACACTGCTGCTGCATGGCTCTAGTCACCTAAGGGCTAAAAAATGAAACACTGCTGCTGCATGGCTCTAGTTACCCCAAGGTCCAAAAACACTGCTGCTACATGGCTCTAGTCACCTCAAGGGCATAAAACACTGCTGCTGCAAGGCTGTACTCACTCCAAGGGCCAAAAACACTGCTGGTGCGAGGCTGTACTCACTCCAAGGGCTCAAAACACTGCTGGTGCGAGGCTGTACTCACTCCAAGGGCTCAAAACACTGCTTTTTAAAGTATCTACTCACTCCTAGGGCCAAAAGCACTGTATTTTAAAGGCTCTACTCACTCCAAGGGCCAAAAGTACTGTATTTTAAAGGCTGTACTCACGCCAAGGGCCAAAAACTAAATCTCTACTGTTTAAAGGCTCAACTCACCCAAAGAACCAACAAATCTCTGCTGGTGCAAGGCTGAACTAAGTTAAAGGGCCTAAAACTCTGCAAGTAAAAGGCTGAAGTCACCTGAAGGGCCTCAATCTCTGCTGGTAGCTCAGCTTAAGGGCCTGTAACTTAATTTGGAAGGGCTCCTGTTAAGGGCTAGAAAAGTGAATTTTGGAAGGTCTTACCACATCTCACACACACATACAGACGCACGCACACACGCATACACACACACACACTCAAAATGACAGTTAAGGGTGAGGGCTTTTGGATTTCCCATTGTCTATTCCATCTGTGGTTTTCATGGGGAACGTGATTTAAAGGGGTGCTTGATAATGTTTTTTTGAGCTTAAATTTGGGTTTGTATCCATCCATTTGGGGAGTAAAGAAGGTTTCCAGGTATTTTCCCACTTTGATAGAGGTTTTTTGAATGTGAAAAGTGTGTAGTTGTTAGGCTTTGATAGTGGGGTAATACAGGGACTTTGGTGTGTTAGATGCCCCCAGGCATGCTTCCCCTGCTGTCCCAGTTGCATTGCAGAGGTGTTGGCATCATTTGCTGAGGTTTGAAAGTGGACTTGGTGACCCTCCTGAGTCGAATAGTGGGATCCCCTGACACAAAGTATTTTCTCCCATAGACTATAATGGTGTTCGATATTCGTTCGAATAGTCGAATATTGAGACGCTATTCAGAATGAATAATGGACATTGAATATTTTACTGTTCACTCATCTCTATTCTTTATGTTATGTTTCACATTAAGGAATAATAAATGTGTAGTGTCCCTCTGGAAGCTCTAAAAAAGGTGTGTGTGTAATTTTTGGTTTTGGTGACCTGATTGCATTGTTATGTATATATGATGTGTAAACTATACCTTTAATACTCTGAAACACTGCAGAAGGGGTATTAAAAGATTGTACAATCAAGACAGAGAGAGCTCTGGGAAGGGGAAGGAAGGGAAGTCTTCTAATGCTCTTGGAGTTTGGAGGAAAGGAGTGCAGTAGTATGGAAAGAGAATAGAGTATGAGTTAGACTAGAGGAAATCCAGCTAGAACAATACTGTGCCATTTTACAGTCAGGGATGGAAATTATCCCTGCTCACCTTGTGGACCAGAACATGTGCCAGATATGAGAAAAAGTATGGGCTTCATAGCCATCTATCTATCTATCTATCTATCTATCTATCTATCTATCTATCTATCTATCTATCTATCTATCTATCTGTCTGTCTGTCTGTCTGTCCGTCCGTCCGTCCGTCCGTCCGTCCGTCCGTCCGTCCGTCTGTCCGTCTGTCTATCCATCCATCCACACTGCAGACACCACTGATGTGCAGCAAAAGTCCAAGGTTAGCTTTATTTATATCCAAAAGCATAACCGTAATAAGATATTACAGTATTCATATGCAGAAACATTTTCAGAGTATGGCACATGTGGCAAACAAAAAACCAAATCCCTTCTCATCTGGGAGCTAATTAAACTGTGTGCCATATATACACAATCTCTGTTTGTTAAACCTGCCAATGTATGCTATACTAATACAAGCTATATGTTTCTTCATTTACTCTGTCAGTAAAACACACTATTTACATAGTGTTATGTTTCAGTAATGAGCACAGCAACATTACTTGAGCTAACTGAGGATTAAACTATTTCATTGGACTTCTTTATGGAGGAGAACATTACAGAGCAACTTCAAGTCTTCCACATTTACTAAAATAAAATCCATACTTATTTGCTGATTCACTGAATAAAATCAGAACTTCCTGGTCATGCCAGACTCGAGTACTTTGGACCTACCCCATGTATTGATTTAGATGGACCTTTTCTCATCAACTAATCAATTGATTTTAGTTTTCCACATTTGACTGGAAAAATACTGCAGTGCAGTATTTGTTCTTGCAAAATGATGGACATTAGAGATGAGCGAACAGTGTTCTATCGAACTCATGTTCGATCGGATATTAGGCTGTTCGGCATGTTCAAATCGAATCGAACACCGCGTGGTAAAGTGCGCCATTACTCGATTCCCCTCCCACCTTCCCTGGCGCCTTTTTTGCTCCAATAACAGCGCAGGGTAGGTGGGACAGGAACTACGACACCGGTGACGTTGAAAAAAGTAGGCAAAACCCATTGGCTGCCGAAAACATGTGACCTCTAATTTAAAAGAACAGCGACGCCCAGCTTCGCGTCATTCTGAGCTTGCAATTCACCGGGGACGGAGGTTTCCGTCCAGTTAGCTAGGGCTTAGATTCTGGGTAGGCAGGGACAGGCTAGGATAGGAAGGAGAAGACAACCACAACAGCTCTTATGAGAGCTAAATTCCAGGGAGAAGCTTGTCAGTGTAACGTGGCACTGACTGGCTCAATCACCGCAACCCAGCTTTCCGCGGATCCTGAATGGAATACACTGACAGTGTATTCCCGTATACCCGATATATACCCCCGATACCCGTTCCAACGGTGTGCCCCCCCACCTTCACCCCAGAAATACCCTGCAAGTCCCCTAGCAATAGGATTGGGGCTATATACACCCACTATTTTTGCTACTGCCATATAGTGCCATTGTCTGACTGGGAATTCAAAGAATATATTGGGGTTACATATAACTTCAATTCCAGGGAGAAGCTTGTCAGTGTAACGTGGCACTGACGGGCTCAATCGCCGCAACCCAGCTTTCCCAGGATCCTGAATGGAACACACTGACAGTGTATTCCCGTATACCCCATATATACACCCCAAATCCCCGTTCCAACGGTGTGCCCCCCCACCTTCACCTCAGAAATACCCTGCAAGTCCCCTAGCAATAGAATTGGGGCTATATACACCCACAATTTTTGCTACTGGTATATAGTGCCATTGTCTGACTGGGAATTCAAAGAATATATTGGGGTTACGTGCACCCACAATTTTTGCTACTGCTATACAGTGCCATTGTCTGACTGGGAAGTCAAAGAATATATGGGGGTTACGTGCACCCACAATTTTTGCTACTGCTATACAGTGCCATTGTCTCACTGGGAATTCAAAGAATATATTGGGGTTACGTGCACCCACAATTTTTGCTACTGGTATATAGTGCCATTGTCTGACTGGGAATTCAAAGAATATATTGGGGTTACAAATACCCTCATTTCTTGCTACTGCCATATAGTGCCAGTTTCTGACTGGTAATTCAAAGAATATATTGGGGTTACGTGCACCCACAATTTTTGCTACTGGTATATAGTGCCATTGTCTGACTGGGAATTCAAAGAATATATGGGGGTTACGTGCACCCACAATTTTTGCTACTGCTATACAGTGCCATTGTCTCACTGGGAATTCAAAGAATATGTTGGGGTTATGTGCACCCACAATTTTTGCTACTGGTATATAGTGCCATTGTCTGACTGGGAATTCAAAGAATATATTGGGGTTACGTGCACCCACA
The DNA here is from genome assembly GCF_031893055.1 of Leptodactylus fuscus. Lineage (NCBI taxonomy): Eukaryota > Metazoa > Chordata > Amphibia > Anura > Leptodactylidae > Leptodactylus > Leptodactylus fuscus. The sequence goes on from NC_134265.1 coordinate 165,436,851, forward strand.
ATTTTTGCTACTGGTATATAGTGCCATTGTCTGACTGGGAATTCAAAGAATATATTGGGGTTACAAATACCCTCATTTCTTGCTACTGCCATATAGTGCCAGTTTCTGACTGGTAATTCAAAGAATATATTGGGGTTACGTGCACCCACAATTTTTGCTACTGGTATATAGTGCCATTGTCTGACTGGGAATTCAAAGAATATATGGGGGTTACGTGCACCCGCAATTTTTGCTACTGCTATACAGTGCCATTGTCTCACTGGGAATTCAAAGAATATATTGGGGTTATGTGCACCCACAATTTTTGCTACTGCTATATAGTGCCAGTTTCTGACTGGTAATTCAAAGAATATATTGGGGTTATGTGCACCCACAATTTTTGCTACTGGTATATAGTGCCATTGTCTGACTGGGAATTCAAAGAATATATGGGGGTTACGTGCACCCACAATTTTTGCTACTGCTATACAGTGCCATTGTCTCACTGGGAATTCAAAGAATATATTGGGGTTATGTGCACCCACAATTTTTGCTACTGGTATATAGTGCCATTGTCTGACTGGGAATTCAAAGAATATATTGGGGTTACGTGCACCCACAATTTTTGCTACTGCTATACAGTGCCATTGTCTCACTGGGAATTCAAAGAATATATTGGGGTTACGTGCACCCACAATTTTTGCTACTGCTATACAGTGCCATTGTCTCACTGGGAATTCAAAGAATATATTGGGGTTATGTGCACCCACAATTTTTGCTACTGGTATATAGTGCCATTTTCTGACTGGGAATTCAAAGAATATATGGGGGTTACGTGCACCCACAATTTTTGCTACTGCTATACAGTGCCATTGTCTCACTGGGAATTCAAAGAATATATTGGGGTTATGTGCACCCACAATTTTTGCTACTGGTAGATAGTGCCATTGTCTCACTGGGAATTCCACAAATAATTTGGGGATTTATTCACCCTACATCTCAGGCTCTTGCCATATTCACCCAGGTTGTCAGTGCTGCACCAGCTCGTTCCCAGACAGCTCGGCCCGAAAAACACGTTACCTATATAGAGGATTTGGAAAATGAAGACAACTTGTTCTAAATCTAATGTCTGCACCTTCTCCAGAATTAAAATAAAGGCAGCGTTTAACTTTCAAATAGCACTGCACAAAGGAAGAGCTTATCAGCTTGTCTCATGACATGCTACTGAAAAGTGTCATTTGTGTATCTTAATGTAAATATAGTTGTATAAGCTTTTTGGGTTTTAGGCACTGCCAAGTTATTTATTACCACCCGCTCCCTTATAATGATGATGACGCCAAAGTCACTGTGGGTGTTCAGAGCTCACAGCTTTGGTTGACATTTGTCTTGCTCTCTGTCGGTACCAGCTGTCTTTTTGGATACCGTAAAGTTATGTTGACTTTATTAACAGCTATAGAAGCTTTAGCCAGGTTGTGACGGTGTGTAACCCTAACAACACTAAGTGGGATACACATTAATAGTCAGTCTATGTACGCTAAACGTATCACTGAAGTAATTTTTTTCCCTCTCCCCTAATATAAGAAAGGAACAGACATTAGACCTAGACCGGGGTTCGAGGCTTGTAAAAATCCAGTATTATTTGTTCTTCATGATGTGAAATATGTGTTGAAAAGCAACCCAAGATGAAGTCAGCCATGTGTGCCAGTGTGTTACTTGGCATGCCTTTGCTGGCCCCAACTGTAAGGGTCACTCTCCATTTCCTCCATTTTCCACTCCCCTTCACACCATTTGTGGTGAAGCAATGGGATGCACTGAAGTGCACCCTCTAGCCTCGTGTGGGACAGGGACATCAGATGCCACTCCAACCCCCTCGTCTTCCTCCGCCAGCCAACGGTGCGAAGATGAGAGGAGTGTGCTCTGAATGTTTTCTGCCTAGCAGAGGCTAGTTCTCACTTACGAAAATGGCCCCACTTTGACCTGTATATCAGGCACAATGGTGTAAGTTTCAAAGAAACATGGCACCAACAAGTTGGAAAACGTGGGCCATGCGTGGACCATGTTTGAGTCTGGCAAGCTCCAGATCTGCTACCAGGTTCCAGCCATTATCACAGGTGCAAAAATGCCAGGCCCCAGGTGTAGCAGGGAAAAAAAAATGCCATCTCAGCCAGGATGGCATCCCTGACCTCGGAGGCACTGTGCTGTCTGTCCCCCAAGCTGATCAGTTTCAGCACGGCCTGCTGACATCTCCCCATGCCAGTGTTACAGTGTTTGCCGCTAGTAGCTGGGGTGGAGGTTGCAGCATCGTAGGGTTTCAGTCTACTCCTGCCATGAATTTTGGCCTGGGAGAGGAGATAGGCCACCCCAGTTTGCACCCGGGGAACAGACTCCACCACATTCACCCTGCCTGTCATTAAAGATAAGCACTGCAGCATCCCTGACCACAGGCGCTTGTCCATGTGTTGGTGGTCAAGTGGACCTTGCAGCAAAGCGCAGAGCTCTGGGCCCGACTGATGTTATGGGACACATGCAGGCGCAAGGCAGGGACAGCACACCAAGAGAAGTAGTAACGGCTAGGCCCAGCATAGGGAGGTGCCCCAGCTGCCATCTGCTGACGGAAGGCCTGGGTCTCCAGAAGCATAAACAAACACCAACATCTCCAGGGCCAGCAGTTTATCGATGAGGCTGGTAAAGGCTTGGGCATGGGGGTGGGTTGTGTTGTACTTCTGCCTGCAATGAAAAGCTTGGGAAATGTGGAGTGGCTGGGAAGAGGCGCATGATGGTGCAGGCCAAAAGGGCGCATGAGGGTGAACTCCCCAATGTGTCAGAGATAGGTGTGTAGGTGTCCTTGCATCATATACTTGCACCATATTTGGCTTTGGAAGTTAATTTTGTGCCAAAAAGTGGTTAAGACAGCGATCCCTCAGCTACTCCCGTTACACTGTCTATTGACAACTCCAGCACTGAAGTTACCATCTTTGGAAGTGGACCACCACTTGTAAGATCCCAAAGGAAGCAGGCAAGAGATGTGCAGTGCAGAAAAAAAGATGAGAAAATAAGTGTAGGCTGTAGAGCACAGAGGGATCGGAGAGGACAGAGCTGGTGTCGGCCAGGTATTCCCACAACATGCGCCTATACTTGTCCCTCCTGGTGACACTAGGCCCCTGAGTGGCAGTAATTTGTCCAGGGGGGCCATTAACGTGTTCCAGACCTAGGAATAAGTCTTCCAACAGGGTAGAGTTTTGCATGCCTTTGCTTCTACCCACTGTTTTTGCTGCTTAGCTTCCCTCCACATCTACACTGCTTTCACCCCTAAACATCACCCCAGTTTATGCCTTTGTTTCTACCCTTTTTTTTTTGTTGAATTAGCTTCCCTCCACATCTACACTGCTTTAGCCCCTAAACATCACCCCAGTTTATGCCTTTGCTTCTACCCTGTTTTTTTTGTTGAATTAGCTTCCCTCCACATCTACACTGCTTTAGCCCCTAAACATCAACCCAGTTTATGCCTTTGCTTCTACCCAGGTTTTTTGTTGATTTAGCTTCCCTCTACATCTACACTGCTTTAGCCCCTAGACATCACCCCTGTCCATGTGGGGTCGGTGGCCTCGTCATCCACCAACTCCTCTTCCAATTGCGCACTGGCCCCTTACTGCAAACCGCACATGACCACAGCTTGCCCTGATGGCAACTGTGTCTCATGATCCCCACTTAGGTCCAGACAAGTCGGTGGCGGGTCCAAAACCCCAAAATTGGAAGGAAATGGCGGATGCTGCAGTATTTCTAACACCTGTTCCTGGTGCTCGGGCCTGGTCTGTGTTGTACCCTGCTTAACGCAGCTGCCATATCCGAAGTTGTGCTGAGCGCATGCTAATGTTTCGTGTCCAGTGCAATGGATGGGATGGGATTTCACATAAGTCTGCCACCCATGGCCACTCATGGTTGAGCAACTGAGGGAGTTGACTTTGACGAACCCGAGGGTTTTGGAGTTGGAACTACATCAAAGGTCTGTGCTGCTCACACACTCTGCTCAACACATGATATGTTTAGTGCCAGCAGTGTGGAGACGTCGCACAACAGCCATTGTTCCAGCAGGTACAGGCGTTGTAGGAGTGCATAGAGGCTAGCAGCGGCAACTATAGACTTTAAAAACTATCCGCACAAGCGCCACACTTTCACCAGTAGCTCAGGAACATTGGGGTACCTTTTTCAAAAGATTAGCAGCAATGAGTTAAAAACGTGGCCCAGGCATGGAATATGTTGCAGGCTGCCAAGCTACAGAGCCAATCCCAGGTTACGGCCATTATCACACATGACAACATGCCTGGGCCCAGGTGCAGTGGCAAAAACCACATTGCCATCTCATCGAGGATGGCATGACTCACTTTGTAGGCAGTGTGCTGTCTGGCCCCCAAGCTGATGAGCTTCAGCACGGCCCGCTGACGTCTCCCCACACCAGTGTTGCAGCGTTTCCAGCTCGTAGCTGGGGTCAATTTAACAGCGGAGGAGGGTGGTGTTTCAGCCCTCCTCCCAGGAATGTTGTGTGGGGAGACAAGTCAGGCCACCACATTTTGCGACCCGGTCCACGCCTCAACTACATTCAACCACTGTGCCCAAATTGAAAGGTAGCGTCCCTGTCCGCATGCACTTGTCCATTCGTAACTGGTCACATGGAACTTTAGGGCTAAGCGCTGAATTTAGGGACCGCCTCATGTTTGGGGGAAAGTGCTGGTGTGGACGGCACAGTGCGGTGGCGCAGTAGACACTCTGCCCAAAAAGGGCAGAGTGTCCCCCAGCCGGGATTCCGACATCTCCTGGGCCAGATTTCTTGAGATGAGGCCGTTGAAGCCTTGGGCATGTGGGTGGGTTGCGCTGTACTTTAGCATGAAATGAAAGGCTTGGGAGATGGGGAGTTGCTGGGAAGAGGCGCATGATGGCGCGGGCAAAAGGAGAAATGGCAGGAAAAGGTGAGGATAAGGGTGAACTCCCCAAAGTGTCAGAGGCAGATGTGGAGGTGTCCTGGCTGCTGGTCTGGACTGCAGCGCCAGCCCTGTCAACAGTGGGAGAGGCAGTGGCCGCCAGGCCAAATGACGATTATCCTGCGCTTGCTCTCACCCACTGAGCCCAGGGCTTGCCTTCCAAATGATGGCACCCGCAAGAGGTGGTGAGATTCCTCTCCGCAGATCTCCAACCCATCTTGGACTTGCAAATTGCACTAAATTTGTCATGTAACTGACATGTATATGATGAGTCTATCCATTGTCTGTTCATTTTGGTGAAAGTCAGCCTGTCAGCTGACAGACAGCTGTGCTTGTCAGTGATGATGCCACCGGCTGCTTGTACCCCCAGTTTTTGCTGCTTAGCTTGCCTCCACATCCACACTGCTTTTGCCCCTACACATCACCCCTATCCATGCCTGTGCCTCTAGCCATAAGTCTGCCACCCATGGAAACTCATGGTGCAGAAAGTGAGGGAGCTGACTCTGAGGAACCCTTGGGTTTTGTAGCTGGTACTCCATCAAAGGTCTCTGCTGCTCACACACCCTGCTGAACATACGGTATCTAGGGTTAGAGCGTGTGGTGACCTCGCACAACAGTAGGTGCTTCAGGCAGATGTAGGCCTTGCTGGAGTGTATTGCGGCTAGCTCCAGGTACTGTAGACTTGGGAAAGTGGGTGTCCAAGTGCCGCACTTTCACCCTTAGCTCAGCTAATTTGGGGTATGTTTTTAAAAATCATTGCACCACTACATTGAACACGTGGGCCAGGCATGGAACGTGTTGGAGGCTGGCAAGCTCCAGAGCCCTCCAACAAGACAAAAAAGCCTGGCCCCAGGGGCAGCGGGGATAAACAAATTGCCATCTCATCCAGGATGGCATCCCTGACCTCAGATGCAGTGTGCTGTCCGTCTCCCAAGCTGATGAGCTTCAGCCCAGCCTGCTGACGTCTCCCCACACCAGTGTTGCAGAGTTTTCAGCTCGTAGCTGGGGTCAATCTAACAGCGGAGGAGGAGGAGGAGGGTGGTGTTTCAGCCCTCCTCCCAGGAATGTTTTGTGGGGAGACAAGTCAGGAAAATTCTTGAAACAGGGGAGAGTTTTGCATCTTTGCCCTTGCTGCCTATGGACATCCCTTTGCCTCTAGCCACCATTTTCCCTGCTTTGCTTGCCTCCACATCCACAATGCTTTTGCCCATAGACATCACCCCAGTCCATGCCTTAGCTTGTACCCCCAGTTTTTCCTGCTTAGCTTGCCTCCACATCCACACTGCTTTTGCCCCTAGACATCACCCCAGTCCATGCCTTAGCTTGTACCCCCAGTTTTTTCTGCTTAGCTTGCCTCCACATCCACACTGCTTTTGCCCCTAGACATCACCCTAGTCCATGCCTTAGCTTGTACCCCCAGTTTTTCCTGCTTAGCTTGCCTCCACATCCACACTGCTTTTGCCCCTAGACATCACCCCAGTCCATGCCTTAGCTTGTACCCCCAGTTTTTCCTACTTAGCTTGCCTCCACATCCACACTGCTTTTGCCCCTAGACATCATCCCTATCCATGCCTCTGCCCCTAGCCATAACTCTGCCACCCCTGGAAACTCATGGTGCAGAAACTTTGGGAGCTGACTTTAAGGAACCCTTGGGTTTTGTAGATGGAACTCCATCAAAGGTCTGTGCAGCTCACACACCCTGCTCAAGATATGGTATTGTAGGGTTTCAGCGTGTGTGAATGACGGACAACAGCCTGTGTTTGGACAGATGTAGGCCTTGCTAGAGTGTTTTTAGGCTAGCAGCGACTCCTGTGCACTTGCAAAAGTGGGCGCACAAGCGCCGCATTTTCAACAGTAGCTTCGGTACATTTGGGTATGTTTTCAAAAAACTTTGCACCACTAGGTTAGACGTGGGCCAAACATGGAACGTGTTGGAGGCTGGCAAGCTCCAGAGCCGCTACCAGGTTCCAGCCATTATCACAGGCGTAAAAATGCCAGGCCCCAGGTGTAGCAGGGAAAAAAAAATGCCATCTCAGCCAGGATGGCATCCCTGACCTCGGAGGCACTGTGCTGTCTGTCCCCCAAGCTGATGAGCTTCAGCACCGCCTGCTGACGTCTCCCCACACCAGTGTTTTAGCGTTTGCCGCTAGTAGCTGTGGTGGAGGTTGCAGCGTCGTAGGGTTTCAGTCTACTCCTGCCATGAATTTTGGCCTGGGAGAGGAGATAGGGTACCTCAGTTTGCACCCCGGGACCAGACTCCACCACATTCACCCTGCCTGTCCTCAAAGATAAGCAGCATCCCTGACCACAGGCGCTTGTCCAAGTGTCGGTGGTCAAGTGGACCTTGCAGCAAAGCGCGGAACTAAGGGCCCACCTGATGTTGAGTGACACGTGCTGGTGCAAGGTGGGGACGCCACACCGGGAGAAGTTGAGACGGCTAGGGACGGCATAGTGAGGTGCCACAGTTGCCATCAGGTCCGGGAAGGCGGGAGTTTCAACAAGCCAGAACGCCAACCTCTCCTGGGCCAGCAGTTTAGCGATGTTGGCGTTCTAGGCTTGCGTGGGTGGGTGGTTAGCGGTGTATTTCTGCCGGCGCTCCAATGTCTGAGAGATGGTGGGTTGTTGTAAAGAAGCGCCTGATGGTGCCTTTGATGGTGCAGGAGAAGGAGATAAGACAGAAACAGGGGAGGATGAGGGAGAAGTCAACAAAGTGGCGGAGGCAGATGAAGTGATGTCCTGGCTCGTCCTCTGGAGTGCATCGCCAGCACTGTGAGCAGAGGCAGTGGCATGAACGGCGGGCGACGTTTGTCCTGCCGTTGCTGCCTGCCACTGATTCCATTGCTTGGATTCCAAATGACGGTGCATTGAAGTGGTGGACAGGTTGCTCTTCTCAGGGCCCCTACTCAATTTCGAGAGGCAAATTGTGTAGACGACACTATATCTGTCCTCGGCGCATTCCTTGAAAAAACTCTACACCTTCAAGAAACATGCCCTCGATGGGGGAGTTTTTCTGGGCTGGGTACAAAAGGGAACATCTTCGGACATTCCGGGTCTGGCCTGGCTTCGGCAAAGCAGCTGACCTCTGCCTCTGGACATGTCTCTGCCTCTAGCTACCCTTTTTGGTGCTGCACCTGCCTCAACATCCACACTACTTTCCCAGCTTGACATCCGCCTTGTCCAGGTGGGGTCGGTGTCCTCGTCGTCCACCACCTCCTCTTCCAACTCCTGTCTCGCCTCCTCCTCCTGCACAATGCACATGTCAACTGGCTGCCCTGACAGCAACTGCGTCTCATCGTCGTCGATGAGGGTGGGTTGCTGGTCATCCACCACCAAATCGACCGGAGATGGAGGAGACTCTAGTGTTTGAGCATCTGGACACAGATACTCGTCTGTTAGGTCCGTGGAATCGCGAAATGGAGGGGCAGGTTGCGGTACAGTCAAAGGAAGGGAGAACAGCTCTGGGGAGCAGGGACAGTTGGGGTTATTGTTCTGGGAAGATTGGGAATTTTGGGTGGAAGGAGGACAAGACTGTTGGGTAAGAGGAGGTAGAAGCTGACTGGCTGGTGGACAATGTGCTTTAAGCGTTATCCGACAGCCATTGCAAGACCTGTTCCTGGTTCTCGGGCCTACTAATCTTTGTACCATTCAGCCTAGTTAATGTGGAACTTTTGTGCAAAGCGCAGAACTTAGGGCCCGCCTGATGTTAAGGGACACACGCTGGTACAAGGCTCAACTCACCCTAAGTGCCAAAAACACTGCTGGTGCAAGGCTCTACTCATGCCAAGGGCCTCAATCTCTGCTGGTAGCTCAGCTTAAGGTCCTGTAACTTTGTTTGGAAGGGCTCATGTTAAGGGCTAGAAAAGTGAATTTTGGAAGGTCTTACCACATCACACACACACACACACACACACACACACACACACACACACACACACACACACACTCAAAATGACAGTTAAGGGTGAGGGCTTTTGGAATTCCCATTGCCTATTCCATTTGTGGTTGTCATGGGGAACGTGATTTAAAGGGGTGGTTGTTACTGTTTGTTGAGCTTAAATTGGGGTTTGTGTCCATCCATTTGGGGAGTAAAGAAGGTTTCCAGGTATTTTCCCACTTTGATAGAGGTTTTTTTGAATGTGGAAAGTGTGTAGTTGTTAGGCTGTGATGTTGGGGTAATAGAGGGTCTTTGGTGTGTTAGATGCCCCCAGACATGCTTCCCCTGCTGTCCCAGTGTCATTCCAGAGGTGTTGGCATCATTTCCTGGGGTGTCATAGTGGACTTGGTGACCCTCCAGACACGGATTTGGGTTTCCCCCTTAACGAGTATCTGTTCCCCATAGACTATAATGGGGTTCGAAACCCGTTCGAACACACGAACATTGAGCGGCTGTTCGAATCGAATTTCGAACCTCGAACATTTTAGTGTTCGCTCATCTCTAATGGACATCATGGCAAAACCTGATGGATTTCATGGCAAGTCATCTGTCCATGTAACAAATCCATCACAACTTGTATCTTGTTTTTTTTGCTCCTATGACTAAACAGAAAAACTAAATTCAAAACTTACATGACCAGTTATGCCTAGAAAACATATACAGGTACCTTTCCACAAGCTCTTGAATATTAAAAGTGGCTTTTAGAGAAGGTGGTTTTCCCCATACTTGCTTGGCTGTTTCCAATATCTACATATCTACTGTATACTGCATAGTATATTAACAGAGAGCTGCACATATGTGCCACCATCTTTCAATTCGTTCTGTTCCTGGATTCTGTGGCTACCAGCCATCTCGCCAAATACAGAAAGTATTAAAGGGACTTCTGTTCTGAAAATAGGTCCCAGAGTACACACAGTGGACACACATCTGTTAGACATTAACTTGACCCAATAAAATCATTGGGGACCTAAACTTGGTGACCCAAAATGGCTACAAAATGGGGATAGTAAGGGGTAAAGGGATGCAAAATGGGGGTAATAGGGTAAGTTCCCTGAAAAAAAATGGGGCAGGAAAAGTACTTAAAATAATAACATAAAATAAAAGAAATAAAACATTTTTAAAAAAAAACCTAAAAGCAAATAAAATAATTAGAGATGAGCGAACACTAAAATGTTCGAGGTTCGAAATTCGATTCGAACAGCCGCTCACTGTTCGTGTGTTCGAATGGGTTTCGAACCCCATTATAGTCTATGGGGAACATATACTCGTTAACGGGGAAACCCAAATCCGTGTCTGGAGGGTCACCAAGTCCACTATGACACCCCAGGAAATTATACCAACACCCTGGAATGACACTGGGACAGCAGGGGAAGCATGTCTGGGGGCATAAAAGTCACTTTATTTCATGGAAATCCCTGTCAGCTAACTTTTCCCCATAGAAATGCATTAGCCAGCGCTGATTGGCCAGAGTACGGAATTCGACCAATCAGCGCTGGCTCTGCTGGAGGAGGCGGAGTCTAAGATCACTCCACACCAGTCTCCATTCAGGTCCGACCTTAGACTCCACCTCCTCCGGCAGAGCCAGCGCTGATTGACCGAAGGCTGTCCAATGCATTCCTATGCGAGCCAGTTCTGCTCAACTACACATCTGATGCACATTCGGCTCTGCTACATCTGATGCACACTCGGCTCTGCTGCTGCATCAGATGTAGCAGAGCCGAGTGTGCATCAGATGTAGCAGAGCCGAGTGTGCATCAGATGTAGCAGAGCCGAGTGTGCACACTCGGCTCTGCTACATCAGATGTAGCAATCTGATGTAGCAGAGCCGAGGGTGCACTAGAACCCCTGTGCAAACTCAGCTCACGCTAATAGAATGCATTGGCCAGCGCTGATTGGCCAATGCATTCTATTAGCCCGATGAAGTAGAGCTGACTGTGTGTTAAGCACACACATTCAGCTCTACTTCATCGGGCTAATAGAATGCATTGGCCAGCGCTGATTGGCCAGAGTACGGAATTCTACCAATCAGCACTGGCTCTGCTGGAGGAGGCGTAGTCTAAGATCGCTCCACACCAGTCTCCATTCAGGTCTGAGCAGTGCTGAGCCAGTTCTGCTCAACTACACATCTGATGCACACTCGGCTCTGCTACATCAGATGTGTAGTTGAGCAGAACTGGCTCAGCACTGCTAAGTCTCTGCATTCGAATAGGAATGCATTGGCCAGCCTTCGGCCAATCAGCGCTGGCTCTGCCGGAGGAGGCGGAGTCTAAGGTCGGACCTGAATGGAGACTGGTGTGGAGCGATCTTAGACTCCGCCTCCTCCAGCAGAGCCAGTGCTGATTGGTTGAATTCCGTACTCTGGCCAATCAGCGCTGGCCAATGCATTCTATTAGCCCGATGAAGTAGAGCTGAATGTGTGTGCTTAGCACACACATTCAGTTCTACTTCATCGGGCTAATAGAATGCATTGGCCAATCAGTGCTGGCCAATGCATTCTATTAGCCCGATGAAGTAGAGCTGAATACATCTGATGCACACTCGGCTCTCAGAGTGTGCTACATCTGATGCACACTCGGCTCTGCTACATCTGATGCACACTTGGCTCTGCTACATCTGATGCACACTCGGCTCTGCTACATCTGATGCAGCAGCAGAGCTGAGTGTGCATCAGATGTAGCAGAGCCGAGTTTGCATCAGATGTGTAGTTGAGCAGAACTGGCTCAGCACTGCTAAGTCTCTGCATTCGCATAGGAATGCATTGGCCAGCCTTCGGCCAATCAGCTCTGGCTCTGCCGGAGGAGGCGGAGTCTAAGGTCGGAACTGAATGGAGACTGGTGTGGAGCGATCTTAGACTCCGCCACCTCCAGCAGAGCCAGCGCTGATTGGTCGAGTTCCGTACTCTGGCCAATCAGCGCTGTCCAATGCATTCCTATTGGAAAAAGTTTATCTCACAAAAATCACAATTACACACCTGATAGAGCCCCAAAAAGTTATTTTTAATAACATTCCCCCCTAAATAAAGGTTATCCCTAGCTATCCCTGCCTGTACAGCTATCCCTGTCTCATAGTCACAAAGTTCACATTCTCATATGACCCGGATTTGAAATCCACTATTCGTCTAAATTGGAGGTCACCTGATTTCGGCAGCCAATGACTTTTTCCGATTTTTTTCGATGCCTCCGGTGTCGTAGTTCCTGTCCCACCTCCCCTGAACTGTTATTGGTGCAAAAAAAGCGCCAGGGAAGGTGGGAGGGGAATCAAATTTTTTTGGAGTTTGCCACGTGATGTTCGATTTGAATCGAACACATCGAACAGCCTGATATCCGATCGAACATGTGTTCGATAGAACACTGTTCGCTCATCTCTAAAAATAATAATTTTGAAATAGTTGGTAGTCGTCCAGGGGAGGAGGAGAAGATTGATATGGCAGTGTAAGTGGAAGAGGCAGAGGAGGAGAAGTTAGCCAACACTTTAAACACTCACTTGGAAAATGGCACAGCCAAATCCTGTGGGATCCATGTCTGGTTCATCTTAATGAACATAAGTATGTCTGTGTTGGCTGTGGATAGTCGGATTCTCTTGTCAGAGCATTCATTCTGTTTCGGTTACAATGTTAACATATTGAATATTTTTTCTGCACATGAACAGTTCATTTCAGGTTTACATCTTGCACGAATTGGCTAAGGTTCATGCATGCGCTGTTTACCTAAAATTTAGCTGAAGTCTTCATGTTGAGTATTTTCACGTTGTTTTTACCTGGTTTTGCACATGCGCTTTCCTTATTTTGATGTTTGCCATTGTTGTCCCGTCTCTCACATGATTATTATTGAATCTTGGGCATGCTCAGTTGTTTTCATGGCACCCATCATCATTTTCACTAGGTATATTTCTCAGTATTTCCAACATAATTGATTTTCTGCTATTTTCCTCTTTTGTATAGTTTGGTAAGTGAAGAATAGTTATTACCCCTGAGCCAATATTCTAAACATTTTCACACAGTTTCACACTTTTTAAGTAGCCATATAGTGGCTTTCTGCCCTTACTGTGTTAAAACTATTATGTTTATTTCTAAAGGCTTATGTTATCTACAAGACCTAGAAAGTGGGCACACCACTGAAATCTAGCTCCTTTCGGTGAGGGGAATGGGAACTCTGTGTTGCTGCTACGGAGGTGGATTGGACAGCATCTATTGATTTAATACAAAAGTGGCTTAACCCCTTCCCACTCTGCTCCCAGTGCTGCAGTTGCGCTGATATTCCGTTCGGGGGGGTCCTCCTGCAGACTCCTTCCGGACGGTAGGCAAGCGCTAATGTGAACCAGCCCTTACTCCTCCTGCAGAACCAGCATTGATTGGCCGAATGCTATACACTGTATAGCATTCGGCCAATCAATGCTAGTTCTGCAGCAGGCTCTTCTTTGCTAGTCGGGAGAGCTGGCAGCTTGTGGTTATGCGGGAGCTGAATTCTTCTCATAGGAATGCATTGACCAGCGTTGATTGGCCGAATCCTATACAGTGTACAGCATTCGGCCAATCAACGCTGGTTCTGCCAGAGGCTCGTCTGTGATGAGGCGGAGTCTAAGATCAGACCACAATGAAGACTGCTGTGGTCTGATCTTAGACTCCACCTTGTCACAGACAAGTCTCCGGCAGAGCCAGCGTTGATTGGCCAAATGCTGTACACTGTATAGCGTTCAGCCAATCAACGCTGGTCAATGCATTCCTATGAGAAAAAGTCAGCTCTTGCATAACCACAAGCTGCCAGCTCTCCTGACTAGCAAAGACGAGCCTGCTGAATCGAATCTTTACTGCGAATAGCGAGTAGTATTCGATCGAGTACGAGTATTTCGAATACCGTAGTATTCGATCGAATACCTACTCAATCGAATACTACTCGCTCATCTCTAATTGGTACCAATATAAAGTACAACTTGCTGTGCAAATAAAGAGTTCTGATATATCTCTGTCAACAGTAAAAAATATATAGGCATCAGAATATGGTGACCCCAGGAAAAATATATTATTTTTCAAAAAATAACATTTTATTTGTAAAAGCGGTAAAGTGTAATAAAAACCAATATAAATATGGTGATGTTACAATCATAATGACCTACCGGACAAAGCTGCCATGTTATTTTTAATATTTAATGCAGAGTGAAAGCCGTAAAAACTAAATTTGAAAAATTATGATACAATTGTGGGTTTTCGCATGAACCTTCAAAAAACTTAAATAAAGCTAATCAAAATATTTTATGTACCCTGAAATGGAGGCAAATTAAAGCACAACTTGTCACAAAAAGAATAATCCCACACATAGGACAGAAAAATAAAAAGTTATGAATTTTAGAAGATGGGGAAGGAAAATATGAAAAAAAGTCAGCGAGCATTAAAGTGCAAACTACACTGCATCCTTAACCCCTTAACGCTAAATCACGTACATGTACGTCAGGGAATGTGGTTAGTTCCCGCATTCCCACGTGCATGTACGTGATGGAGATCGCACGGGCTCAGAAGCAGAGCCTGTGCGATCTCCACGGGAGGCCGGCTGTATCTGACAGCCAGGCTTCCCCTGTAGCAGCAGGGACAGTGATTGCACCGACCCTCCCCCTGTTTAACCCTTAAGGTGCCATGATCCATAGTGATCATGGCACCCTAGGGGTTTGACCGGCTATAAAGCATGCTGCCCGCTGCATAAGGAGTCTGTGTGAGCTGTAATTTACAGCTACACGCTGCTCCTTAATCCCTCCCCCCATCGGAGCGAGCTCCGATGGGGGGAGGGTTAACCCCTTGGATGCCGGGACGAGAGGAAGCTAGTCTATGCATCTGCATAGCTAGCTTCCTCTATAGACTGCAATACACGTGTATTGCAAGTCTATAGTTAGTATAGAACCAGTGATCCTCTCTGATCGCTGGTTCTAGTGTGCTTACAGCACAAATGTAAAAAAGTTTTTTTTTTTTTTTTTTTAAAGTGTGTAAAACAAACAAAAAAAACAAACATAGTTACATTTCTTGTAAATCTGGAAAATCACTGTTACACTTGTAAGCCTTGTAACGTCTAAAATAAATTAAAATACAATCAAAAGATGATGCCGATATAAAGCAGAGATATGGGAGATAATATTTATTACTATATTTGGGTGGTATAACTATCTGCATGAAAAGCAGAGAATTTCACATTTTGAAAATTGCATTTTTTTTTCCAAATTTCCATCAAATTTCCTATTTTTTTAATAAATAAATACAAAAATATTGATTAGTGTTTACCACTAACATGAAGTATAATGTGTTACAAGAAAACAGTCTCAAAATCACTTGTGTAAGTTAAAGCGTCTCAAAGTTATTGCCATTTAAAGTGACACATGTCAATTTTGAAAAAATAGGCCTGGTCCTTAACATATTTTTGGGCTGTGTCCTTAAGGGGTTAAAGGGTTAAATGTGGAGCAGTCTCCAGTCTCCACTTTAAATCCTTCTCTGATGGTATTGTACACCAGACAGTTTACAACTCACATATCCTCCTTTCAATGGCCTCTGCAGGAGAGGATGCAGTGACAGAGGATCCTTAACTCACTTCCTCTGATATTGCCCACTAATATAGTGTATATCTATTGGCGAGTGATATTCAGCCTGTTGTCCGAGATATTGAATCATCAGGTAAATAATAGTAATCTTCTACTAGTCCTTCTATTTTTACCCTTTGCCACCCTCAACGCCCTCTGCTACATAGCCTGACTATAGCGAAACTCCTCTTTTTACAAAAATGGAAGTCAACAACAACTCCAACTCTGTCTGTCTACCAATATGATGAACACAACTTTCATCTACTTTCTGGACCAATAGTTTATATTGCCATAGGTAGAATTTGTCTTTGCCTCCAACCTTAAAATAATCCCATCATATAATACTAAGCTCAAACCTTTATTTGCCTTGTCCTTCTACTCTACTCTTGGTTCACATCTGTGTTTGGTAATCCATTCGGGGAGTACGCATGGGGACCTCCCAAACAGACTACCAAATGCACTGGAAAGCGATCACAATCACAATCTACTTTTCTGTCCACATGTTCTGTGCGGACACCGCGGGGAGAACACATGGACCCCATTATAGTCTATGATGTCTGTGTGCTTTCACTGCACACCGCTTACCAATGTGTTTGGTGTTCTGTTCAAGGGGTCCCCATTCGGACTCCTCCGAAATGCAGATGTGAACAAGGCTTTAGGGTATAGTGTTTGCTTTACTGTATTTACTTTATTTTACCGATTTTATTCTAGTGCTTTTTATTACTAGTATTTAGTATGAAATACTTCTAATTGTTATTTGTCCAGCTCAGGCACATACTCTATTTTCTTATAAAAATTATTGGGAAGAATATATTGCATATTAAACACTTCTCACCACCAGATCTTCCTTTGTATTTTATCTTTCATATTCTGCTATAGCTAGACTGTTTTGTTTTTGCATTTGTCTGGCCATAAACTCTCCAATAAAATGCTATTGAAATGAAGAAAGCAAGACTGAATATTCCATCTTTCTCTTTTGGTAACTTTGGAAAAGGACTTTCTGTTTTCTTAATCCTGACTGATATAAACAGAAAAGTGTTCCATTTTCATCATTGACATTCTTGTCATGTCTAGCAGTGTGATAGGCTTTCTGTGGAGGGTATGGGAATAACAATTCAAAAGTTTACCCTTCATGGAAATCCAACCACATTGCTACAAGTGATATGAATAGAAAAACGTCACTTATTCAGATCAAGTGCTGAAAACAAACATATTACAAATGTTATTTGTCCATATATGTGTCTGAGACTCAGTTAAGCTTGTCTTTCATACATCTTTGATTTTTTTAATGCCTCGATATATAATAGAAGAGAATGCATACCTGACAAATCCCAATTTTGAAAATGTATTCCTTAAAGGGGTTGGCCACTTTCAGAACCATATTAAGATACAAGTGTTATGATTTGTATAATAAAAAAGTTCTAAATACACTTTTTGTATCAATTCCTCAGATTTCTAGATTTCTGCTTGCTTTCATTCATTCTACTTACTTCTAGCAATTAAAATTCTGGTTGTGTCCATGTGATATACAGTCCATGGTCATGTGATGAACACACAGGTATATGTCTTGTTATAGTCACAGCACAGTAATCAGATCTCTGTCTAATACTGAGTAGAGATGAGCGAACAGTGTTCTATCGAACTCATGTTCGATCGGATATTAGGCTGTTCGGCATGTTCGAATCGAATCGAACACCGCGTGGTAAAGTGCGCCATTACTCGATTCCCCTCCCACCTTCCCTGGCGCCTTTTTTGCTCCAATAACAGCGCAGGGTAGGTGGGACAGGAACTACGACACCGGTGACGTTGAAAAAAGTAGGCAAAACCCATTGGCTGCCGAAAACATGTGACCTCTAATTTAAAAGAACAGCGCCGCCCAGGTTCGCGTCATTCTGAGCTTGCAATTCACCGAGGACGGAGGTTTCCGTCCAGCTAGCTAGGGGTTAGATTCTGGGTAGGCAGGGACAGGCTAGGATAGGAAGGAGAAGACAACCAACAGCTCTTATAAGAGCTAAATTCCAGGGAGAAGCTTGTCAGTGTAACGTGGCACTGACGGGCTCAATCGCCGCAACCCAGCTTTCCCAGGATCCTGAATGGAATACACTGTCAGTGTATTCCCGTATACCCGATATATACCCCGATACCCGTTCCAACGGTGTGCCCCCCCACCTTCACCCCAGAAATACCCTGCAAGTCCCCTAGCAATAGAATTGGGGCTATATACACCCACAATTTTTACTACTGGTATACAGTGCCATTGTCTGACTGGGAATTCAAAGAATATATTGGGAATACAAATACCCTCATTTCTTGCTACTGCCATATAGTGCCAGTGTCTGACTGGGAATTCAAAGAATATATTGGGGTAACGTGCACCCACAATTTTTACTACTGGTATACAGTGCCATTGTCTGACTGGGAATTCAAAGAATATATTGGGAATACAAATACCCTCATTTCTTGCTACTGCCATATAGTGCCAGTGTCTGACTGGGAATTCAAAGAATATATTGGGGTTACGTGCACCCACAATTTTTACTACTGGTATACAGTGCCATTGTCTGACTGGGAATTCAAAGAATATATTGGGAATACAAATACCCTCATTTCTTGCTACTGCCATATAGTGCCAGTGTCTGACTGGGAATTCAAAGAATATATTGGGGTTACGTGCACCCACAATTTTTACTACTGGTATACAGTGCCATTGTCTGACTGGGAATTCAAAGAATATATTGGGAATACAAATACCCTCATTTCTTGCTACTGCCATATAGTGCCAGTGTCTGACTGGGAATTCAAAGAATATATTGGGAATACAAATACCCTCATTTCTTGCTACTGCCATATAGTGCCAGTTTCTGACTGGTAATTCAAAGAATATATTGGGGTTACGTGCACCCACAATTTTTACTACTGGTATACAGTGCCATTGTCTGACTGGGAATTCAAAGAATATATTGGGGTTATAAATACCCTCATTTCTTGCTACTGCCATATAGTGCCAGTTTCTGACTGGTAATTCAAAGAATATATTGTGGTTACGTGCACCCACAATTTTTACTACTGGTATACAGTGCCATTGTCTGACTGGGAATTCAAAGAATATATTGGGAATACAAATACCCTCATTTCTTGCTACTGCCATATAGTGCCAGTGTCTGACTGGGAATTCAAAGAATATATTGGGGTTACGTGCACCCACAATTTTTACTACTGGTATACAGTGCCATTGTCTGACTGGGAATTCAAAGAATATATTGGGAATACAAATACCCTCATTTCTTGCTACTGCCATATAGTGCCAGTTTCTGACTGGTAATTCAAAGAATATATTGTGGTTACGTGCACCCACAATTTTTACTACTGGTATACAGTGCCATTGTCTGACTGGGAATTCAAAGAATATATTGGGAATACAAATACCCTCATTTCTTGCTACTGCCATATAGTGCCAGTGTCTGACTGGGAATTCAAAGAATATATTGGGGTTACGTGCACCCACAATTTTTACTACTGGTATACAGTGCCATTGTCTGACTGGGAATTCAAAGAATATATTGGGGTTATAAATACCCTCATTTCTTGCTACTGCCATATAGTGCCAGTTTCTGACTGGTAATTCAAAGAATATATTGGGGTTACGTGCACCCACAATTTTTACTACTGGTATACAGTGCCATTGTCTGACTGGGAATTCAAAGAATATATTGGGAATACAAATACCCTCATTTCTTGCTACTGCCATATAGTGCCAGTGTCTGACTGGGAATTCAAAGAATATATTGGGAATACAAATACCCTCATTTCTTGCTACTGCCATATAGTGCCAGTTTCTGACTGGTAATTCAAAGAATATATTGGGGTTACGTGCACCCACAATTTTTACTACTGGTATACAGTGCCATTGTCTGACTGGGAATTCAAAGAATATATTGGGGTTATAAATACCCTCATTTCTTGCTACTGCCATATAGTGCCAGTGTCTGACTGGGAATTCAAAGAATATATTGGGGTTACGTGCACCCACAATTTTTACTACTGGTATACAGTGCCATTGTCTGACTGGGAATTCAAAGAATATATTGGGAATACAAATACCCTCATTTCTTGCTACTGCCATATAGTGCCAGTGTCTGACTGGGAATTCAAAGAATATATTGGGGTTACGTGCACCCACAATTTTTACTACTGGTATACAGTGCCATTGTCTGACTGGGAATTCAAAGAATATATTGGGAATACAAATACCCTCATTTCTTGCTACTGCCATATAGTGCCAGTGTCTGACTGGGAATTCAAAGAATATATTGGGAATACAAATACCCTCATTTCTTGCTACTGCCATATAGTGCCAGTTTCTGACTGGTAATTCAAAGAATATATTGGGGTTACGTGCACCCACAATTTTTACTACTGGTATACAGTGCCATTGTCTGACTGGGAATTCAAAGAATATATTGGGAATACAAATACCCTCATTTCTTGCTACTGCCATATAGTGCCAGTGTCTGACTGGGAATTCAAAGAATATATTGGGGTTACGTGCACCCACAATTTTTACTACTGGTATACAGTGCCATTGTCTGACTGGGAATTCAAAGAATATATTGGGAATACAAATACCCTCATTTCTTGCTACTGCCATATAGTGCCAGTGTCTGACTGGGAATTCAAAGAATATATTGGGAATACAAATACCCTCATTTCTTGCTACTGCCATATAGTGCCAGTGTCTGACTGGGAATTCAAAGAATATATTGGGGTTACGTGCACCCACAATTTTTACTACTGGTATACAGTGCCATTGTCTGACTGGGAATTCAAAGAATATATTGGGAATACAAATACCCTCATTTCTTGCTACTGCCATATAGTGCCAGTGTCTGACTGGGAATTCAAAGAATATATTGGGGTTACGTGCACCCACAATTTTTACTACTGGTATACAGTGCCATTGTCTGACTGGGAATTCAAAGAATATATTGGGGTTATAAATACCCTCATTTCTTGCTACTGCCATATAGTGCCAGTTTCTGACTGGTAATTCAAAGAATATATTGTGGTTACGTGCACCCACAATTTTTACTACTGGTATACAGTGCCATTGTCTGACTGGGAATTCAAAGAATATATTGGGAATACAAATACCCTCATTTCTTGCTACTGCCATATAGTGCCAGTGTCTGACTGGGAATTCAAAGAATATATTGGGGTTACGTGCACCCACAATTTTTACTACTGGTATACAGTGCCATTGTCTGACTGGGAATTCAAAGAATATATTGGGAATACAAATACCCTCATTTCTTGCTACTGCCATATAGTGCCAGTTTCTGACTGGTAATTCAAAGAATATATTGTGGTTACGTGCACCCACAATTTTTACTACTGGTATACAGTGCCATTGTCTGACTGGGAATTCAAAGAATATATTGGGAATACAAATACCCTCATTTCTTGCTACTGCCATATAGTGCCAGTGTCTGACTGGGAATTCAAAGAATATATTGGGGTTACGTGCACCCACAATTTTTACTACTGGTATACAGTGCCATTGTCTGACTGGGAATTCAAAGAATATATTGGGGTTATAAATACCCTCATTTCTTGCTACTGCCATATAGTGCCAGTTTCTGACTGGTAATTCAAAGAATATATTGGGGTTACGTGCACCCACAATTTTTACTACTGGTATACAGTGCCATTGTCTGACTGGGAATTCAAAGAATATATTGGGAATACAAATACCCTCATTTCTTGCTACTGCCATATAGTGCCAGTGTCTGACTGGGAATTCAAAGAATATATTGGGAATACAAATACCCTCATTTCTTGCTACTGCCATATAGTGCCAGTTTCTGACTGGTAATTCAAAGAATATATTGGGGTTACGTGCACCCACAATTTTTACTACTGGTATACAGTGCCATTGTCTGACTGGGAATTCAAAGAATATATTGGGGTTATAAATACCCTCATTTCTTGCTACTGCCATATAGTGCCAGTGTCTGACTGGGAATTCAAAGAATATATTGGGGTTACGTGCACCCACAATTTTTACTACTGGTATACAGTGCCATTGTCTGACTGGGAATTCAAAGAATATATTGGGAATACAAATACCCTCATTTCTTGCTACTGCCATATAGTGCCAGTGTCTGACTGGGAATTCAAAGAATATATTGGGGTTACGTGCACCCACAATTTTTACTACTGGTATACAGTGCCATTGTCTGACTGGGAATTCAAAGAATATATTGGGAATACAAATACCCTCATTTCTTGCTACTGCCATATAGTGCCAGTGTCTGACTGGGAATTCAAAGAATATATTGGGAATACAAATACCCTCATTTCTTGCTACTGCCATATAGTGCCAGTTTCTGACTGGTAATTCAAAGAATATATTGGGGTTACGTGCACCCACAATTTTTACTACTGGTATACAGTGCCATTGTCTGACTGGGAATTCAAAGAATATATTGGGGTTATAAATACCCTCATTTCTTGCTACTGCCATATAGTGCCAGTTTCTGACTGGTAATTCAAAGAATATATTGTGGTTACGTGCACCCACAATTTTTACTACTGGTATAAAGTGCCATTGTCTGACTGGGAATTCAAAGAATATATTGGGAATACAAATACCCTCATTTCTTGCTACTGCCATATAGTGCCAGTGTCTGACTGGGAATTCAAAGAATATATTGGGGTTACGTGCACCCACAATTTTTACTACTGGTATACAGTGCCATTGTCTGACTGGGAATTCAAAGAATATACTGGGGTTATAAATACCCTCATTTCTTGCTACTGCCATATAGTGCCAGTTTCTGACTGGTAATTCAAAGAATATATTGTGGTTACGTGCACCCACAATTTTTACTACTGGTATACAGTGCCATTGTCTGACTGGGAATTCAAAGAATATATTGGGAATACAAATACCCTCATTTCTTGCTACTGCCATATAGTGCCAGTGTCTGACTGGGAATTCAAAGAATATATTGGGGTTACGTGCACCCACAATTTTTACTACTGGTATACAGTGCCATTGTCTGACTGGGAATTCAAAGAATATATTGGGGTTATAAATACCCTCATTTCTTGCTACTGCCATATAGTGCCAGTTTCTGACTGGTAATTCAAAGAATATATTGGGGTTACGTGCACCCACAATTTTTACTACTGGTATACAGTGCCATTGTCTGACTGGGAATTCAAAGAATATATTGGGAATACAAATACCCTCATTTCTTGCTACTGCCATATAGTGCCAGTGTCTGACTGGGAATTCAAAGAATATATTGGGAATACAAATACCCTCATTTCTTGCTACTGCCATATAGTGCCAGTTTCTGACTGGTAATTCAAAGAATATATTGGGGTTACGTGCACCCACAATTTTTACTACTGGTATACAGTGCCATTGTCTGACTGGGAATTCAAAGAATATATTGGGGTTATAATAACTTATAAATACCCTCATTTCTTGCTACTGCCATATAGTGCCAGTGTCTGACTGGGAATTCAAAGAATATATTGGGGTTACGTGCACCCACAATTTTTACTACTGGTATACAGTGCCATTGTCTGACTGGGAATTCAAAGAATATATTGGGAATACAAATACCCTCATTTCTTGCTACTGCCATATAGTGCCAGTGTCTGACTGGGAATTCAAAGAATATATTGGGGTTACGTGCACCCACAATTTTTACTACTGGTATACAGTGCCATTGTCTGACTGGGAATTCAAAGAATATATTGGGAATACAAATACCCTCATTTCTTGCTACTGCCATATAGTGCCAGTGTCTGACTGGGAATTCAAAGAATATATTGGGGTTACGTGCACCCACAATTTTTACTACTGTTATACAGTGCCATTGTCTGACTGGGAATTCAAAGAATATATTGGGGTTATAAATACCCTCATTTCTTGCTACTGCCATATAGTGCCAGTTTCTGACTGGTAATTCAAAGAATATATTGGGGTTACGTGCACCCACAATTTTTACTACTGGTATACAGTGCCATTGTCTGACTGGGAATTCAAAGAATATATTGGGAATACAAATACCCTCATTTCTTGCTACTGCCATATAGTGCCAGTGTCTGACTGGGAATTCAAAGAATATATTGGGAATACAAATACCCTCATTTCTTGCTACTGCCATATAGTGCCAGTTTCTGACTGGTAATTCAAAGAATATATTGGGGTTACGTGCACCCACAATTTTTACTACTGGTATACAGTGCCATTGTCTGACTGGGAATTCAAAGAATATATTGGGGTTATAAATACCCTCATTTCTTGCTACTGCCATATAGTGCCAGTGTCTGACTGGGAATTCAAAGAATATATTGGGGTTACGTGCACCCACAATTTTTACTACTGGTATACAGTGCCATTGTCTGACTGGGAATTCAAAGAATATATTGGGAATACAAATACCCTCATTTCTTGCTACTGCCATATAGTGCCAGTTTCTGACTGGTAATTCAAAGAATATATTGGGGTTACGTGCACCCACAATTTTTACTACTGGTATACAGTGCCATTGTCTGACTGGGAATTCAAAGAATATATTGGGGTTATAAATACCCTCATTTCTTGCTACTGCCATATAGTGCCAGTGTCTGACTGGGAATTCAAAGAATATATTGGGGTTACGTGCACCCACAATTTTTACTACTGGTATACAGTGCCAATTTCTAACTAGGAATTCAAAATGCGCAAGGCTCCCGGAAAGGGACGTGGACGAGGCCGTGGGCGAGGTCGGGGGAATGGTTCTGGGGAGCAAGGTAGCAGTGAAGCCACAGGGCGTCCCGTGCCTACTCCTGTGGGGCAGCAAGCATTGCGCCACTCCACAGTGCCAGGGTTGCTTGCCACATTAACTAAACTGCAGGGTACAAACCTTAGTAGGCCCGAGAACCAGGAACAGGTCTTGCAATGGCTGTCAGAGAACGCTTACAGCACATTGTCCAGCAGCCAGTCAGACTCTGCCTCCTCTCCTCCTATTACCCAACAGTCTTGTCTTCCTTCCTCCCAAAATTCCCGAAGCTTTACAGAACAATAACCCAAACTGTCCCTGCTCCCCAGAGCTGTTCTCCGCTCCTTTCATTGTCCCTCAACCTGCCTCTCCACGTCACGATTCCACGAACCTAACAGAGGAGCATCTGTGTCCAGATGCTCAAACACTAGAGTCTCCTCCATCTCCGTTCGATTTGGTGGTGGATGACCAGCAACCCACCCTCATCGACGATGATGTGACGCAGTTGCCGTCAGGGCATCCAGTTGACCGGCGCATTGTGCGGGAGGAGGAGATGAGACAGGAGTTGGAAGAGGAAGTGGTGGATGATGAGGACACTGACCCGACCTGGACAGGGGGGATGTCAAGCGGGGAAAGTAGTGTGGATGTTGAGGCAGGTGCAGCACCAAAAAGGGTAGCTAGAGGCAGAGGCAGAGGTCAGCAGCTTAGGCGAAGCCAGGCCACACCCGGAATCTCCCAAGATGTTCCAGTTCGTACCCAGCCCCGAAAAACTCCCACCTCGAGGGCACGTTTCTCGAAGGTGTGGAGTTTTTTCAAGGAATGCGCCGAGGACAGATATAGTGTTGTCTGCACAATTTGCCTCTCGAAATTGATTAGGGGCTCTGAGAAGAGCAACCTGTCCACCACTTCAATGCGCCGTCATTTGGAATCCAAGCACTGGAATCAGTGGCAGGCAGCAACGGCAGGACAAAGGCCGCCTGCCGTTCACGCCACTGCCACTGCCTCTGCCACTGCCTCTGCCTCTGCCACTGCCACTGCTGACTGTGCTGGCGATGCACTCCAGAGGACGAGCCAGGACACCACTTCATCTGCCTCCGCCACTTTGTTGACTTCTACCTCATCCTCCCCTGGTCCTGTCTTATCTCCTTCTCCTGCACCATCAAAGGCACCATCAGGCGTTTCTTTACAACAACCCACCATCTCTCAGACATTGGAGCGGCGGCAGAAATACACTGCTAACCACCCACACGCGCAAGCCTTGAACGCCAACATCGCTAAACTGCTGGCCCAGGAGATGTTGGCGTTCCGGCTTGTTGAAACTCCCGCCTTCCTGGACCTGATGGCAACTGCGGCACCTCGCTATGCCGTCCCTAGCCGTCACTACTTCTCCTGGTGTGCCGTCCCCGCCTTGCACCAGCACGTGTCACTCAACATCAGGCGGGCCCTTAGTTCCGCGCTTTGCACAAAGGTCCACTTGACCACCGACGCGTGGACAAGTGCATGCGGACAGGGACGCTACATTTCACTGACGGCACACTGGGTGAATGTAGTTGAGGCTGGGACTGCTTCCCAAACTGGCCCGGTGTACCTCGTCTCCCCGCCTAACATTCCTGGCAGGGACACGAGAAGAACACCCCCCTCCTCCTCCTCCTCTACCGCCTCCTCCTCCGCCACCGCCTCCTCCTCCGCCACCGCCTCCTCCTCCGCTGTTAGATTGACCCCAGCTACGAGTTGGAAACGTTGCAGCACTGGCGTTGGTAGACGTCAGCAGGCTGTGCTGAAGCTGATCAGCTTGGGGGACAGACAGCACACTGCCTCCGAGGTGAGGGATGCCCTCCTCGATGAGACGGCAATATGGTTTGAGCCGCTGCACCTGGGCCCAGGCATGGTCGTTTGTGATAACGGCCGGAACCTGGTAGCAGCTCTGGAGCTTGCCGGACTCCAACATGTTCCATGCCTGGCCCACGTCTTCAACCTAGTGGTGCAACGTTTCCTAAAGAGCTACCCCAATGTTCCAGAGCTACTGGTGAAAGTGCGGCGCATGTGCGCCCACTTTCGCAAGTCGACAGTAGCCGCTGCTAGCTTAAAATCTCTCCAGCAACGCCTGCATGTGCCACAACACCGGCTTTTGTGCGACGTCCCCACACGCTGGAACTCAACGTTTCAGATGTTGAATAGAGTGGTTGAGCAGCAGCGACCTTTGATGGAATACCAGCTACAAAACCCTAGGGTGCCACAAAGTCAGCTGCCTCAGTTTCACATCCATGAGTGGCCATGGATGAGAGACCTTTGTGACATCCTACGGGTCTTTGAGGAGTCCACAAGGAGGGTGAGCTCTGAGGATGCGATGGTGAGCCTTACAATCCCGCTCTTGTGTGTTCTGAGAGAATCCCTGATTGACATCAGGGATAACTCAGATCACACAGAGGAGTTAGGGATAGCATCCGATCCGTCACAGCTGGAGAGTAGGTCCACACATCTGTCCGCTTCACTGCGTTTAATGGAGGAGGAGGAGGAGGAGGAGGAGGAAGAAGAGTTGTCCGATGATGTGATGGTGATACAGGAGGCTTCCGGGCAACTTCGAATCGTCCCATTGTTGCAGCGCGGATGGGTAGACATGGAGGATGAGGAGGAAATGGAGATTGAACTTTCCGGTGGGGCCAGAGGAGTCATGCCAACTAACACTGTGGCAGACATGGCTGAGTTCATGTTGGGGTGCTTTACAACCGACAAGCGTATTGTCAAAATCATGGAGGACAACCAGTACTGGATCTTTGCTATCCTTGACCCCCGGTATAAAAACAACATCTCGTCTTTTATTCCGGTAGAGGGGAGGGCCAATCGCATCAATGCTTGCCACAGGCAATTGGTGCAGAATATGATGGAGATGTTTCCAGCATGTGACGTTGGCGGCAGGGAGGGCAGTTCCTCCAGTAGGCAACCAAGTTCTCACCGGTCCACACAAACAAGGGGCACACTGTCTAAGGTCTGGGACACCTTGATGGCACCCCCTCGCCAAAGTGCCGCCACGGAGGGTCCTAGTGTCACCAGGCGTGAGAAGTATAGGCGCATGTTGCGGGAATACCTTTCCGACCACAGCCCTGTCCTCTCCGACCCCTCTGCGCCCTACACGTATTGGGTGTCGAAGTTGGACCTGTGGCTTGAACTTGCCCTATATGCCTTGGAGGTGCTGTCCTGTCCTGCCGCCAGCGTCCTATCTGAGAGGGTGTTCAGTGCAGCCGGTGGCATCATCACTGACAAGCGCACCCGTCTGTCAGCTGAGAGTGCCGACCGGCTCACTTTGATAAAAATGAACCACCACTGGATAGAGCCTTCATTTTTGTGCCCACCTGTGTAAAGCACCCCAACATGAAACTCCATGTCTGTACTCAACCTCTCCAATTCCTCCGCATCCTCATACTCATCCACCATAAGCGTTGCACAATTCTGCTAATACTAGGCTCCCTCCAACATGATTTCCCCCAACTCTGCTGGTTAGAGGCTCCCTCCACCCTGATTTCCACCAACTCTGCTGGTTAGAGGCTCCCTCCACCCTGCTTTCCCACAACTCTGCTGGTTAGAGGCTCCCTCCACCATGAATTTGCCCAAACTGGGCTGTTTAGAGGCTCCCTCCACCATGAATTTGCCCAAACTGGGCTGGTTAGAGGCTCCCTCCACCATGAATTGGTCCAAACTGGGTTTTTTAGAGGCTCCCTCCACCATGAATTTGCCCAAACTGGGCTGTTTAGAGGCTCCCTCCACCATGAATTGGTCCAAACTGGGCTGTTTAGAGGCTCCCTCCACCATGAATTGGTCCAAACTGGGCTGTTTAGAGGCTCCCTCCACCATTAATTGGTCCAAACTGGGCTGGTTAGAGGCTCCCTCCACCATGAATTGGTCCAAACTGGGTTTTTTAGAGGCTCCCTCCACCATGAATTTGCCCAAACTGGGCTGTTTAGAGGCTCCCTCCACCATGAATTGGTCCAAACTGGGCTGGTTAGAGGCTCCCTCCACCATGAATTTCCCAAAACTTGGCTGTTTAGAGGCTCCCTCCACCATTAATTGGTCCAAACTGGGCTGGTTAGAGGCTCCCTCCACCATGAATTGGTCCAAACTGGGCTGTTTAGAGGCTCCCTCCACCATGAATTTCCCCAAACTGGGCTGTTTAGCGGCTCCCTTCACCATTAATTGGTCCAAACTGGGCTGGTTAGAGGCTCCCTCCACCATGAATTTGCCCAAACTGGGCTGTTTAGAGACTCCCTCCACCATGAATTTGCCCAAACTGGGCTGGTTAGAGGCTCCCTCCACCATGAATTGGTCCAAACTGGGTTTTTTAGAGGCTCCCTCCACCATGAATTTGCCCAAACTGGGCTGTTTAGAGGCTCCCTCCACCATGAATTGGTCCAAACTGGGCTGTTTAGAGGCTCCCTCCACCATTAATTGGTCCAAACTGGGCTGGTTAGAGGCTCCCTCCACCATGAATTTCCCAAAACTTGGCTGTTTAGAGGCTCCCTCCACCATTAATTGGTCCAAACTGGGCTGGTTAGAGGCTCCCTCCACCATGAATTTGCCCAAACTGGGCTGTTTAGAGGCTCCCTCCACCATGAATTTGCCCAAACTGGGCTGTTTAGAGGCTCCCTCCACCATGAATTGGTCCAAACTGGGTTTTTTAGAGGCTCCCTCCACCATGAATTGGTCCAAACTTGGCTGTTTAGAGGCTCCCTCCACCATGAATTGGTCCAAACTGGGGTGGTTAGAGGCTCCCTCCACCATTAATTGGTCCAAACTGGGCTGGTTAGAGGCTCCCTCCACCATTAATTGGTCCAAACTGGGCTGGTTAGAGGCTCCCTCCACCATTAATTGGTCCAAACTGGGCTGGTTAGAGGCTCCCTCCACCATTAATTGGTCCAAACTGGGCTGGTTAGAGGCTCCCTCCACCATGAATTTGCCCAAACTGGGCTGTTTAGAGGCTCCCTCCACCATGAATTGGTCCAAACTGGGTTTTTTAGAGGCTCCCTCCACCATTTATTGGTCCAAACTGGGCTGGTTAGAGGCTCCCTCCACCATGAATTTGCCCAAACTGGGCTGTTTAGAGGCTCCCTCCACCATGAATTTGCCCAAACTGGGCTGGTTAGAGGCTCCCTCCACCATGAATTGGTCCAAACTGGGGTTTTTAGAGGCTCCCTCCACCATGAATTGGTCCAAACTTGGCTGTTTAGAGGCTCCCTCCACCATGAATTGGTCCAAACTGGGGTGGTTAGAGGCTCCCTCCACCATTAATTGGTCCAAACTGGGCTGGTTAGAGGCTCCCTCCACCATTAATTGGTCCAAACTGGGCTGGTTAGAGGCTCCCTCCACCATGAATTGGTCCAAACTGGGGTTTTTAGAGGCTCCCTCCACCATGAATTGGTCCAAACTTGGCTGTTTAGAGGCTCCCTCCACCATTAATTGGTCCAAACTGGGCTGGTTAGAGGCTCCCTCCACCATTAATTGGTCCAAACTGGGCTGGTTAGAGGCTCCCTCCACCATTAATTGGTCCAAACTGGGCTGGTTAGAGGCTCCCTCCACCATTAATTGGTCCAAACTGGGCTGGTTAGAGGCTCCCTCCACCATGAATTTGCCCAAACTGGGCTGGTTAGAGGCTCCCTCCACCATGAATTGGTCCAAACTGGGGTTTTTAGAGGCTCCCTCCACCATGAATTTGCCCAAACTGGGGTGTTTAGAGGCTCCCTCCACCATGAATTTGCCCAAACTCTGCTGGTTAGAGGCTCAATCCACCCTGATTTTCAAAACAAATGTTGGTGCCAACCTCAACTTACTACAAGGGCCAAATTCACTGCTGGTGACAAGCTCTCCTCACTGCAAGTGCCAAATACACATGTTTCATGGTATTTTCCTACTGTCAGAGAGGTGGTATTGAGTGTGTAAAGTGTGTAGTTGTTAGGCTGTGATGTTGGGGTAATAGAGGGTCTTTGGTGTGTTAGATGCCCCCAGACATGCTTCCCCTGCTGTCCCAGTGTCATTCCAGAGGTGTTGGCATCATTTCCTGGGGTGTCATAGTGGACTTGGTGACCCTCCAGACACGGATTTGGGTTTCCCCCTTAACGAGTATCTGTTCCCCATAGAGTATAATGGGGTTCGAAACCCGTTCGAACACACGAACATTGAGCGGCTGTTCGAATCGAATTTCGAACCTCGAACATTTTAGTGTTCGCTCATCTCTAATACTGAGCTGTGTACTTGCGTGTACATCACATGACCATGGACTGTATGTCACATGACAATGGTCAGAGTTTTATCCACTAGGAGTAAGCAGAGTGAATGACATCAAGAAGAGACCTTGAAAACTGTGAGAAATGATACATAAAGTATATTGCAGAATTGTATATCCTTTTTATTATTCTTTTTATTATTTAAATTTCTCTCTCAATATTGGTCTGAAAGTGGCCAACCCCTTTAAGGATTCACTGACTCAGACATTTTTTCTGTTCAAAAACAAAAAAAGAAATATTGATTGCCTGCGAGTACAAAATACACAGTACATAAAGTAGGATTGTACATTAAGAGATGAATGTGAGCTATGGAAATAGTTGTGCCTCTTAGGCTGCGTTTCCACAGAGTAACGCGCCGCGCATTCAGACATGTATACATGTGTCAGAGTGTGAGCGCTCAAAACAGATCCCATTCACTTCAATGTGTGCAGGCTCACGCGCGCTACACATTGAAATCAATGGGTTAAAAAGCCTCCCATCGATTTCAATGTGTAGCGCCCATAAGCTGGCACATATTGAAGAGAATGGGATCTGTTTTGAGTGCTCACACTCTGACACGTGTATACGTGTCTGAATGTGCGGCGCGTTACTCCGTGGGATCGGAGCCTTAGCTGTTTGTGAAAGCCTTGTCTTGGGAGGGGAAATGATTTTTGGAGTGACATGGCCCTACTCTGTCCAAGAAGCTGCTTAACCCCTTCCAGACAGTGACATTTTTCGATTTTGGATTTTTGTTTTTAACTCCCTGCCTTCCAAATCCCATAACTTTGTTATTTTTTCTGTTCTCAGAGCCATATGAGGACATATTGTTTGCAGGACAAATTGTTATTCATGATGCTACCATTTATTATTCTGTATAATGTACTGGAAAGCTGAAAAAAATTCAAAATGTGGTGGATTTGAAAAAAAACTTAAATAAAACATATGTGCGACTTTCCTACAGGATTTGTTTTTGCGGCGTTCAAAATGAAATTTTGAAAAATAAAATACAGGCATTTTACCTGTATTCTATGTTTCAATACGATTCTAAGTATAGCAAATTTGTATAGTTTTATTTATGTTTAACCCCCTTAACAAAAATGTAAAACTTTAACCCCTTAACAAAAAAAAAAAATTCCAAAGTCGCCATTTTCTGATACCGCTATCGTTTTTACATTTCTTTGTACGGGGATGCATCTCTTTATGCGGGACCAGGTGTACTTTTTAGTTGTACCATTTTGGGGAATGTCTGTTGCTTTGATCACTTTTTATTCAAATTCACTTAATGTGTATGTGTTTCACAGTAACATTTTACTTTTATATGTATTCTAGGGAAAGGCAAATGATTTGAACTTTTAGTTTTTTTGTTTGTTTTATTTTAAGACTTTTTTTTACTATTTTATTTGCTTTTTTTTATTTTATTTTATTTATTTCCTATCCATCTCACTACTCCCTGATCTCGTGTCTCTTGTGTCTGGTCAGACCATGACCTGGTCATGATTGGGGTGTCCTTCCACCCCCTCTGTTCCACGTTCTAGATGGTGCTTTAATGAGTCCCTCCTGCCTGACCCTGGTATTCGGAGACAAACAGAGGATGACATTAACCATTCTTTTGTCCTCAACAAAGAATCTGAAACTGACCAGGCTACTAACTGGGCAGCCTATAAGGCCACGTTACGAGGTTCCCTTATAGCAGAGGCCTCCGGCTTAAAAAGGGAACAGACCAAGGTCCAAACAGGATATATAAATATACAAATATACAGACACAAAAATACTGCTGTATGCAGAGACTAGACATAAAAACAAACACAACCGGATATCCTATTTTATAAGAAAGAACCAAAGTCAACGGCCTCATTGAGACCTTTAGGTGAAACTGTATCAAGTACCGTTATTCAACGTGTCTCATGTTGCAACAGGATTTTTTTGAGGTCTCCACCCCTAGACCCTAATTGAATGTGATCAATGCCGCAAACCTTAAGACCCTTAGGATTGCAGTTGTGTGCCTCCTTGAAATGTCTCGGAACAGGTTGTAGTTTCTCCAACTCCGACACATTTGCGGCCGCTCTGATCCTGCTCACATGCTCAGAAATCCGTATTTTTAGAGGTCTCGTTGTCATGCCCACGTATATCAAGCCGCAAGGGCAAGTAGCATGATATACGACACCTGATGTGTTACAATTAATGTAATGTTTAATCCTATATGATTTAGCCCCTGTTGCATCAAGAAATTCTCTAGATCTTATCATATATGCACTCATTGAACACTTGCCGCATGGATAAAAGCCCCATGTTGGGCCTTTATAACCAAAAATGCCTGTAGATTTGACAACATAATGACTATCCACCAAGAGGTCACGAAGATTACGTGACCTTCTCCAAGTGACACTAGGTCTTGCTGGCAGATATTTGGCAATGTCTGGATCTGTGAGTAGGATCGGCCATCGCGATTCAACGATGCCGTAAACGTCCCGCCACTTCGAATTATAGGTCGTAATAAACCGAAGATTTGGGTTCGGCTTAAAGAGGACCTTTCACCATTTTGCCCACATGCAGATCTATATACTGCCGGAAAGCTGACAGTGCGCTGAGTTCAGCACACTGTCGTCTTTCCTGATCTGGGCCCAGTGTGAAGAGCTTACAGTCCGGTACTGTAACGCCTTAGTGTCAGAAGGGCGTTTCTGACACTCAGTCAGAGACGTCCTTCTTCACAGCACAGCCAATCGCGCTGTGCTGTGAGAGCCGGGAGGAATGCCCCCCTCCCTCCCTGATAATGCTCGTCTATGGACGAGTACTGCGAGCAGAGGGAGGGGGCGTTCCTCCCGGCTCTCACAGCACAGCGCGATTGGCTGTGCTGTGAAGAAGGACGTCTCTGGCTAACTGTCAGAAACGCCCTTCTGACCATAGAAGAGCTACGGTACCAGACCGTAAGCTCTTCACACCGGGCCCAGATCGGGAAAGCCGACAGTGTGCTGAACTCAGTGCACTGTCAGCTTTCCGGCAGTATATAGAACTGCCTGTGTGCAAAATGGTGAAAGGTCCTCTTTAAGTTTTTAACACATCTTCTGCTATCATGAGCCAACAAGGATGCATGAGTAGATTGTTTAGCACGATCATAACCATGTCTAATAGCTGTGGACTTATATCCTCTATCTCGAAAGCGTGAAGCAAGATCCGAGGCCTGCTCCTCGAAGCCCCGCCTGCCAGTGTCCGTAGCTGACTCAGCCTGCGCTGTGAACAAGCACTTGCAGGCCGCTCTTAGGGATGGAGGGGGCCGGGGTGCTGCTTGTTCACAGCGCAGGCTGAGAGTCGTCTATGGACACTGGCGGGCGGGGCTGCCGCAGCCCCAGCCTGCCAGTGTCCAGAGATAACTCTCAGCCTGCGCTGTGAAGAAGCAGACAGCGGGGATGCCTGGGCGGCCACCTCTCACGATCCACCCGGCCAAGCCCACATGTCCCGCCCACCGACACACCTCATCCCGCCTACAGGCCCGCCCACAGGCCCACCCAGGCAAGAAGTGGGTAGTCGATCTTAGGGCTTGGTCATTTAAAGAAGTAGCTCACATGCTGACAAAGTGTGAGCACCCCTGCTCTGGACCAATAGATAGTACATCCCAGGTCCTGTCTTCTCCTACTGTTTTCAACTATGATTGGATGATAAAATTGAATATGCCCGGAATATGACGGAATGTGCACACGCGGATTTGTGTGTGAACTAACCCTTAGGGAAGGACAAGAGACATCACAGGTGAAGTATGTAAGTGACGTCCTGGTTCCTTTATTTATTCCTATGAG
This sequence comes from Leptodactylus fuscus, assembly GCF_031893055.1. Taxonomy (NCBI): domain Eukaryota; kingdom Metazoa; phylum Chordata; class Amphibia; order Anura; family Leptodactylidae; genus Leptodactylus; species Leptodactylus fuscus. The sequence goes on from NC_134265.1 coordinate 165,471,117, forward strand.
GCTGATGACTGGCCTCAGCAGTCACGTGCAGTGAGGACTTCTGCCAAAACAAGACTCCAAAGCAGCAGGACCAAAATACAGTGAGACAGTTGTTTTTCACCTTCCCCGGCCTCCTTGCAAAAAAGCAGTTATCCTGGACAACCTCTTTAAGCTTATAATGTAGTCAAACCTTCTGACAAAAGGATGCATTATCAAAATGGAGTACAAATTACATAGCACAATTTTCTGATGCTTGTAAGTTTTAAATTAAATTTTTAGTAAAACCTTCAACATTGAACGTCGTATGAGTAATACTATAAGCGACAGTGGTGTGATTCATAAAGATAATATGTTAAAAGATAACAGTACTACATAGTTGTTTTTTTTGCACTGGATGCTACAATAGTGTCATGAACAAATATAAATCTTAGATGTATTCAAACAATTATATTTTTTGCAGAACTATTGTAAATTATGGACACTATTAACTTTTATATGCTTTTAAATTTTTTATTGCTAACCTAAAATGTAAAAGTTTCTCTTATCGTCTTTGCTTTATGTTTATTATTTTATTAGCTTATATTATTATGTTGCTGCATTTGAAATAATTCAGATGCTGCTCAGTTCCTCATTTTTTTACAATAACATGCCATCTAGTGGACAACTAGAGACATTTTAACTACATAAAATAATGATTGTCAATTTAAAAGAGAGTAATTCCTACAACATTCAATCCAGTACCGTCATAACCAGAATATATCTGAACTATTAGCTACTAAGGGCTAAATTATATATTATCTGATAAAATACAGGAATGTTTGAATAGCTGCACTAAAATCATTCAATACCTACAAACCATTCCAAAAAAACAATCACCACTACATGCAACTTGCAACACCAGCACCTATTAAAATCATGTAATGATGAAGTACAAATCCAATTACTAAAAAGATGGGACGCTTTATAAAATGTAAAGAAAACAAGAATGAAATGATTTAGAAATTTTGTAAAACAATATTTTATTCATAATAGAACATAGAACACATATCAGAAGTTGAAAGTGTAAATGCCATGCTGTGGTGATGGATGCAGAATGTGGTTTAGCATTGTCTTCATGAAATATGCAAGAGACATTGTCTGAATGGGATATGGCATATGTTGCTCTAAATCCTGTATATACTGCTCAGCATTTATAGTGTCTTTCAAAATGTGTAAGCTGCCCATGAATTAGACAATACTGCAACCCCATACCATAACAGATGCAGGCTTTAACCCTTTCCCAACATCCACCGTACTAGTACGGTAGGTGCCAGGTGTTTAAAGATGGCGGCTGCTCAGGAGCCGGGTGGCTGCCGTAGCCGCCACATGTCTGCTGTTTTATACAGTAGACACCCAGCACTAATGATCGCTGCCCACACTGCTGGGGAACGCTGACACTCAGAGAATCCTCCCGGGCCGGTGTCCCGTTGTTATGACAGCCGGGAGCCTTATGAGACTTCCAGGCCTGTCTGTACTTTATTTCTATTGCAGGCTACTGTTATGGTCAGCAGGGTTATTAAAAAAAAAAAAAAAAAAAAAAAAACCTTGTGGAGCCCTACTGGGTTCTGAACTGCAGGAACACCCTGGTGTGAACAAGGTCTGACAGTTAGTGTCATTGCCAGATCACTACACCAACCGGGTGTGCTCTGTTAAATCACAGAGGCGGCCCGTGCAGCTCAGAGCAGCCACTACAACAAACAAGACAGTCTAGTCAGTACCTCTGAGCTAGACAGTGACCAGTGCACAGTGTGTGCTACCAGTGCTACCAGAAAAAGGCAGTTTACTGCCCAACTAACAGTGAGATTCTATCTCAGGGGTAGATTCTAGCTAAGGAGTATTCACACTGGAACCCATTCACACACAGCAGAAATGAGGATCTGGAATGAGGATAGGGCAGCAGGCTAAGCCATTTGGCTCCTTAAATAATGAAAGGGCGGTCCCAACCAACCAGCCCAGATGCCGACGCAGGGCGCACATTGGCTGACACCCTAGTCAGTCATACAACCGTCCACGCCCGGCTGCTTCAACTGAAGTTAACCCCTGCTAAGCAGGTCAGCATCAAGTAGGGAAATGTGACAGCTGGCAAAACGCAACAACCGAGGAGCAGATTGCGACCCGTCCCCTCGGCTGCAAGCTGCCGCACTGTCCTAAAATCTACTCTATGTAGACTGCAATAGAAATGCTGGTAATAGAAATGCCGACATTGCATTGTAATGCATTGCATTAGAGATCACACCCCCTGGAGTTCATGATCCCTATTGGGTCTAATAATTGCATACAAAATTTTTTTAAAAAGTAAAAAAAAAAATATTTTAAAAATTAAACGTTCAAATCACTCCCCTTTCCCAAGAGCGCATATAAAAGTACTGTGAAACACATACACATTAGGTATCCCTGTGTCTGAAAATGCCTGGTCTACAAATTTATAAAAATATTTTTCTTGTACGATAAACGCCACAGCTGCAAAAAAGATCAAAAGTGCCAAACTGCTGTTTTTTCACTGTTTTACCTCTGCTAAAAATTTTAATGAAAAGTAATCAAAGCAATAGCAATTCCCCAAAATGGTGTAACTAAAAAGTACATGTGGTCCCTCAAAATTAGATGCTTTATACATATGGCACCTTTTAGAAAAAAAAAAAAAAAAAAAAAAAATGGCACAGTTTTGGAATTTTGTTAAGGGGTTAAAATGTAAATAAAATCATACAAATTTGGAATCCTCAGAATCGTACCGAAACATAAAATACAGGTGAAATGTCATTTTGGCTGCACAATAAACCACGCCTTCTGAATTTTTTTTCCAGATTCTCAGTACATTGTACAGAATAATTAACGGTGACATCATGAAAAACAATTTGTCCCACAAACATTAAGGGTATGTTCACACAGAGGAAAAGGTTGCGGAAACCTTTTCTGCCTTGTAAACATTCCATGCTGACCGCGACGGGATGTTGATGCAGCATTGGCATTCTGTCGAGGCATCCTGTTCCTGATTAGGCCGTAATGAATTTGCCTAAACAGGAGTGTGTCTCGAGCCGTGGATGCTGTGAATGAATCAGCTGTGAAATCCGCTGCAAGATAGGATATCTCACTTCTTTTTTCCGCTGCTAGTTAGCGGGGAAAAAAGCGAGCGGCTCCCATTGAATCCAATGGAGCCATTTTGCATGTGGATTTTGAGGTGGATTCTGCCTCAAAATCCGCCTGCAAAAACTCCGTGTGAACTAGCCTTAAGACCTCATATGGCTCTTAGAGCAGAGGAATAAGGGGGATGGGGAGGAAGAGGTTAAACTGTGTGCTGATAATAAGCTAGATAGTACCTCTTTTCTTGAATCAGTGAGTATGGTATCTGTGGTTTTCATAAAGAATTCATCTGACCAAAGTTTTCAGTTTTGCCTCAGTTTAAAATGAAGTTTATTCCAGAGAGGATGGTGTCTTTTTTGGATTGTGTTGATATATGGCTTCTACTCATAAGATACAGATTTAACTTGCATTTGTAGATTATACTATCCACCTTCAAACATTTACCGGAGGGCCTTTCTGGACTGTCTACTGTATCTCCATCACATTTTTCAGTAAAACACATCCTTGGTAGTGATATTAGCACCTTCTAAGTAATCTATTTCTCCTTGTCAGAGCAGCCTTCCTCTTCTTTTTGATGAGCTGGATGAGAACGGTCAGCATTTTGAGCAAGCAGAGGAGGAAGACATGATGACTGTTGGTGGTGGTGGAGGTAGTACTGACAAAGGCTGTGGTACTACTGCTGCTGGTAGTTGATCTGGAAGGGGAGCTAGATGGATATCTTTAGGTGGAAATTTTGCTGGTGGCATCAAGTACATTTGTCCATTTCCTGTGTGGGAAATTTTGTGTACATTGTCAAATGATAAATCCATGGCTATGTGCAAACACAGTCATGGCTGTGCATGAACAAACATAGGAACAACAGCGTTTCATACTTACATGAAAAGGCATCACTCTCTTATTTGTTAAAATAGACGTGACAGTTGCACTGGCAAGGAAGTGAGCAAGGCTATTAACCTCTTCTCCCTGTGATCTATCTGGTAGGCAGGTAGTACTGCACATGTTCTTCAATGTCAACATTATCATCAACTGTTTCTCCTCCTCTTCCACACTGACATCAGTCATCCCTAGGGAATGGGTGGCCAGTAGACAGCAATATGCACACATTAACCGGCACTTGTACAACTTAACTCACACCTGACCAAGCTACTGGTGGTGGACTCTCTGCCTTACCGCTTAGTGAATTCCACTGCATTTCAATAACTGATGCCATGTGCTCAACCTTAATGAAGGATACCTAGCAGGTATTATTTCTCTAGGAAAGTTGTCTCTGCTTTACATTGTCATGTGTCAGAGAACGTGAACCTTTCCTTGGATATCACTGAAATAATTGGTAAAAAATCCAGCTTCCAACGTCCTGATAAGTAAAACTTAACTTTTAATCAAATTCCAGCATAAAAAAATGAGGTAAGTTACACATCGAAGTTATTGACTGACGCGTTTCGAAAACAACATGTTTTCTTAAACATAGCCTGATGTGACTGAAACTTTCACCACAATATATAGGAAATGCTAATTAACGTGAATTAGCAACAGGTATGCGAGGATGACCGGTGGTAAACACCCAGACGCCCTATAAATTAAAAGAAAGCTCTCCTAAAACAAATGTGAACTACTAAGTGAAAACAAACTCTCATTCAAATATCTTATTTCCATATAGTAATAAATAATATATACACGCAAATATATATGAATAGAAACAAATATTTCATAATAAGACAGACTCATGATTTGATGAATGGAAAATCATGATGGATGACAAAAAACAAAAAAACAAAAACATTTTATATAGATGAATGAATAAATAAATAAAAAAATGAAGAAAAAAGTGGTAAAGTATAAATAGTAAAACATGAATGGTAAAGCATGAATGCAAGCTCATGAATAATAACTGGTTCATAATGCATCATAGAATGTTTGAGATGGTAAAGAAGAGGCAAATTAATTACTTGAATTAATACAATAAAACATGCTACGTAAAGGGAAAAAAACAAAAAAGAAAAATAAATAAATATTACCCTGATAGGATGATGTTTCTATTTGGCATACGCATGGTCATATAAACTTATTCTATGATGAGTTGTTTATACTATTGAGCTGCTCATACATTATGGTTCTATAATGTTGTGATAAAAAACCTACATTGGACAACGTGCGCATGTCCTTTTTAACAGGGAAACTGCCCTTAAACAAAAATGGTTGCCGCATGTACAGATTACAAAATTGCACAAGCGCATATTAAGAGAAGACTAAATTTAGCATCTAAAAGGAAGTAATCTGGGCGGACTAAAGAAGAGGACTCATATATGGGGAGCCTGCCCTTAACAAAAATGGCTGCTCCATGCGCCAACTGTAAAACCACACATGCGCAGAACAAAACATACATAAAGGTTATACACAACTGAGAAACAGTACAAACTGACCACCAGGGGACGAACCACCGACACAATGGAGGACTGGACACCAACAGAGACACCCACAGGTAATAGATTGATTGTTATTCTAATATATGTAGGATAAGTCGTTCCTGAGGTTCATGCCCAGTGGATATCTAGTTTTAAGTTTCATAATCCACTCTGCCTCCTTGATTCTAAGCTTATGTGTACGATCACCTCCCCTTATATCCCTAGGAATTTTGTCTATAACTTTGAAAGAAAAAGATGCAATGTTTCCCTGGTGTGCATTCAAAAAATGTTTTGATACGCCAGTACTTTTGGTTTGATTTTTGTTAGTAATATTTTGTATATGCTCAGCTATTCTATATTTAATGGATCTAATGGTACTTCCAATATAGTGTTTGTCACAAGTACTACAACTTACCATATATATAACATGGTCAGACAAGCAATATCCGAGCCTCCTCGTCTCTACATCAACACGTGAGTGAATGTTCTCAAATATTGTTATATTCACTGCAATCGGACATTCTTTTTCCTTTCCCCAATTTTCCCAACAAGTATGTTTCCTTGGATATATCAGTCTGCGGAAAGGTGCACGCCATCATGGAGCAGCATTTATGGACAAAGAAATTACATGGCTTTCACAGCCCCAGGGCAATGTTTTGAGCGACAGCTTCCACAATCCAGAAACACAGCAAGGCCTGTACAATACTAGTACCATCCCGATTGTGCAAGCCCAGTTTCAACACTATGCAGGTTCCATCCACTTCTACTGGATCCTCCTCTCTACACCATTTCCCACTACCATCTTTAATAGGGCAAACTGTTGATTCCACTCCTCTTCCTGCCCCTCCAACCTTGTTGCATGGAAAAGGAGTTGTTTCGCTGTATCTTGTAGCAAGTATCCTGCCGGATGGCTCCTCGCCATCTCCAACTGGGCAGCATTGCCAACAACAACAGCACCAATATTGTTTCTGGTTGCAGTTAGGACAAACAATGCATTGTCCCTGTATGGCACATGTCCTTAATCTAGTGGTACACAACTTTATTAACCTGTAGGGTTTCATAATAGTGGTGCTTCTTATGGTTTGAAAAATCTCTGTGCATTTCAATTTTACTACCAGCCACAAAATGGTCTGCGATGCTTCAATTTGGTGGAACTCAGCCTTCTGGAGCTTCTGTGTGAGCACCAGGTGATGGCTGAAGGGAGAACAACCAACTTCATAACCATATTGCATTCCCCACTCTCAGAATAAATAAACACACAACAGCAATTTAATTCTAAAGTGGACAGGGTTGGCCGCAGCTTTATTGAAAATATCTCTCCAGTTAAATTAATTAACCTACTTAAACTTAAACTAGACTTGACGCAGTACTGTATGCCAGCTGCAGGACTCCCTGTGGATAAGTCCGCCATCGCTTCCACAAACAAGGAAAATACCGCCAGCTGTGATTTTAAACAGGTAGAAAATTCCAACTACAAAAGAGACAAGTCAATAAAGAGCAAACACAATAAAACACAATAAAAGGGGTGGGAGAGCGGGACAAACAGTGCTGCAGAGGAGCTGTTAAGAGGAAGAAAGGGCACAGTGCAGGGAAATAAGACACTTCAGGAGATACCATCTTTAATGACATCACAGGGGTAACCTAACAAAGGCACTTCCTGCCCACACACTAATCCTAATTTGGCCAACAGCCTGGCTCCCCTACCATAACTTGGTACCTTCTGCTGCAAACAGGAGGGGGGAAGTATTATCCCTATCCACACTCCCACTCCATTCTCACTCTATTCACTTCCAACCATTTCCTCTTCAGTCAGCAACACCATCCCTAACACAGCTTAGCGTTGTCCCAAAATGATTATTGCATACAACAATCAGGAACAATGTGTTACTTCAAGATATGTAATTGGAGGCTCATAATGGAAGTGTGCTGGCTTCTCAAGCCCTTTGAATAAGTCACCAAATGTGTTAGCAGGGATGACTGCACCATCAGTGATGTGATTCTGTGATCCCTCTGTTATACACTGAGTGGCCAAAATTCAGGGGAAGGCATCGGATGCGCCGTTAATAGCGGCTCGCCCCTCCACAAGCCCTGATAACTACAGCAAGATGACGAGGCATAGACTCCACGAGGTATTGGAAGAATTCTGGAGGGATATTGATTCATGCAGTCTCCACTGAAGCCCACAATTGCTCCTGTGTAGTTGGCGCTGAATCCATGGAGCGAACACTGATATCTACAGCATCCCATAAATGCTGTCTGGGGTTGAGGTTGGGCGAGCGGGCAGGCCAATCAAGGGTCGTGCCACCAACAAACGCTGACATGTTACATTGGTCTGTTGGTACACAGAATCCCCATCAGGGAACTCCAACACCAGAAAGAGGTGCAGATGGTCTACCATAAGTTGCACATATCAAGCACCAGTCGTTGATCCTGCACATAGGCAATGGAACCCAATTGCGACTATGTGAACACAGCCCAGACCATGATGGAGCCACCTCCCGCCTGGAAACATCCCTGTTGGCATGCAGGATCCATGGCTTTATGAGGCATACGCCACAATCTCACATGCCCATCAGCTCTGTACAACTGGAATTGTGATTCATCAGACCATGCCACATGCTGCCACTGTTCAATGGTGCAATGATGATGGTCACAGGCCCATACCAGTCTTCAAACTCTGTGTTGTGGCGTTAGAAAAGGGACATGGGTCAGGCGTCAACTGTTGAAGCCTATGCGGTGCAGTTCTCGGCGTACAGACCTGGTGGAAATGGGGTCCTGGCACCCCACATTCAAATTAGCGGTGATTTGACCCTCAGTAGACTGTCAAGAGCCCTGTACAACTCTGTGGAGGTGACGTCCGTTCATCGAACACTTGTGATATTGCTGGTCCACCCGAGACACTTTTGACCTCAGAAACCCAAATTCCTGGATAATTTCCAAAATGCTATGCCACATGCGTCTTGAACCAATTATCATCCCATGTTCTAAGTCACTTAACTCGCTATGTGCTGCCATGTTCATGAGACACCTGTCTGCATCAGACTGCTCAGATATTCTGGTGACGCTAGAGCCATAGGCTGCATCGCATCACACTGTTTCAGCATCATATCTGACACAACTGGCACTGGGACACGCCTTTTGATGACTTTTGGTCACTCAGTGTATATCTTAGAGGAAACCCTTACGCTCATGGAACAAGGAATGGAAGAGGAGAAACTGTTTCAACAGTCAACATCAACGCCCTGTGTTGGTGGAGGAGGAGGTTGAGGATCCAGACAAGGTTCATTATGGTAGAGGAACTGGGATTCCTAGACTGGAAGAGGAGGAAGATTCTCCCTTAGGTATAGCGGGAGCCCTTGATATGTCACAGGCAAAGCCCGAATAGGAGGCTGTGTCAAGAAGAAGATGATGATGACAATGACCTTACTTGCCAAGAATGCCATCTATGGCAGGCTCCTGGGTTTGCACATACACTGGCAAGAATGGCAGTTTGTACGCTTCGATGCTTACACTTCGACAAGTGTATTATTAGCATCGAGCAGAGGTGTGACTTCTGGATGACAGTACTCTTAGACCCTTGCAATAAAGACAAAATAGCGGAATTCTTCCCTGCTTCCCAAATAGAAGAAAAATGTTAATATCAGGATAGGCTGAATAGCCAGCTTACTACAGCATTTAAGGAGAGCAATGCAACTACCAGTTGCATGTGAAGCCAGGTGGCCTCTGCCCTTTCAAAGACCAACCCACTCAGCCAGCACTCCACTTCCTCTGCCAATACCACAAGTGTGAGGAGGAGCAAAAGCAACAGCAGCCAGGCCCAGTATAGTATCTAGAAATTGAGGAACCAAAACATTTTCAGCTTGCAGTACCAATCAGAGCCACAAAGGGCAGCTGACACCCACTAGCTGCAACAGCAGATATAGTCGTACCTAGAGGGCAACTATAGTCCAACACATAACTCTGACCCCATAGAATTCTGAGCCAATAGGTCAGAGCAGTGGAAGGAGGAAGCACTTCATCTTGCTCCCAGGACCTGCCCTGAAGTGTAGACTGTGCTGCCTTTTATGGCCCAGTATTGATCCCAGGACCCACACCTGGGCTGAGGCCTACTCAAGACCTGCAACTGGACCACGCATACTTCAGAAACCTGGGGGAGATATACCATAACTCTAGTACCCTTCCTGTCATCTTGTTATATATCATTACACACAGAAAGTTTTATTTTATTGCAACAACTTGGTATGTTACAATGTCTATGTGCTGCCACCCAGTGTGTAATTTTCAGGTGTTCAAGGCTATTATTAGAATGTTGCAATATTGATTTGAATTGGTTTCATGAAAAATTGGAGTGCTTAATGAAAATGGACATAATTTATTGGTTAACACATCTGTAGGACACTAACAGGCAAAACACAATTGAATGGAAAGTATTATATACGTGATCAGGATCATATGTCTAAGTCCTTTGAAAAAGAACCCTGTACATATTTGGTACCGCTGCGTCTGTAACAACCCTTAGAATAAAATGAGCACATGATTTATTCCACAAAGTAAACACTGTACGAAAAACACAATGCCAAAAATGTTGAATTATGTCCATTCCACCTCTCAAAAACAGCAATTAAAACATAATCTAATTTTTGAACAGTTCTTAAAATGGAACCAATAAATACTACTAAAAATACTATACATATGTATGGCTTATTTATAACTCTCAATGTTATTTGTTATTTGGTACACATTAAGTCCTTTTTACAAATACTGGCATCTGCCATTGCTAACTCTTGAGGTAGGGCATTCGATTGTCTACTTTCATGGTAAGAACCCTTTTTGGTATTGATGTCTGAATCACCTTCTTCCACATATAATGGATGTCCCTTGGTCCTTTTTACAGTACTTGGAAAGAATAAATCATGTGCTAGTTCTTTGTACTCACTGCATATATACTTGCACATATAAATGAGATCACCTCTAAAGCGTCTTTTTTCCAAGCTAAACATCTTGATTTTGTTAGCCTCTCCTTATAAAAGACCTTCCATTGCATTTAATACTCTGGTCACCTGCCTTTCAAAATTCTCCAGCTCCTCCATCCACGTTTTGCTATGTGGAGCTGAAACCTGAATCATGTATACAGACTGTGGCCTAAAAGGGATTTTTAGATCAGTAATATTACAATGTGATCATAAGTTCATATCTCTCTTTATATACATTGTAAAATGTTATTTACTGCTTAGCATGTCCCGAATATCCAAACTCTTCTTTTTTCTTTATTCCCAGTGTTATTCCATTTAACTTGTATGCAGTAATATTATTACTATGGCTTAGGTGCCACAGATGATGTCTTCTTGCAAATACTGCCAGTTATCCACACCTTTCTGTAGTATTTCACAATCAGTTTAAGTTTCTACAAAGTTTTGTATTATAAGCAAAGACTGACATGCTACTTTCTATTCCGTCCACAAGTTCATTTATAATTTAGATCACATGGTAGATCTTAAGGTAAATGCTGTATAAAGCAAAGCTATAGAACACATAGCTGATTTACTACCTCTTTAAATGAGCATAGATGGGTATGTTCCCTTCTCTTACCTACATGTTTCTCTTGTGGTATAGTATGTGAGTTATGTGTTGTGCTACTACATCGTATGTTAGAAGTCCTTTCTGCCTTTTATGGTTGATGCTGTGCTTGGTGGCAATGTCTTTCACGTTTGTTATTGAACACAATGGGGTATATTACTACTTTAGGGGTCTTGTACTTCTTCCCTATATAAGATTTGCATTTGTATACATCTTGTCATCAGCATACTAACAGGCATCTGATCCACTGTATTTTGTACAGTATGTGTATATACGTTCATATATAGATTGACTCATACCTATGGAAAGCATATTTGTATTTTGTCCATGTCTTTGTCCTTGACGTTTAATCTACCTTGTATGTGTCCCTTTTTGTATTACTAATAAATGTTTTTACTTTTTATACCTTGTTTGCTTACTTCGAGTGCTTCTCCCCATTTTTTTGTCTGTTTTTGTATTGTTTCCTATCTATCTCTCATTCTGATTGTCTGTGACACTTTCTCTTGAATATCTTACTAGATAATGGACACCTTCTTCATCAGACTGGGCTTTTGATGCTGCATATGACCTGTCAGTGGCGTTACACTCTCTCATGATTGGCCGTCCCTTGCCATGAGGGTTTTTTGCAAGGCATTATGGGTGAACGTACCTGGTCTCTGACGTCATGTGCTACATTTCTCCATGCAGTTCATACAAATTGGTTCACAAATTGTTCATATGTGATGCAAAACAAACATTTTCAAAGTGAATGAACCTTGAACTATGCAAATTGGTTTACTTATCTCTGATCACAGTAAATGTTATTAAACCTCAAAGCAGAGGGATAGCCGAGACTGAAAGGTTTGGAACTCTAAATACCCGCTACTTCCGGACATGTGAGTGGACCCATACTTTGTGACATGCTCTTTTCATGGACCCCAGACTACATCTTTGAAAAACTATTTGCTTTAATACCGTACAGGAGGTATATTAATGACAATGACATGTGTTTCAACCCAGGGGGAGTTCCCACTACCATTACTAAAGTCCATTGCTGTCTTCCATCATAGGATGACAGCAAGGGTCTCAGAGAATGGTCGCAGACTGATTCCGTGTACATTCCCATTGACACTAATGTAAACAACATAACGGATGACGGTTTCTGTCATGTTTGTTTACTTTGTAAACATATACAACTTTATCTTCCATTACAAAAGTAAACAAACATGATAGAAGCTGGTGTCCGCCATGTTGTTTACAATGAGAACGGACACAGAATCAGTCTGTGACCATTCTCCTTGACAGCTAAAGTCCGTTGATGTCATCCTATGATGGAAGATAGCAATGGACTTTAGTAACGGTAAGCCCCCTGCGTTGAAACACATATCATTGTCAATAATATACCTACTGTACGGTATTAAAGCAAATGGTTTTTCAAAGATGTAACAGGTTATTTTGAAAACACTGGTAAAAAAATAAATGTCTTTATTGTTGTACAAATTTTATGAATTTACATCTAACAAATTATTTTCATTTCATAAATAATGGTGATTGAAGACATGTCACATGATATACGCATTAATACATAAAATATAAACAGAATATGCTAACCATGAGTATGATGCATTTTATTTTGAATTAGTTTTTGGGTAGAAGAGAATGCAATTGAATGTGCATGCTTTTCATTATTCTCTACAAAAGGAGACATGATAATGTAACATTACTTTGCAGCTCATAGTGATTCGTGCTTGCATATTGCTAAGTCCTCCACATTAATGGAAAAGGCTTTTGCCCTAATTCAGTTTTTGGCAATCACATATAATGGATCTTATTTTGCAATACTTGTATGGTCATTCTGCTCATCAGGCCTCTCAAGTGCTAGTTATGTATGTGAAGAGGTCATTTCTGAAAGAGAATTATTAGTTTCCCTATGGTTAAAAACATTGCCGCGAGCTTAGAAGGGTAAATTAAATTTAGCAGTGAATGTACATTTAGATTCTCACTTTTATCACAGCCTTGGTACATGTTGCAATATCTTAGCAACAAGATCATTATGGCAAGCAAGGAGTATAATGATGGGAATATTTATGAAGCATTCAAATCTGATTTTCCAGTTTCATTTACAATTTCTAAATTGAATAGTTTTTCAGTTCTGATAAAAAATGAGTATCTTAGTGTCCACTCCAAAGTATGGAATAAGAAATGTATTTTAAAGGGGAACAATTGAAACAAAATCTGCGTATTAGTTCTGATGCTTATAGTGTAACATATCTATCTATCTATCTATCTATCTATCTATCTATCTATCTATCTATCTATCTATCTATCTATCTATATGTGTGTGTGTTTGTAGACTTGTAGGGATTTGTTCATGTGCCAGCAAATATATTGTGTTTTATAAATGCATTTTTAGTTGATATTTGTAATCATATACATTTTCATTATACTACAGTATATACTTACAATGGGCCAGTCTACTGCTTTTTTAGATTGTATCACCTACAATCACATACAAGAAAGCTTTCTGAATAAAAAGTAATGTTTTCTGTGTAATATATATATATATATATATATATATATATATATATATATATATATATATATATATATATACAGTCCTATGAAAAAGTTTGGGCACCCCTATTAATCTTAATAATTTTTAGTTCTAAATATTTTGGTGTTTGCAGCAGCCATTTCAGTTTGATATATCTAATGACTGATGGACACAGTAATATTTCAGGATTGAAATGAGGTTTATTGTACTAACAGAAAATGTGCAATATGCATTAAACCAAAATTTGACCGGTGCAAAAGTATGGGCACCTCAACAGAAAAGTGACATTAATATTTAGTAGATCCTTCTTTTGCCTCTAGTCATTTCCTGTAGCATTTAATCAGTTCCTGGATCCTGGATGAAGGTATTTTGGACCATTCCTCTTTACAAAACAATTCAAGTTCAGTTAAGTTTGATGGTCACCGAGCATGGACAGCCCGCTTCAAATCATCCCACAGATGTTCAATGATATTCAGGTCTGGGGACTGGCATGGCCATTCCAGAACATTGTAATTGTTCCTCTGCATATATATTGATTTACATTAACTTAGAATTTTTTTTAATGCCGATAATTACCAAAGTTCTGTACATATGAAATCTAGATGGATTTCAATTCATAACGTATAAATATATTCAAATGCGATAGATGACATGCATGTACATAATAAGAGATAGGAAAGACAGTCCTGCAGCCAACAATGATATTTTTTTTCTAAAAACATGGAAAAAATGAGTAAACCCCTATAATTCAGCTGATTTTACTTGCTCTGCTGATTGTAGTAATCATGTGCACCATCTAAGGATTCTACAAAATGCAGAAAGGAGATGAGTGAACCAATTTGTAACTACTAGAGATAGAATTGTTTCATAGACATATTAGTTGTGGTGAATCTTAGACTCTTTTGCTGCACTGTTTACATGAACAGTTAACCCTTTTATTTCCAATAATCTAATTTTGTCTGGCACTTGTGCAATAGAGCAATTTCATCTTTATTCACATTCTTTAGACATACTTACCAGTCACGACTGCACTACCCAAAATCAGATGCTCGTAACCACCTGCATCTTCAGAACCACTGTACCCTAGTGTCAAAATAGCACTGTTTACTTTTAATTACATGTTTTACATGGGTGTTTAAGTTATCCATCATGCCTTAATCCCCCAATTATGCTGAACACACAAGGTCAACTTGCCACCTATAACTTTGCATGCTATGCCACTTTACAATGTGCTAACTCCCCACTCAGTTTCCACCATGGCGGAGATAGTTGTTATAACTTTTAATGCTAAAGGGCTCAACATTCCCCAGAATTGGAGCCAAGTATTGTGTATGCTTAAAAGCAGCATGCAGGCATATCCTTATTTCTGGAAGCCCAGTTCAAATCAGGTCATATCCCCCATTATTATTAGTAAGGCAACTTTAAATTGGTCGACCCAGAGGGCCAATTTCTCTTTATTAACCCTTTCCTTGAGACCCATATGTCATAAGCTCAGATAGGGTGGCACTTTAGTAGCCGGACATCCTTGATACTAATGTCAACTTCTCAGGATCCATTAGGGCTATGAAGAAGATTGTGAATTAATTTTAAAGATGAGAATCAAGATCATCATTGGTAGCCCTTATAGATCAGGAGATATTTGCTGGTGAAAACTCCTGTTTGGCATGGAGATCCAAATGCAGAAGTAAATTCCTGACAGCATTTTTAAAAGCAAATCCCTCTGAATCTGTAAGGGCTATCGGAGAAGACACTTCCTATAACCTACTGTTACAGTCATTAGGATACTTAGAAAAAAAACTAAATAATAAATATCCTGCGGAGCCCAACTGGGCTCTGAACTACTGAACTATACTGGTGTGAACACAACCCGACAGTTAATGTCACTGCCGGACTTACAACATCATCTGGGTAAGCACAAAACTAAACAGATAAGTTCTCTGCAGGACAGAGCAGCCGCTAATGCATTATATAGTCTTGCAGTTACTCCACTGCAAGACAAACTTAAACAAACAATGACCGTGTGCTCCCAGTAGCTTTCTGGGCCGCACCCACTACAACTACCTGCAGTTGCAGCACCACAAGCAGCAGCCTGACTAAGAGGAGATTCCCAATTCTAACTAGGGAGGAGATTTCCATAATTTTATCCAAAAGGGAAGAGGTTCTCACTACCTGCCTATCTAAGCAGCTAGCTGCAAAACTAATGTCTTGCATGGACGTGCACATTTGAAATTTCAGGTTAGAGCCAAAACCTGCCTCCTTAAATGGAGGGAAAGCAGGCCAGATCAGCCAGCCCAGGTGCTCATGGCATGTGTCCATAGGCTGACACCACTGTCAGTCGGCAGACCGACCACACCCATTGGCTGGAAGGGAATTAACCACATACATAGTGGACTGAGCAGTGACAGTGGCAAAGGCTGCGGCCCTGATAAATTGGCCGCACCTGCCACACAGTCCTAACACTATTCCCCCCCCCCCATGGTGCAACAACACCATGTGTCTCCAGACCAGAGACGAAAATGGCGAGAAGTGAGCCAGACACCCCCCAGGGATGACTCTGTCCCTGACCTATGAATGATGTCAGCTGACTCTCTCCTTATGGCAGAATGTATTGGCCTTTGCCATTTGATGATTTCACCAGAGGATTTGGCAAGTCTGGGGAATGAACATGTGTAGTCCTTTTTTTATCTTGCCCAGATACTGTGCCTTCAGCATGCTTAATATTTTATTTTTTTCCACTCTTCCCTTGAGGGCACAAAACCTCGCTGGCACCTAATGGCAGGGGACAACAAGAATTTCTTGACAATTTTAGCTTCTTCCTTCTGCCTCAAGGCGGCGTTCCCCTTGACACCAGGTCTGTGGAGTTTACACTATGCCTAGATTCTGGAAGAGTCTTAGCAGCATTTTTAGAAAAGACATCTGCACAATGAGGAGGTAAACCTTCCTGTTTTGAATGCCTCACTGGAGGGATGGCTGACAGTATGGCCTCCATACACCTCTCCTTGCACTCTGGACTCCACTTCATGATCTCCCCCTGCCTCCAGTCTATAACTTGGGAATGCCAGCGTAACCAAGGGATACCTAACAGAACTGTATCAGTTAAGCCCTCCATAATGTAGAATGTGAGCTGCTCTGTGTGCAGTGCTCCACTTCGCAAAAGCAACGGCGATGTCTCAAACCGCATCTGCGGCCTAATCTGAGACCCGTCAACCACCATAATGTCAATGGAGGTCTGGAGAGCCTTCATAGGAATGCCCTTCTCCTGGTAAAATTTTACAGAAATGAAATTTCCCATGGTCCAACAAATGCCCTAGTATTGACCTAACCGTTTCCCAGCTTAAGGGCTATTGGGAAACAGATACGAGTATGGGATTTTTGTGTACCAAGTAGCCCACCCCCGATGGACACCTGGCTACCCCGTTTTTCTGGTGGGCTTGAACATTGAGGGGTAATATGCCCTGGCCTCTTGTAACAGTAACAGATCACCTCCCTTGTCTTCCTCTTCCTGCTGCCACCCGAAGAGGAAGCACAGGAGGTGTCCATAGGTTCCATGGACTCCTCAACAGGCGGGGCAGTGGATGCCTTAAAGGCCCCCCTCTGTGACATGAGGTTATGCTCGAGCCCTCGCTCCACTTTCCTATCTGACAATGGTGTGTCAACACTATTTGCTGAATTAATAAGGGCTGAGAGTGAGGTAGAAGTTTCCCAGTCTGCTAGTTCGTCCTTTATAAGTGAGGACAAATTCTCCCAAAAAATTGCCACCAGTACCCTGTCTGGCTAATCCAGCTCGGATGCTAAGGTCCAAAACTCGATAGCAAAGTCCGCTACCGAGCTCTAGCCTTGCCGTAAGAGCTGAGAGGCATAGGTGGACTGGGGCATAGGGCCATGAAACACCAGGCATAGTGTTTCAAACTTGACTTGACATATAATAAATGTGTCAGCTCACTCACATGTCTTCCAATGTAGAAACCCGTAGGTGTATGGGTATAAATCACTGCAAAATACCTTGTAGAGAAAGGAAGGTGCACGGATAATTCGGCCTCTCAGCCCGAGGTGTAGATACAACTGTCAGTAATAGAAAAATCCAGCATCAATTCCTTGAATAAAACTTAACTTTTATTGTGAAAAGTCCTCTGGAACATGAAGCGCTCCATATAAAATTCAATTATAAATATTTATGATGACAGAGCTAAACATGAAAAACGTCTGGCTGACGCGTTTCGGGGCATTAGCGCAGCCCCTTAATCATAGCCAGCAAAGTTAGCATAGCCAACTCTGGTGCACCCTGTTTTTTTAACGGGGTTACCCAGGCCAATGTTCTCCCAGTGAGCAAGGAAACTACAAAGGCCACCTTAGATTTATAATCTGGGAAGAGACTGGGACAGGCCTCTATGTATGTGTCACACTGGTGGATGAATACCCGACATACCCGCAGCTCATCTGCATACTGCTCCGGAGGCAGGAGAGGACACCGTGGCACTGCAGGTGGTCGGCAGACTACCCATCAAATTAGAGTTTTCAATGAAATGGAAAGACGGCGCTCTCAGGTCACAACAGGATTTTATTCAAAAAGACAATGATGCACAACGCTAAAAAATCGCCGCGTTTCGGGCACACCTGCCCTTTCTCAAGTGCGTAACTAATTAGAAAATAGATAAAACAAGTATTCACTTCAACGTTTTTTTGGCCAGAGAAGCACTTAGGCCTAAGTTAAAATATACAATGAATTCAAAAAATAATAATACATGATTTATAAAATAATAGTAAAACAAATCTCATATACCAACCTTATCATTTAAAATATAAAAAATCTATATATACATAATAACAAGTAAATGTGCCAAATCATCTCAATCTCATGATAGAAAGCCATTGCATATCAAACACTGATCGTTAGCATGCATCATTGTGTTGTTATTTATATCAATGTGGCTACCAATAATCCCTAGTTTACAACTACAGCAAAAAAAGGGGGAGCATAGAGAGTCTTACCTTCACACAAAGCTCGGTCAGTCTGGAAGATGTATACAAATTGTATGCCGTGTGCTCCTAGGTTTAAATATAGTGGAGCTCGTTTGGCTCCCTACATTCCTTGGAGTGTTGCCAGATGGTGCGATTCAGGTTGGAGAACATATATGTCCACGCAAAATATTAAAGCTACACAACAATGTGCTCTAAGTTGTGGCGCATACGTGACTCACGCGTGCGTGGTATATTTAGCATTACTAAGCGCATAGCTAAGTGCTCATACGTGATATGCATATTCGTGGTATGATTACCATTACGGAGCACGTGACTGAGTGCTCATGCATAATTCGCGCATGCGTGGTGTATTTAACATCGCGGGACACATGACTAAGCGCTCATATGGTAAATAAAAGGTATTGATGTTTTTTCGGATTTCTCCCTAATATTACAAATGAATTGGAGCAACTCATAATGAAAACAATTGTTCCAAAAAACAACAGATATAGTAAGAAAAAATATATATACATACATATAAACACATATATACACATATATACATACACACACACACACATATATATATACATATATATATATACATACATACATACATACATACATACACACATACATACATACACATACATACACACACATACACACATGCTACAGACTGGGACTTATATATTTTCAGCACATATATAATGATTAAACAATGTAGACCTTATTACTATGTGATTACATTTGGGTAAGAAGTATTGATGGTCCTTAAAAGTGCAAAAGTAATAAAGAGCTAAATCTCCAACTATATTTTTGAATACATATTTGGGATAGGAGTAGATAAACTCTTTGATTGAATATCTAGATCTTATATTAACTAATGACCATGGAAAAATTTGCACAAAAACTTTTTTTAAAACTGTCGACTGTAACAGTCTGCTAGATTTTCGTAGCCTCCATTATAGGAGGTGGAAAGAAAATGTTCCTTTTGGACAATTCCGCCGCATCAGACGGAATTGTACTAATGATGCAGATTTTCAGACTCAGAGTATGGTTCTCTCTGATAGGTTTAGAGAAAAAGGCTACCCTAATAAACTGATCAAAGCAGCTTGCTCTAGAGCCAGTCAATTAAAACAAACAGAATGTCTAGTTCCAAAATGTACCTCAACCTCTAAGAACTATGACATAAATTTTATTACAGCTTTTAGCTCGTCCCAGCAACATATAAAGGATATAATTAGTAAATATTGGCCAGTCTTATCTAACGATCCCTTTCTTAAGAAAGTTCTTCCCGCAAAACCAGGTTTTACATTTAGAAGGGCAAGAACTTTGAAAAGTTTAATAGCCCCTAGTAAACTACGTTCTTCAAAACCAACTGTCCTGACGACAAACACATTGCCTAAAGGAAGCTTTTGCTGCAATCGTAATAGGTGTAAATGCTGTAAATCCATTAAGAATGGAATTGGTGAAGTTAGCAGCTTTACCACAAACGAAGTCTTTAAATTGAGACATCATTTGGATTGTACATCTACCTTTGTTATTTATTTACTGGAGTGCCCTTGTGGCCTCCAGTATATTGGTAGAACTACTCGACAATTGAGTGAACGTCTCAATAAACATCGCTCGAATGTTCTAAACGGATATACTAAACATAGCGTTTCACGACACGCAGCTGAACATCATAACAAAAGCTTTAGTGGTTTCACTGTAACACCCATCGATTGGATCCCTCCTGGAATTACAGATAGGCATGGTACATTAAATAAGAGAGAAATGTTTTGGTTATTTAAGTTTAATACATTACATCCTTTTGGTCTTAATATAGCTTCAGAAGACGTTAATAAATAAATAAATGTATGTAATCCAATCTTTAATCTAACTCCATATCTTACTTTTTGTCCCCTATGTGTTTGATTTTAGGTATTTAATGTATTTTCCCTCCAAATACCTAAAGAGTTTATCTACTCCTATCCCAAATATGTATTCAAAAATATAGTTGGAGATTTAGCTCTTTATTACTTTTGCACTTTTAAGGACCATCAATACTTCTTACCCAAATGTAATCACATAGTAATAAGGTCTACATTGTTTAATCATTATATATGTGCTGAAAATATATAAGTCCCAGTCTGTAGCATGTGTGTATGTGTGTGTATGTATGTGTATGTATGTATGTGTGTGTGTATGTATGTATGTATGTATGTATGTATATATATATATATATATATATGTATATATATATGTGTGTGTGTGTGTATGTATATATGTGTATATATGTGTTTATATGTATGTATATATATTTTTTCTTACTATATCTGTTGTTTTTTGGAACAATTGTTTTCATTATGAGTTGCTCCAATTCATTTGTAATATTAGGGAGAAATCCGAAAAAACATCAATACCTTTTATTTACCATATGAGCGCTTAGTCATGTGTCCCGCGATGTTAAATACACCACGCATGCGCGAATTATGCATGAGCACTCAGTCACGTGCTCCGTAATGGTAATCATACCACGAATATGCATATCACGTATGAGCACTTAGCTATGCGCTTAGTAATGCTAAATATACCACGCACGCGTGAGTCACGTATGCGCCACAACTTAGAGCACATTGTTGTGTAGCTTTAATATTTTGCGTGGACATATATGTTCTCCAACCTGAATCGCACCATCTGGCAACACTCCAAGGAATGTAGGGAGCCAAACGAGCTCCACTATATTTAAACCTAGGAGCACACGGCATACAATTTGTATACATCTTCCAGACTGACCGAGCTTTGTGTGAAGGTAAGACTCTCTATGCTCCCCCTTTTTTTGCTGTAGTTGTAAACTAGGGATTATTGGTAGCCACATTGATATAAATAACAACACAATGATGCATGCTAACGATCAGTGTTTGATATGCAATGGCTTTCTATCATGAGATTGAGATGATTTGGCACATTTACTTGTTATTATGTATATATAGATTTTTTATATTTTAAATGATAAGGTTGGTATATGAGATTTGTTTTACTATTATTTTATAAATCATGTATTATTATTTTTTGAATTCATTGTATATTTTAACTTAGGCCTAAGTGCTTCTCTGGCCAAAAAAACGTTGAAGTGAATACTTGTTTTATCTATTTTCTAATTAGTTACGCACTTGAGAAAGGGCAGGTGTGCCCGAAACGCGGCGATTTTTTAGCGTTGTGCATCATTGTCTTTTTGAATAAAATCCTGTTGTGACCTGAGAGCGCCGTCTTTCCATTTCATTGAAAACTCTATCTTCCCTGGCCTTGGCCGGTGTCCATCAGACGTGCTGCCTCCTCCACCTGACGGTAAACCCCAAACGTAGTTGTGAGCGATTGTCACAACCTCATCAGGTGAGAGGCCATTTGGTCCTTTTAAATCTTCTGGTTATTTCCACCAAAATTTATCAGACATTCTACACTATATAGTGTGCTCGGTGTCTCTTTTGTTTTTTACCCATCAAATTAGACATAGCCTGAACTAAACCATGAGATAGGGAAGAGCACCAGACGACCCAAACCTGCCTCCTTAAATGGAGGGAAGGCGGGCCCGATCAACCAGCCCATGTGCTCTAGCCAGGTGTCCATAGGCTGACACCACTCTCAGTCAGAAGACCGACTACGCCCATCGGCTGGAAGGGAATTAACCCCATGCATTCTGGACTGAGCAGTGACAGTGGAACAGGCTGCGACCCTGATACCTTGGCCGCACCTGCCGAACAGCCGTATACTCACATATTTTCTTCATCTTGCTCCAACTTCTTCTCCTAGATTCATTGGCAGTCCAGTATGAAGAAGGACCAAAAACATTAGCAGCATTTCATTTGACATTTGACTACATTTCTTTGATGTACAATTACATAACACAGAAGTGTGAGAATAAAGTATCCACCTAAAGCTATGTTATCAAGTACCTGAATTGAATATTGAAGTGCAGATTAAGATGACATGGTTGACAGTCCAGAAAGGCTTTATGATAAATTATGTAGAGTAGGAGAAGAAACATTACCCTTGGATGCAATATCCTCCAATGACTAGGATGAGTGAGCTAATTGATCAAAAAATCTTCATTTTCAACCTGCAGGTACTTGCAGTGCCACCAAAACCAGAAGTAATGTTTCTGTGTTCTTGTACTGAAAGGGTGACCTGGTCAGCGAGAATGAAACTTTATGTGTTAGCAAAAAAAAAAAAAAAAAAAGAAGAAGACTGAGACTAGATTATTTTTTTTGTAAACGACTATACACCAATTTCTGATATTCTATCAGTCTCTTCTTAGTTCCTATAGTAATCATCTGACTTACAACATTCATTTGACTGCTGCAGTTAGTTACTAGCCTCCATGATTGTCACTCGTCATGCATGCGGGCATCACTTGTAATGTCAGTGAAGGATGCTCTTGTTGCGTAAATGATGAACATTGGAGAAAGTTAGCAGAGACCATTGGGGAGCAACTGCAACAGCAGAAAACAGTTGAAGTGAATATCCTCCCTCCTGCCTTATCTTGACAAGACTGCACATAATTGTATGTGCCTTGTCTGAAATAATCTGAGTTTATAAACCTCAGTCATTATGTTATTTATGTACAGTGAGCACTATATAAAATGTACTGTATGTAAAAAAGCAAGAATTTGTTTTGTATCACACTTTCTAAAAATCTGAATAAAAAGCCATCAATCAATAAAGTTTTATGTGCTCCTAAATGTTGGCAAAAAAACAAACAAGAATGGGTGACCCAGAAAGTTTCATGGGGCCCTGAACTTCCTAATGACAGTCATGAGTATAAGCAATAAATAATTACAGTTCCAATAACATAGCAAATGTAATAATGTAATAGATTGGTGATGGATTTTAGTAACTTTTCTAGGTCATCTACAAGTAGACTGTTTTTTCTCTTTAAGCCATAGGGATAATCCTCCTGTATCTCTGATTGGCAAAAATCACTGGAGAGAAAGGTTATTCCTGTCTTACCTTTTGTCTGATATGTTTGTGGGTCTCTAAGTTACTGTGAAAGGAAGTTTGAAGTGTACATAGGATTGAAATGTAGCATTCACAGGGAAGAGATAACAGGACCATCAACCCCAATTTTATTCGCTACTAAAAATAAATATACTACAGAGAAAAGTCTTTTCAATATCTAAGACTAAAACTGCAGATTTTGGGCACTCTACAATAACGGCAGCATGAGCCTGTAGCTCCGCTACGCTACAGCACGGAGATCGCTCACAAACAGCTTATTGGCAGCCATAATGGAGAAAACTGGCAGAGACAAGGGTGGTGACCCTCCCTGCACCCCGAAAATGTCCCGTCAACAAACTGACCTGCAATGATTCCTACGCAAAAAGAGCCCACACAGGAGCACATTACCCAAGATGGCATCAGAAGGCACGAACACTGCAGCTCCCGGAACGGGCTCGGATCAGGAAAGCAGCAGAGATGGTGACAGCAATGGAGGCACCTCCACCGTCTCCAGGTCCTTCCTTAAGAAGATCATTGCCCAAGCCACCCAGTCGGTAAGGTCAGATCCTTGCAGACATTAGGGCGGACTTAGCGGTTCTAGGCCGCAGAGTAGAGGTTGTGGAGGAGACCTGCTCCGGTCTCACAGAACATGCTTCGGCCCTCGCCTTGGCTCTCTTCACACAGAAAGAGCAGCTAGACAGGGCACTGATGCTCCTGGAGGACCAGGAAAACCGAGGAAGGAGGAGGAATATAAGAGTTAAAGGCATATCTGAGGACTGTAATCCAGCAGACCTGAAAGACAGGGCGACCACCATTTTTACTGCCCTGCTAGGCCCTGACCGTGCTGCCTCTATTGTCATAGAAAGAGTCCACCGGGCCTTAAGCCCCAAGCCGAAATCCGAGGATACTCCAAGGGATATGATATGTGGGCTGCTGACTTACCTGGATGCACAGGATATTTTGTCCGCAGCTTGGTCAGCTCAAGACTTCACTTTTGAATCGGATAAACTGTCTTTCTACCAGGACTTGGCACCATCCATCCTGGCGAAACACTGCCAGTTGAAACTGTTGCTGGAGACTCTTCACAGCATGAATATAACATACTCCTGGGGGGGGTTGGGGTTTGTAGTGCTAACACGCTCAGCTTGGCTATTCCTTAGTACTACTAACACGCTCATCTGGGCTATTACACTAAGGAATAGCCGAGCTGAGCGTGTTAGTAGTACTGAGGAATAGCCAGCTGAGTGTGTAGGAGATGTAGGAGAGCTGGCAGATATGCAGCAGACTAACACACTCAGCTTGGCTATTCCTTAGTACTACTAAGACGCTCAGCTCGGCTATTACACTAAGGAATAGCCGAGCTGAGCATGTTAGTAGTACTAAGGAATAGCCAAGCTGAGCTAGTTGTGTTAGTACAGGAGGAGTAGTTGGAGGGATGGTTGGGTGTAGTGCAGAGCTTTTTCATCTGTACGGAGTAGCCGGGCTAACCGCATGGCCAGCACTGCTATATCTCGCTATAGAAATGCATTGGCCAGCGTTGATTGGCCAGTCTACGGGATTTGGCCAATCAATGCTGGTTCTGCCTGAGGAGGAGGAGCCTAAAATCGGACCAGAATGGAAACTGCTGTGGACCGATTTTATACTATGCCTCCTCAGGCAGAACCAGCGTTGATTGGCCGAATCCCGTAGACTGACTAATCAACGCTGGTCAATGCATTCCTATGCGAAAAAGTCAGCTCCGGCATATCGCAAGCTGACAGGGGATTACGACATAATAAAGGTACTTGATGCCCCCAGACGTGCTTCCCCTGCTGTCGCAGTTTCTTTCCAGGGTGTTGGCATCATTTCCTGGGGTGTGATAGTGGACTTGGTGACCCTCCTGAGTCGAATGGTGGGATCCCCTGTAGCCAAGCATTTTCTCCCATAGACTATAATGGGGTTCGATATTCGATAGAATAGTCGAATATTGAGTGGCTATTCGAAACGAATATCGAATATCTAACATTTTACTGTTCTCTCTCTACACTGAACATCACACTAGATGTGAGCCCGACTGTAGTCTGGGAAACGTACAAACATTGGTCTACTGATAGCTCAGGGAGCAAAATGGAAGAAACAGACACAAGCCCAGGTTGACTCCATCCTTCGACAGATTGCTGCAATCGAGCAAGCTTACAAACTGTCTCAATTTGAACTTAACCAAACTTACTGTGCTCAGAGTGGAATTGAAAGACCTGATAGCTGCTAAAGCAGCCAAACACTTTCTCAACTACAAACTGAACCTTTATGCACATGGCGAAAAGGGAGGAAGAATGATGTCCTCCCTCTTGAAAAAAGCTCGAGCAAAAACTTTTATCACATCTATTAAAGCTTCTTCTGGTGCCCTACTTTCCTCAACTCCAGACATTGCGGAGTCCTTCAGACAATTCTATACCACATTATACAACTTGGTCTCTTCTGATTACTACTCTTTGGAACAACGTAAGACTGAGGCCCATTCCTTCCTGGCCACCTTGCACCTCCCATTTCTGACTGAAGAACAGACCAAAGCACTGCTGGATCCCATATCAGAATCTGAAGTCAAATCAGTAATTGGCTCCTTCCCTCCCAACAAAAGCCCAGGCCCAGATGGCTACTCCTTACTATATTATAAGACTTTCCAACACATCTTTCTGACCCCCTGACTAAATTGCTCAACGCAGCTCTATCTGGGGAACAGTTACCCCGCCAGGTCCTAGAAGCACACGTCACCTTGCTATTTAAGGAAGGGAGAGACCCCCAGTTATGCAGCAATTGCAGGCCTATTTCGTTACTGAACCTTGATCTTAAGTTTTGGACTAAGCTTCTGGCCGTCAGACTTCAGTCTCTACTTCCCCAACTCATCAATGATGAACAAGTAGGCTTCATTAAAACTAGAGAAGGCAGGCAAAATTCCACACGTCTACTGCACGCTTTACACCTTGCTAACTCTAAATCCACCCCCCTTGTCCTTTTCGGCTTAGACGCCGAGAAGGCGTTTTTTTTTTTTTTTTTTTTAAATGTAGATTGTGAGCCCATATAGAGCTCACAATGTACTTTTTTCCCTATCAATATGTCTTTTTGGAATATGGGATGGAAATCCATGCAAACACAGGGAGAACATACAAACTCCTTGCAGATGGCTTTCTGCCCTTGGCGGGATTTGAACACCGGGACGCCAGCGCTGCAAGGCTGCAGTGCTAACCACTGAGCCACCGTGTGGCCCCCCTTTTTTTTTTTTTTTTTTTTTTTTTTTTTAATGTAGATTGTGAGCCCCATATAGAGCTCACAATGTACATTTTTCCCTATCAGTATGTCTTTGGAATATGGGATGGAAATCCATGCAAACACGAGGAGAACATACAAACTCCTTGCAGATGGTTTTTTTGCCCTTGGCGGGATTTGAACACCAGGATTCCAGCATTGCAAGGCTGCAGTGCTAACCACTGAGCCACCGTGTGGCCCCAGCCGAGAAAGCGGTTGATAGAGTCAACTGGAATTTCATGTGTCTGACCCTTGAGAAGTTTGGAGTGCCGTTGCCCTTAATATCAGGCGTCATGACCCTCCACAGAGGTCCGTATGTGAGACTCAAAGTCAATAACACCTTATCGGCCCCCTTCCAAATTTCCAACGGAACCCCTCAGGGCTGCCCACTGTCCCCTACCCTTTTCATCCTTTCCCTTGAGCCCTTATTGCAAAAAGTTAGAGAACATCCGATGATTACTGGTCTAGAGCTTGAAGAGGATACCCTACATTCCCTGACATTTGCTGATGACGTCTTGTTCTTGTTATCCGACCCTGAGAATAGCCTGAGAGCAATTCTAGAGGTAATTGAGGGATATGGCAAACTCTCTAGCTACAAAATTAACTTAGAAAAATGTGAAATACTAAATATCTCCCTCTCGAAATATCGACAGTCTGCCCTTAAAGCCTCCCTTCCCATATCCTGGGCAAAGTCTCATATCAAATCTTTAAATTTTGACACCCTACTGCATGACACACAAAAGCTTTTAAAAACATATGACATCCCCTACATCTCCTGGTTCGGGAGACGTAACATTCTCCAAATGTATGTCTCGCCGAAAGTAGTCTATGTTCTCAGAATGTTGCCCATCAAAATCTCACAAAATTTTTTCCAAACACTACGATCTTTTTTCAAATTTTTCTAAACACTACGATCTCTTTTCTCAAAGTTCCTTTGGAGAGGCCTACTCTGCTTTAACAAGAAGTAAAGGGGAAGGTGGCATGAAAGCTCCAGACCTTTAGAAGGTTTACGAGTCTATACAATTGCAACTCTGGACAGAAGTTACCACCTCCCCTCTAAACTGAGCAAATTGCTTCAGTCCGCTTATGGCCCCCGTTACTTGAGAGAGTGCTGGCTTCCCCCTCACGTGTACCCACATCCACGATCGGTCTCTAAATAGGATATCATCTTAGGTGGAGCTTTACAGACCTGGTAGAAACACCAACTAGTGATTGCACCTTTCCCCACTCTCTGCCTACCTGTGGGCCTCTTACCTTTCAGCCTCCCCGGCTTACATCACTAGATGGAAGATTTTTGGAAGCTACTTCTTCATCTACCTTTGGCCTCATTCTGTGAGCAAGGTCAGCTACCTTTTCCGACAGAAGTTCTCCACTTGCCACCCTTTACTGAAAGAAAGAAATCTCTGACCTTTCTTCACTCAAGCCATTATGCCAATTGCAAGGAGAAGTTTGAAGAACTCTATGACTGGAAGAGGGGCCCTACCTTGTGTCAGCACTGCTACATCTGAGATTGGACCACAATGAAAACTGCTGTGGAAGGATCTTAGACTCCGCCTCCTCGGCAGAACCAGCGTTGATTGGCCGAATGCTGTACACTGGCCAATCAACGCTGGTCAATGCATTCCTATGGGAAAAAGTCAGCTTGCGCATATCGCAAGCTGACAGAGATCCTGATGTAATACAGTGACTTGGGCATGTTAGATGCCCCCAGACATGCTTCCCCTGCTGTCCCAGTTGCATTCCAGGGTGTTGGCATTATTTCCTGGGGAGTCATAGTGGACTTGGTGACTCTTCTGAGTCGAATGGTGGGATCCCTTGAAACAAAGCATTTTTCCCCATAGACTATAATATATTTGTTCGCATAGTCAAATATTGAGCGGCTATTCGAAACGAATATCGAATATTTTACTGTTCGCTCATCTCTATCTATTGCCATTCTCTCTTGATTTCTTTATTGTACAAAATTGTTCTTGAGCCTTGGTTAGAATAGAGCTGTGTCTCCTACCTGCTACCAGGCTATTTCTCTCATACTTCAGTTTTGCTATTGGAATTTCTTTTTTTATTGGTCAATAAATTTTGATTAAAAAAAAAGTTGTACTCCCAAATATGATACTAATGGACTATCCTACATATTGACAATCATATTCAGATAACCTTATTATTTTCTAAGACCTCCATTTTAGGGACACACCTCAAAAGTTCATAATGAAAAATCTCATCATGTTGTCATAGTACAATATAGCTAAGAATAGGAAGCAGTAAAGCAGAAAGTCATGGCTTAAGAAGTAAAACTGAACAATACAT
Source organism: Leptodactylus fuscus (assembly GCF_031893055.1). Taxonomy (NCBI): domain Eukaryota; kingdom Metazoa; phylum Chordata; class Amphibia; order Anura; family Leptodactylidae; genus Leptodactylus; species Leptodactylus fuscus. The sequence continues at coordinate 165,500,250 of NC_134265.1, forward strand.
TATTAATAGAGATGAGCAAACAGCGTTCGATCGAGTAGGAATTCAATCGAATATCAGGCTATTCGACATATTCGATTTTGAATGTATACCACGCGGTAAACGCAGTAAAAATTTGTATCCCCCCCACCTTCCCTGGCGCTTTTTTTTTCACAATAACTGTGCAGGGAAGGTGGGACAGGAAGCAGGAAAACGTAGGCATTGAAAAAAATAGAAGAAAGTCATTGGCTGCTGAAATCAGGTGACTTCGGATTTATAAGAATAGTGGCAGCCATATTTGTGTCAGATGCGGTTTGGTGAGATAGGGAGAGACGTATTACAGAGGGTCAGATAGCGATTAGCTTCTGCTAGGCAGTAAAGCTAAAAACAAAAAGCTCTTTTCAGAGCTATACTGCAGGAAATGTGTCTATACACTCAACCTGCCAAAGCTTCACAAAAGCCCTTTTTAGGGCTCAAATTGATTACAAGTGGGGTGAGAATAAAGCTTCGTACTGTCACCTGTACACATCTGATAATGCGTCAGGGTAGCATAAAGGGACGGGGACGAGGACGGGGACATGGACATCCAGCTGCGGATCCAGGCCACAGTCCAGCTACTGGAGAGGGGCAGCCAGCAGTGCTCCTCGTCATTAGCACAAAGGGACGAGGACGGGGACGTGGAAAACCAGCTGGGGATAAAGGCCGCAGTAGCTCGACTGCGGATCCAATTAGCTACTGGAGAGGGGCAGCCAGCGGTGCCACAACGTTGATGAGGCCAGGAACCTATGTTAGAGTGGATAGCAGATATTGTGGACCCACAACCAGCATGTCCCGTCATCAGTACTAATGAGACACAGTTCCATGTGTGTGTGCCAGCTCACAAGTTCCTCCTCCTCCTCCTCCAACACCATCACCGTTAAAAAATATTTTTTTAAAAAAAAACATTAATATTTTAGAGCTCACCCCAAGGGCCTGACAAATAATGTTTTAGGGCTCACCCAAGGGCCTGAAAATTAATGTTTTAGGGCTGACCCCAAGGGCCTCACAAATAATGTTTTAGGCCTCACCCCAAGGGCCTTACAAATAATGTTTTAGGGCTCACCCCAAGAGCCTTACAAATAATGTTTTAGGGCTCAACCCAAGGGCCAAAAACTAAAACTCTGCTGGTTAAAGGCTCAATTCACCCAAAGGGCCTAAAACACTGCCGTTAGGGTTGAGCGATCGTGTTCGGAAAATTTCACGATCGCGATCGGAATTCCGAACATGATCTTTTTATGTGGGATCGAGATCGGTGATCTTTTCCCACAATGCTTTGCTTAGCCTTCACACTGAGTATATGCTGTATACTCAGTGTGAAGGCTCCGCTGCAGTTCCATAGGAATGAATGGAAGTAGCCGACACACAGCCTTAACCCCCTGCGCGCTGGCTGCTTCCATTCATTCGAATGGGAGGCTAAACTTAACATCTCTAGCATCTACTTACCTCTAGAGATGGCTGCTCCGGTGCCCTCCTTCTTCTTGCCTCGCTGCTCCGCCTCCCAGGTTAGTGTTTAAAGCGCTAGGTAGGCGGGGCTTGTGGCTTAGGAGAGTGTGGGCGGGTACAGGGTGGGGAGACGTGACATCTCCCCTCCCAGTACCCACCCACACTCTCCTAACCCGCCCACACTCTCCTAACCTGGCAGGGAGGGGGCAGCGAAGGGAGAAGAGCTGTGTGGAGCGACAGCGAGGCAAAGAAGAAGGAAGCCACCAGGCACCTTACCAGCCATCTCTGGAGGTAAGTGGACACCAGGGGGGACTAAGTAGCCAGAGGATTAAAAAAAAATCCTCTGGCTACTTTAGTGATTCACTACACAGTGTGGATTCTAACAATTGTTAGAGTCCATGCTGTATAGTGAATAGGATTGCTTTTAAAATCCGATCTCCGATTAATAAAAAAATCCCATTGACTTGCATTGGGATCGGAATTGGGATCGAGATCGGGTTCGAATGAAAAATGATCGGAAATTGGATTTTAAAATCGATCCTGAAACGTCAAGATCGGCTCAACCCTAACTGCTGGTTAAAGGTTCAACTCACCAAAAGGGCCAAAAACACTGCTGGTGCAAGACTCAACTCACCCAAAGGGCCAAAACCACTGCTGAAGCAAAGCTCACCTCACCCCAAGGGCCAAAAACAATGATGCTGCAAGGTTCAACTCACCCCAAGGGCCAAAAACATTGCTGGTTAAAGGCTCAATTCACACAAAGGGCTTAAAACACTGCTGGTTAAAGGCTCAACTCACCCAAAGGGCAAAAAACTAAAACACTGCTGGTGCAAGGCTCAACTCACCCAAAGGGCCAAAAACATTGCTGGTGCAAAGCTCAACTCACCCCAAGGGCCAAAAACATTTCTGGAACAAGGCTCAACTCACCCAAAGGGCCAAAAACATTGCCGGTGCAAGACTTAACTCACCCAAAGGGCCAAAAAGACTGCTGGTGCAAGACTCAACTCACCCGATAGCCAAAAACATTGCTGGTGCAAGGCTCTAATCACCCAAAGGGCAAAAAACATTTGTGGTGCAAGGCTCAACTCACCCAAAGGGCCAAAAACATTGCTGGTGCAAGGCTCAACTCACCTCAAGGGCCAAAAACATTTCTGGAACAAGGCTCAACTCACCCAAAGGGTCAAAAACATTGCCGGTGCAAGGCTTAACTCACCCAAAGGGCCAAAAACATTGCTGGTGCAAGGCTCAACTCACCCCAAGGGCCAAAAACATTGCTGGTACAAGGCTCAACTCACCCCAAGGGCCAAAAATACTGCTGGTGCAAGGCTGAACACTCCCAAAGGGCCAAAAGTACTTCAGGTGCATGGATCAAATCACCCTAAAAACATTGCAGGTTCAAGGCTCTACTCACCCCAAGGGCCAAAAACTAAAACACTGCTGGTGCAAGGCTCAACTCACCCCAAGGGCCAAAAACATTGCTGGTGCAAGGCTCTACTCATCCCAAGGGCCAAAAACTAAAATACTGCTGGTGCAAGACTCTACTCACCCAAAGGGCCAAAACCACTGCTGGTGCAAGGCTCAATTCACCTAAAGGGCCCAAAACATTGCTGGTGCAAGGCTCTACTCACCCCAAGGGCCAAAAACTAAAATACTGCTGGTGCAAGGCTCTACTCACCCAAAGGGCAAAAAACACTGCTGGTGCAAGGCTCAACTCACCCAAAGGGCCAAAAACATTGCTGGTACAAGACTAAACTCACCCAAAGGACCAAAACCACTGCTGGTGCAAGGCTCAACTCACCCAAAGGGCAAAAAACACTGCTGGTGCAAGGCTGAACTCTCCCAAAGGGCCAAAAGTACTTCAGGTGCATGGATCAAATCACCCCAAAAACATTGCAGGTTCAAGGCTCTACTCACCCCAAGGGCCAAAAACATTGCTGGTGCAAGGCTCTACTCACCCCAAGGGCCAAAAACTAAAATACTGCTGTTGCAAGGCTTTACTCACCCAAAGGGCCAAAAACACTGCTGGTGTAAGGGTCAGCTCACCCCAGGGGCCAAAAGCATTGCTGGTACAAGGCTAAACTAACCCAAAGTGCCAAAAACACTGCTGGTGAAAGGCTCAACTCACCCAAAGGGCCCAAAACATTGCTGGTGCAAGGCTCTACTCACCACAAGGGCCAAAAACTAAAATACTGCTGGTGCAAGGCTCTACTCACCCAAAGGGCCAAAAACACTGCTGGTGCAAGGCTCAACTCACCCCATGGGCCAAAAACATTGCTGGTACAAGGCTTAACTCACCCAATGGGCCAAAACCACTGCTGGTGCAAGGCTCAACTCACCCAAAGGGCCAAAAACACTGCTGGTGCAAGGGTCAACTCACCCCAAGGGCCAAAAATATTTCTAGTACAAGGCTCAACTCACCTAAAGGGCCAAAAACATTGCTGATACAAGGCTAAACTCACCCAAAGGGCCAAAACCACTGCTGGTTCAAGGCAGAACTCACCCACAGGGCTAAAAACACTGCTGGTGCATGGCTCTACTCACTCCAAGGACCAAAACTAAAATATTGCTGGTGCAAGGCTCAACTCACCCAAAGGGCCAAAAACATTTCTGGTCCAAGGCTCTACTCACCCCACGGGCCAAAAACAAAAATACTGCTGGTGCAAGGCTCTACTCACCAAAAGGGCCAAAAATACTGGTGGTGCAAGGCTCAACTCACCACAAGGGCCAAAAATATTTCCAGTACAAGGCTCAACTCACCCAAAGGGCCAAAAACATTGCTGGTACAAGGCTCAACTCACCCAAAAGGCCAAAAACACTGCTGTTGCAAGGCTGAACTCACCCAGAGGGCCAAAATCAATGCTGGTGCAAGGCTCAACTCACCCAAAGGGCCAAAAACATTTCTGGAACAAGGCTCAACTCACCCAAAGGGCCAAAAACATTGCCGGTGCAAGGCTTAACTCACCCAAAGGGCCAAAAACACTGCTGGTGCAAGACTCAACTCACCCCAAGGGCCAAAAACATTGCTGGTGCAAGGCTCTAATCACCCAAAGGGCAAAAAACATTGCTGGTGCAAGGCTCAACTCACCCAAAGGGCAAAAAACATTGCTGGTGCAAGGCTCAACTCACCCAAAGGGACAAAAACATTGCTGAGCAAGGCTCAACTCACCCCAAGGGACAAAAACATTTCTGGAACAAGGCTCATCTCACCCAAAGGGCCAAAAACATTGCCGGTGCAAGGCTTAACTCACCCAAAGGGCCAAAAACACTGCTGGTGCAAGACTCAACTCACCCAAAGGGCCAAAAACATTGCTGGTGCAAGGCTCTAATCACCCAAAGGGCAAAAAACATTGCTGGTACAAGGCTCAACTCACCCCAAGGGCCAAAAACATTGCTGGTACAAGGCTCAACTCACCCCAAGGGCCAAAAATACTGCTGGTGCAAGGCTGAACACTCCCAAAGGGCCAAAAGTACTTCAGGTGCATGGATCAAATCACCCTAAAAACATTGCAGGTTCAAGGCTCTACTCACCCCAAGGGCCAAAAACTAAAACACTGCTGGTTCAAGGCTCAACTCACCCAAAGGGCCAAAAACTCTGCTGGTGCAAGGCTGAACTCATCCCAAGGGCCAAAAACATTGCTGGTGCAAGGCTCTACTCATCCCAAGGGCCAAAAACTAAAATACTGCTGGTGCAAGACTCTACTCACCTAAAGGGCCCAAAACATTGCTGGTGCAAGGCTCTACTCACCCCAAGGGCCAAAAACTAAAATACTGCTGGTGCAAGGCTCTACTCACCCAAAGGGCCAAAAACACTGCTGGTGCAAGGCTCAACTCACCCCAAGGGCCAAAAACATTGCTGGTACAAGACTAAACTCACCCAAAGGGCCAAAACCACTGCTGGTGCAAGGCTCAACTCACCCAAAGGGCAAAAAACACTGCTGGTGCAAGGCTCAACTCACCCCAATGGCCAAAAAAAAAAAAAAAAAAACGCTGGTGCAAGGCTCTACTCACCCAAAGGGCCAAAACCACTGCTGGTGCAAGGCTCAACTCACCCAAAGGGCCAAAAACACTGCTGGTGTAAGGCTGAACTCTCCCAAAAGGCCAAAAGTACTTCAGGTGCATGGATAAAATCACCCCAAAAAAATTGCAGGTTCAAGGCTCTACTCACCCCAAAGGCCAAAAACTAAAACACTGCTGGTTCAAGGCTCAACTCACCCAAAGGGCCAAAAACATTGCTGGTGCAAGGCTCTACTCACCCCAAGGGCCAAAAACTAAAATACTGCTGGTGCAAGGCTCTACTCACCCAAAGGGCCAAAAACACTGCTGGTGCAAGGCTCAACTCACCCCATGGGCCAAAAACATTGCTGGTACAAGGCTTAACTCACCCAATGGGCCAAAACCACTGCTGGTGCAAGGGTCAACTCACCCCAAGGGTCAAAAATATTTCTAGTACAAGGCTCAACTCACCTAAAGGGCCAAAAACATTGCTGATACAAGGCTAAACTCACCCAAAGGGCCAAAACCACTGCTGGTTCAAGGCAGAACTCACCCACAGGGCTAAAAACACTGCTGGTGCATGGCTCTACTCACTCCAAGGGCCAAAACTAAAATATTGCTGGTGCAAGGCTCAACTCACCCAAAGGGCCAAAAACACTGCTGGTGCAAGGCTCAACTCTTCCAGAGGGCCAAAATCAATGCTGGCGCAAGGCTCAACTCACCCCAAGGGCCAAAAACATTTCTGGTCCAAGGCTCTACTCACCCCACGGGCCAAAAACAAAAATACTGCTGGTGCAAGGCTCTACTCACCCAAAGGGCCAAAAATACTGCTGGTGCAAGGCTCAACTCACCCCAAGGGCCAAAAATATTTCTAGTACAAGGCTCAACTCACCCAAAAGGCCAAAAACACTGCTGGTGCAAGGCTGAACTCACCCAGAGGGCCAAAATCAATGCTGGTGCAAGGCTCAACTCACCCCAAGGGCCAAAAACATTTCTGGTGTAAGGCTCTACTCACCCCAAGAGCCAAAAACTAAAACGCTGCTGGTGCAAGACTCAATTCACTCAAAAGGCCAAAAACACTGCTTGTGCAAGGCTCTACTCACCCCAAGGGCCAAAAACTAAAACACTTCTGGTGCAAGGCTCCAAAGGGCCTAACATTCTACTGGTGAAATGCTCAACTCAATTAAAGGTGCAACATTTAGATGGCTTCTTTCCAAAACGAGGGTGATTCCTTTCGGTAAGATCTGATGGCTATTTCCAGCCCTGATTATCCTGGTTGATCTTGTTCAGTAATGAGGCCAGCTCAGCATGAGGATCTTGTACGTTCTGTTGTCCATGCCCACTAATGTGCATGGAGACTCGATCACAGTAAATGTTATTTTTCTCCAATTCAATCTCTGAATGAGCTGCTCTGAAAGATGGCCTAGGCACTGCTGCAATGGCTTTTCCTGTTCTGGTTCCAAAGAATCTTGTGCCCTACTTGAAGAGGAGACAATCTTAGTCTGACTGCTGGTTGGTTGTGCTGCAACATTTGGAGTTGGGTATGTCATCCTTGTGATGAACTGTTCATTCTGGAATTCCATTACTTTCAACAGTCTTTAAATTATTTTGACACTTTGAATTTTGTTCAGTTCCAAAGGACTCTGTGTTTAGATTTGGATCAGTCGCAGCTCCAGGACATGCCTTGGAAGGCAAGGATTCCTTTAGTGGCTCCATCTCAGCAGGATGATGATGAACCTTGGTTAAATCTGGTGTTGGAAGGGAAAGTGGTTTCTGATCTACATCTAAAGTACTGGAGCATGTTGTTTGGACTATTAACACCAGATCAGAACCCTGTAGTGGTAATGTAGAATCCCATATTAGAGGACCATTACCAGTAGTAGTAGTTGCAGCCAATTCTCCACCTTTGCGGTCCTCTAAATCAAAGTTACTCCCAGGACTTGATGCCAAAATGTTATCAATTTCCCAATCAAAATGAAGTTAATGTCTGGGTCCTCACTCCAATCCACTGCATCAATTCCACACAATGATGGTGATGGTTTTGGAACCACCGTTTTAGGGGCTAACAATTTTAAAGGGGATAACACTCTGCTGCTGCAAGGCTCAACTCACTTAAAGGGCCTAACACTCTGCTGGTGCAAGGCTGAACTAACTTAAAGGGCCTAAAACTTTGCTGGTAAAAGGCTCAATTCACCTCAAAGGCCTCAATTTCTGCTAACAGATCATCTTAAGGAACTCTAACTTAATTTGGAAGGGCTCACGTTAAGGGCCAGAAAAGTGAATTTTTGAAGGTCTCACCACATCACACACACACACACATACACAATGACAGTTAAAGGTGGGGGCTGTTGAATTTCCCATTGCCTATGCCATCTGTGGTTGTCATGGGCAATGTGATTTAATGTTTCTTTAGCTTTAAATTTGTGTTTTATGTCCATACTATTGTGGAGGAAAGAAGGTTTCCAAGTATTTTTTCACTTTCATAGAGGTTCTATTGAGTTTGGAAGGTGTCTGTTTGATAGGTTGTGATATTGGGGTAATACTGGGACTTGGGCATGTTAGATGCCCCCAGGCATGCTTCCCCTGCTGTCCCAATTGTATTCCAGAGGTGTTGGCATCATTTCCTGGGGTGTCATAGTGGACTTGGTGACTCTCCTTAGTCGAATTGTGGTTTCCCCTGAAACAAGCATTTTTTCCCCTTAGACTATAATGGGATTCGATGTTCGGTCGAATAATCAAATATTGAGGGGCTACTCAAAACAAATATTGAATATATCAAATATTTCACTACTCGCTCATCTCTATTTATTGCAGATGCATTGCATATCCTGACTTTACTGAGAAAAGATCACACATAGATAAGGATCAGATCATAATTCTGTGAGTTAACTGTAATATATTTGCCTATTTGGGTCTCTGCGCCACCCTCCTCTCACAGACTCAGGAGGTGTGTTCAATTATAATCTTTGCACTTGTTGCTGCACAGCTGAGGATCCGTTGCCATGTGGTGGTCCAGCCAGTGCTTTTGTTCCTTTAGCTGCTAGGGAGCTAACTCAGTGCTTTTAATTGACATTCCTCCTGGCCAATCCAGTCTAGGGGCTTATTCCTTTAAATACCTTTCCATTACACTCCCTAATGCTTGCTATTTGTCTTTCTGTGTGTGCTGGCTCTAAATGGTTACTGTCTGTATATAAATTTCTGACATTTGGCTTTTCTTGTGACTACTCTTTTGGATTTTGCTACTATACTGCACTTCTCTACTGGATCCGACCCCTTGGCTAGCTGACCTTCCGTTTGTTGTTGCTTATCTTAGTCTGCATTTTGTGTTATCACCTATATCATAAGAAGAGATTGCTGCCCAGGTGTCTTCTGCTGTCTAGGGCAATGAGGCAAGTAGGTAGGGATGGGGCAGGTTCAGCTTAGGACTCACTATCTTGAGATTCCCTTCCTCCCAAGATTTACCGGCAACTACTGGGGAATAGCGTGTGGTCTACCTAAAGGTTTTCAGTGTCACCCAGTATTTGTGTCTGATGAATTGTTTAGCATGAAAATATCCAATAGTAAAAGTATTTTAGGCAATGTGATCCTTTTGTATACATTTTTATTTGCAATCCAAATATGAATAATGTTTTGGTCTTGTCTCTGACCTTCCTCAAGAAATCGGATTGCCAGTGAAAGAAAACAGTGAAAAGTGGCAGCCACTGTTTTAGAGCACAAATAAAAACGGTTAAGTGATTCATATTTACCTAGATTGCACTGTCTAGTGAACTTAAGAGTGGGACCCCTTCCTGACCCCAGTCTGGGATTAGGCCTGCTGTGTTTATATTTTATATCTTTTCCTATACAAACTTAAACATTACCATTCCATTTCAACCGCCATGTTGTCTTTGAGTTAGTTCAAAAGTCAAAACATGATGTTACAAATGTGATACAGTAAAATACTAACCTAAAATAGTAACTGGTCAGAAAGGTTTTTATCAATTTTAAATGACATTTCTAGCAGGGACATTGAGAATCACATTGATTCCCTTGCTGAGGGTTCTATTGACTTGATCTGTCACGGGCTGTTTGGTGTTGTGTGCTGTGAAGCATGTTTGAATTCCTTTCATCTCAGGTGCTATATATTATTTAAAAATGTCAAGGCGGTATTGCTTTAGCTAGAATCTAAATGATTCACCTAGGATTTGAAACTTGTATGATAAGTTATTGCTTACTTCATAATTATTTATTTTTATACCTGTTAAACATATGGAAAAGAAGACATTACTTTAATGTTCCTTGTACTTTCACAATTTACTTATACCATTGTCAGGGTCTGGGGTTGCTAGGTGGGGTGGCATAGACACACAAGTCCAGTTTCTTTAGTCCAAAACAAAGGTAGAGTTTATTTTCACTCAAAAAGGTAGAGCAGAATACCTGCCCGTCTAGGCTCTAACTAAACATAGAATAGGATACCTCACCGAGAATAACAGAAATCAAAAAGCCAGTAGAATCATTCAGGACACAGCTCCAAAAATATGACCTCTCTGTCAGCTCTCCAGCCAAACTCTGCCAAAGTATTGCTGCTGGAGCTGGCTTCTTAAGCCTCCTTGACGAGGAGACTCTCTGCAGCTGAGTCACTGCCGGAACATCCCCAAAGTGTGGACTGGAGGGGGGTGGAATGACAGGTCCCACTACCAACCTACCTGTCATTCCTAAAAATCCAGCCCAGTACTGAGCATTTACCAAAATGCTCAACAGACGAAAGTTGTCTGCTGAGAACAAACATTCCTGGAGTTTTCTCATCTCACCCACCTGAGTAGTCTGGGTAAGATGTACACCCCCTCCATTACCTGACCATCCATCAACTTACATATCCCCCCCCCTTCTCCAGACCAGAGAGCTGGGCATTTGTGGCCATCATACAATGCACCCTTGATAGGGCATCAGCATTTCCCAATAATTTCCCTGGCCTGTGTTCTATATCAAGTACAAAATTTTGCAAAGACAGGAACCATCGGGTAACCCTAGCATTTCTGTCTTTATTGATTTTCATCCATGTAAGGGGAGCATGGTCGGTGATCAATTTAAATTTTCTCCCCAGGAGGTAGTACCTCAGAGCATCCAGCGCTCATTTAATGGCTAAACATTCCTTCTCTACAATGGCTTAATTTTTTCTCAGCGGGGGACAGTTTCCTGCTCAGGTACATTACTGGATGCTCCTCACCATTTACAACCTGGGACAGCTCTGCTCCTAGACCTGCATTTGAGGCATCTGTTTGCACCAAGAACTTCTTCTTAAAGTCAGGGGCTATCAGCATTGGCTGCTGGCATAGAGTTTGCTTTAACCTCTGGAATGCCTCCTCTGCCTCTGTTGTCCAGTGGATCATCACTGACTTCCCACCTTTCATTAGGTCAATGAGAGGAGCTGCAATAGAGGCAAAGTTTGGCACAGACCTCCGATAGTAGCCAGCAATGCCAAGAAATGCCCTGACTTGCTTCTTGGTTAGCGGTCTTGGCCAGTTCTGTATTGTCTCTACAGTAGGCACCAAAATAAGGACTCTGTCCCCTGGGTTAAACTCTCAGACTCTGGCAGAATGATTGTAAATTCTGCTTTGGGCCTCTTGTGCTCTTTGCAGATGCTCTTTTACAATTGGCATGACTGTTGAAATGCGGTCCTGCATTAGAGCTACATGCTCTATGACACTATGGTATGGGGAAGCCTCAGTTTCCCAGGTTTCTTTGGATATATCTAGTAAGCCCCTGGGGTGTCTACCATAGACTAATTCAATAGGGGAAAATCCTGTAGACGCTTGTGGAACCTCTCTAATAGAGAACATCAGTGGTCGTAAGGTTGCTCTTTTCAGAGCCCCTACTAAGTTTTGAGTTGCAAAGTGTGCAAACAGCACTATATTTGTCCTCTGTGCATACATTGAAAAATCTCCATACCAGCGATGTCCTCGATGGGGGAGTTTTTTCTAGGCTGGCTAGAATAGGGAACATCTTGGGCCTTGCTGGCTGTGGCCTGGTTTCAGTAAAGCAGCTGTCCTCTGCCTCTGGACATGCCTCTGCCTCTAGCCACCCTCTTTGGTGCTGCATTTCCCTCCACATCCTCCACATCTACCTATTCGATCGGACGCCAATTGCTCATCTCTAATTGCTATTTAAAAGGGAGTTTGGTCTGTAATGTTAAGGTTTATCAGGACTTTTACCAGGTTTAGATATGGTAACTATCAGGGCCAAGAGTGGTTCTTTAGGGAATTGTTCAGTCAAAACTGTTGCTGTAAACACTGAAGTCAAATGAGGAGCCAGTATAGGAGAGAAATAACAGTAGTATGCATTGGGTTGACCATCTTGTCCAGGAATCTTAAATAAAGAAATAGATTTCATAGTAGTCTTCTCCATGGGTAATAAGGGAATTCAAAGCAGCTAACTGGTCAGAGGACAGACATGGGATGTGAAGTTTATCCAGGAAACCTTTAATTAGGTCAACAGTAGACTGGTTAAGAGATAATCACAGAGCTTGCATAAACCTTTATAATAGTCTTTGAAAGCATTCGAAATACCTCTAGAACATAAGGTATTCTGTTTAGTTTTCAGTTTTATTCTTCTAGCAAGCAAGTTACTTATTTCTGAGCATAATACTTGCATTTAAAGGGGCTCTATCAGCAAAATCATGCTGATATAGCCCCACATATGCGTGCATAGCCTTTAAAAAGGCTATTCAGGCACCAGTAAAGTTATATTAAACTACCCCCCCGTTTTAAAATAATAACCTAAAAAAGAATGTGCTCTACTTACGGATCGTGCACGCTGGGCGGGCATTCAGGGTGTGTCTTCATCTTCTTCCACGCCTCTTCTTCCTCCGATGTCTTTGGATCCCGTCCTCCTCCGGCGCTCGCGAGCGGACACTGATAAAAAAAAATAGCCTGGGCGCATGCACAGTAGCTGTAGTGGAAGCCGCGTGCTACTGCGCATGTGCCCAAGCTATTTTTTTTTATCAGTGTCCGCGAGCAAGCGCCGGAGGAGGACGGGACCGGAGGACACCGGAGGAAGAAGAGGCGTGGAAGAAGATGAAGACACACCCTGAATGCCCGCCCAGCGTGCACGATCCGTAAGTAGAGCACATTCTTTTTTAGGTTATTATTTTAAAACGGGGGGGGGGGGGTAGTTTAATAGAACTTTACACGGTGCCTGAATAGCCTTTTTAAAGGCTATTCACGCATATGTGGGGCTCTATCAGCATGATTTTGCTGATAGAGCCCCTTTAAGTTTGTGACAGGAGGCTTCATACATTTGAAACAGCAAGTTATGTAGGCACATAATTTCGTTATCAAGCTCAACTTTTAGTGAGAAGGGGGTGACTGATTTACTCTGAATTTATAGTACCCTAATCTTTTTAGCATAATCCTCAATCTGGACCTCTCTAATTTTCTTCATGTTACTGCCCAGACAAATGAGAGTGCCTCTAATATATGCCTTGTGGGCATTCCATAGTGTAAAAAATGGACACCTCAAAGGTATTATTGATCTGAAAACAATTCATTTTCTATTTCATTTTGGCACTGTCCATGAGCTAAGATATAAATATTTGCCCTACATACAAAATCATTACTGTCAAAAAAATGCTCCAAAAGCATGACAGTAACAAAGAACATGGTCAGACCAACTAATTCCAGTGGAAGCATTTTCCACTCTGTCTAGCACTATTTCAAATAGTGCCTGTATAATGGGTAGGGGTACCAAAGGGCTTTTGAAGTGTGACACAGGAGTGGTTAGTTAAAACTTTGGGCAGGAGTTACAATACTCTTGGATATATTTATCAATGTCTAGCCAATAGAAATGCTGTAGAATGTGCTCTTTGGCCTTTTGGTACCCCAAGTGTCAGTGGCGTAACTAGGAATGGCGGGGCCCCATGGCGAACTTTTGACATGGGGCCCCCCTGACACCGAAGATCTTGACCAAGTCCCTCCTACGCATTCCTGTGCGCTCTATTATGACCAATAGTGGACCCTGCACACAGTATTATATCCCTTAGAGGCCCCTGCACACAGTATTATACCCAAAAGTGGCCACTGCACACAGTATTATGTACCTTAGTGGCCCCTACAGGACTAAATACTGTCACGTCACCGCTGACCGCTATACCAGGACAATTGTGGATAAAAAAAATCTGGTCATGTGCATTACAATTTAGTAACTCCATGTGCCTCATATTAATAGAAGTTAACCCCATCATATCCCTCACATTAACCCCTGTGTGCCTCACATAAGAGTTACTGATATGTGAGAGACATGTGAGCTACATCAGAGCCGAGGGTGCGCTTAAATCCTCCGGAGCGCACGGCCAACTCTGCTCAATCTCCGGCATAGCAGAGCTGGCCGTGCACTGAACTCCCTGCTACGCCACCGGCGTAGTTGAGAGTTCAACCTCCGGCATAGCAGAGCTGGCCGTGCACTGAACTCTTGGCTACACCACTGGCGTAGTTGAGAGTTCAATCTCCGGCATAGCAGAGCTGGCTGTGCACTGAACTCCCGGCTACACCACCAGCATAGTTGAGCTCAGCACACACATTCAGCTCTGCTTCATCATGCCAATAGAATGCATTGGCCAGCGCTGATTGGCCTGTTTACAGAATTTGGCCAATCAATGCTTGCTCTGTCGGAGGAGGCGCAGTCTAAGGTCGGACCTGAATGGAGACTGGTGTGGAGAGATCTTAGACCCCGCCTCCTCCAGCAGAGCCAGCGCTGATTGGCCGAATTCCGTAGACTGGCCAATCAACGCTGCTCAATGCAATCCTATGGGAAAAAGTTTATCTCACAAAAATCACAATTACACACCCGATAGAGCCCCAAAAAGTTATTTTTAATAACATTCCCCCCTAAATAAAGGTTATCCCTAGCTATCCCTGCCTGTACAGCTATCCCTGTCTCATAGTCACAAAGTTCACAGTCTCATATGACCCGGATCTGAAATCCACTATTCGTCTAAAATGGGGGTCACCTGATTTCAGCAGCCAATGACTTTTTCTGATTTTTTTCAATGCCTCCGGTGCCATAGTTCCTGTCCCACCTCCCCTGCGCTGTTATTGTTGCAAAAAAAGCGCCAGGGAAGGTGGGAGGGGGATCGAATTTTTTTGGAGTTTGCCACGTGATGTTCGATTCGAATCGAACACATTGAACAGCCTGATATCCGATCGAACATGTGTTCGATAGAACACTGTTCGCTCATCTCTAAAAAACAGCAAAATAAATAAATCTCTATGTCAGGCACAAAAATGAGCAAAATAAAATGCAGCCTTAACTTCAGGCAAAATAACTGCTCGACTGAGTACTAGCTGAACAAAAAATACTAACTGTACATGTGGCTTACTACCAGCCACACGAATCAATTAAAAAAAAACACAAAACACTGTACTGTATCACAAGGTTCTCAGTGTCAGGATAGACCCAGGCACTTCCTCTCCTCCCAGGATCTGCCTGAAGTGCAGGCTCTGCATCCTTTGATGGGCCAGTGACGAGCCTCAGGACCCACATCTGGGGCTGAAACCTATTCCAGACCCGCACTGGATCACACATAAATCAGGAATCTGGGGCTAATATAGTGGGAGTCCAGCACTGTGCCTTTCACTTTCTCACAGTGAGCAGAGTAGAAAATAAAAAAAATAATGAAAGAGTGTTTTTAGATTAGTGTAAACTATACCACATATAGGATGAACTAAACACAACAAAAAAGTGCTGAAATAATAGAGATTGTTTTTATATTAGCAGATGCTTCAATACTGTAGATATGCAGAGCAAAAAAAAAAATTAATTTCTTATAACTTAATTAATATTTTTTTCAGATTAACAAAACTTCATCACACTGTGTATTTGGTGGTGAGCAAAGCAGAATAAAAAGAATAAATCACTTTTTTTTATTTTATATTAGAACAGGCTAGACTGTATATTGGGTAAACAACAAAAAATCACTGAAATACCACTTAAATGTGATTTTTTTTTTTTTTTTACATAACTCCAATATAAATTTACAAATGAAAAATATATGTCAAAAATATGAAATTTTATGAAATGTGAAATATTAGATACAAGTCTTAAAGGATAAAATTGAAAATAATAAATATTTTTAAATGCTTAATATGTTTGGTTTTTTTTTAATCTTTATTCCTTTGTGTACTTTTACTTTTTATATCAGGCAGAACAAACACATTTTAGAAAAGCACCACAAAAGAATGAAAAGTGCAGTACCATTGTTTTAAGTAATTGGACCTTTTAAATTGAGAACATGAAGTATAAAGGCATTTTTAATCCCAAATGAACACCATCAACAACAATGCAATGTTCTCAGGGATGGACTGAATGTGGATCAAGGCTTTTATTTCACAAAGAAAGCAAATAAACATTTTGAAAATTGTTTTGCTATTTCAGAATCATCAAACCAAATCCATCGCCTTTGTGATGTATAAGCAAAACAATTAGTTTTTGACCTGTAGTGTATGAGTTGCATTAACCCTCATTAACACTTGTGCTGTATATCAAATTCTCAATTCCGTTGTGAGCAAAATATGTAAAACTGTAGAAAATGAAAACTGATTGAAATGAAAGATTTGTTAAGATTGGTATAATAAAGAGATGCAAATGTACATTGATAAAAAAAAATATTTTTGAGGCTCCTTATTTTATGTTTTCCTTCCATCTTGACCTGAAGGTAGGTTAGATCACTTTTTGATATTTTGTATAAATTAATAATGACACTGGCCATTTTTCATATGCTAAATTGTATATTGGATGGATCCTGGGTTGGCGCAAAACACTATGTGCAGGTGGTGCAGTCTCTGCCATACCACTTAATGGATTCCACTGCATTTTGCCGACTGATGGCTTTCGGTCACTCAATGGAAAATACCAAGCTGTGTGGACCTGCCCTGTACTGCAACCATTTTGGAGCCAGGTGAAAGGACTGATATGCAATCTTCTGCCCACAATGTTCCAATAGGCCCTCTCCGGTATCTGCTAAATGTGCCCCCTAGAACCAAGGGAAAACAGGTGGCCAGGTTGTTTCAGCATATTCTCACTTAGCCAAAACCTTGATTGCTATCTTCTAGAAGCAAACATTGCCCCCTGCTCTCCATTATCTGTTAGCTAGTTCGATGGAACACCTCACTGCCTCTCTCACTAATTCCTTGCAAGAATAGGTACAATGGGATGCATATTGGCAATCTTAAATCTGCTGAGAGATGTTAATGACATGCCTAGTTCTCCCCATACTCATACTTATTTTCCTATGAAATGTTGCTTTAAAACCAAAATTTGCAATTTCCACAAGCGTTTAAAAGAGGAATTGCACCCTAAAATTTGTTAAACATTTTCTTTCTACTATGGAATTGCCCAACATGTGGATGTAAATTAATGTATGGGCACACAGTAATGTACAGAATGGAAGAAGCCCTAATCTGTTTCAGCACCATGTTGTATTTGTAGAGACACTGTAGTGACATAAATTTGAACCTACCCCTAAACAGACCCATTTTGGAAACTATACCCCTTAAAAGTTTATCAAGGGATATAGTGAGCACTTTGACCCCAAAGCAGTTTCAAAGAATTTTTTGCCATTGGGATGTCGACATTACAACATGACACTGTTTACAATAACATGTAAATTTAGCCCCAAATGTTTCTTCTTTACAGGGTTAATGGAGAAAATGCAATCACAATTTGTTAATTTTTTATGCAAAGTGTGGATGGGATTCGCATCACTTTGCAAGTACTGTAAAATGTCGCGTTTTTTCCCACTGCGTTTCCGCCGCGGTTAAATCGCAGCGTTTCTGGGCCATGGGGCCCTGGCCTAAGGGTAAGTTCACACATGGTTCTTTTGGTCAGGATTTTGAGGTCGTATCCGCCTTAAAATCCTGACCAAAAAGACGGCTCCCATTGAAATCAATGGAAGTCGGTCAGTTCTTTTTTCCGGGAGCTGTTTTGTTCCAAAAAAGAAGCAAGATGCTCATTCCTCAGGCGGATTCACCTCGCAGCATCCACCTGAAAACACTCCCTCCCGACTAGGCCCATTCATTTTGGCCTAATCCAGAGCGTAGTGTGTGACTTGATGCCGGTACAGTGCAGCTACCCGTATTTTGGACCGCCTCAATTTCCAGTTCAAGAAACCCAGTGTGAACTTATCCTAAACTAAGCATAAGGTCAATCACTTAAAGTAGCCGGCATTAATTTGGAGAGCTCGTGTTTTTCACATGGACAGTTGTACATTGCTTACTCTAGAGTGGATAACCCCACAAATCTTTTCATATGCACCTGAAGGTAAAACAAGAAACATTGTTTACCAAAAAACCCTACAATATATAGTTGTATAACTGTAAATTAATTTTACTCTTTTGTCCGTGAACTACTTATAGATTGGAGGGAGGATTGAAGGGTTGCACTATGTTGTTATTTGGGAGTAAATGTTTTATATGTTTGTGTAAGATGCATAAATTTTAATTTTTTATAAAAAATAGTTGAAAAAATAGTTGTAATAGTTTATACTACATAATATGTATTGAATATGTAAACTCAATAAAAACGTTGAAATTAAAGAAAAAGTTGTTCACATCAATGTTACGACAAATTAGTAAAATCCCAAAATAATAAAAATTTAAAGTGGAAAAAAAAGATTTACTGTAGCTCTGATAATGGCAATTTCACTTTGGCACTGAAAATTTTAGTTTAGCATACCAAACAATTTAACATATTTTCTGCCAGCGAAGCCGCAGGTATTCTACTAGTAAATTATAAAATTAATAATCCATGGATGTGTAGTACAATCTGAAGAACTCCTTCATGCACAGGCCAGCTTTTTTTGGGCATACTGATAAATTGTCTTTACTAGAGATGAGCTAGTAGTACTTGATCGAGTAGGTATTCGATCGAATACTACGGTATTCAAAATACTCGTACTCGATCGAGTACTACTCTCTGTTCGAATGTAAAAGTTCGATGCAGAACCAGCATTGATTGGCCGAATGCTATACAGTCGGCCAATCAATGCTGGTTCTTCTACCTTTAGAAGTCTTCTCCGTGCAGCTTCCCCGCGGTGTCTTCCGGGTCTTCCGGCTCTTCATTCACTCTGCCAAGCATCGGGCCTGGGCAGAGCCGACTGCACATGTCCGCTTGTAGTGCGAGCATGCGCAGTCGGCTCTGCCCAGGCCCGATGCCTGGCAGAGTGAATGAAGAGCTGGAAGAGCCGGAAGACACCGCAGGGACGCTGCAAGGAGAAGACTGCACGGAGGATCCAGCCCGACCCTCACTCGTGGACTTGGTAAGTATAATTTGATTGAACGTTGCCTACCCCTGAAATGAGCATTTTCCCCCCATAGGGTTCGATATTCGATTCGAGTAGTCGAATATTGAGGGGCTACTCGAAACGAATATCGAGCCTCAGACATTTTACTGTTCACTCATCTCTAGTCTTTACTTATCCCCCTTTTGGAACACTCTGCACCTTTTTTAGGTGTTTCATTTCTTTCCAGATTTTGAGACATCACTTGGAAAGTGTTGCCCTGATACAATAGAGGCACCTTCAGTTCTAGCCCTTCCTGGTCCTCAAATATCAATAAATTTTGAAAACCATGTATCATTTTCATTCCACTTCACAATTATCTACTACTTTGCGTTGGTCTATCACTTAAAATGTCAATAAAATACATTTACGTTTGTTGTTGTAAGGTGACAAAATGTGAAAAAGTTCAAGGGTTATGAATACTTTTGTATTTTATTCCCTAATAAACAACCAATTTGGAGGGATGGGATAAAACAAAATCAAAAGGAAAGAGACAATCGTGGATGGAGAGGTGGAGGGTGATGCCCAAAGGCACTATACCAGGCACTTGACCAGGAGGCACTACCAGAGGCTCACAGAAAAATACGATAACTGCATGATTCCACAACAGACATGGTGCCTGTGTTGTCTTCTCTCATCCTCAGCAGCAATCCTTGACAGGTCATCACATCCAGGGACACTGTGACCATACTATTATGGCAGGTTCTGCAAAGTCACTAGCTGCGTAATAGTATGGCATATGCCGTTAAGGGGTTAAAAAGCATATAAGAAAGTGTCATCGAATTAAAAGTTTGTATCCTCTGCTTAGCATCCGTTTTCCCATAGACATACATGTCATTATCACTTTAACTTAACTTTGGCTTTGTTTGCCTTAGAATACTAGAAATGGGCAAGATGTAGTCCTAGGGGCTCTGACAGTTTCATACTTTTAGGTTTTAGCCTATTTAAAATGGGTGGTGACCAACTTAATTGACCATTTTGTTTTTGCAGAACCAGTAAAATTTGCAGAGGTGCCAGTAAATTGGAATTTTCTCATTTTGTAAGGGCAATTTTAGGGTCTCTAAAAAAGTGACATGGTGTCTAAAAACTAACCTAAATCTGTGCTCCAAAAGCCCATGAGCCCTGTTGTATGCCCAAACAGCAGTTTATACCCACATGTATTACATTTTTGTACCCAGGATGACATATTTACAATGTCATATGACACAGTACTGGGGTTGAGCCGATCATGAAATTTCAGGATCGTTTTTAAAATCCGATTTCTGATCATTTTCCATCTGAACCCAGTCCTGATCCCATTTCCGATCCTAATGCAAGTCAATGGGATTTTTTAATGATCGAAGATCGGATTTAAAAACGATCCTATTCACTACACAGCATGGAGTCCAAAATTGAATGCTTCAATTTTTGGACTCCACATTGTGTAGTGATTAAAAAATTCCCCGGCTACTTAGTCTCCCCCCACACTTTCCTGCACACTCCTTGCATGCATGAAGGTGCCTGTTCATATACAATGCCAAATGCCATATTGACAATGTTGCAGGTGTCTACTTTCATAAAATATGGAGGTATGAGGGGTTAGTATGTTTTTTTTTAATGTTGCAATTTAGGTTTATATGTACATCATAAGCCTGGGGTCCCACATGACGTAAATGCAGTGGTTTGGCTGCTGCGTTTTACAGACACTGCAAAGTGAATCCCAACCACACCATCCATATATTGTGGAAAAATGCAGATGTGCGGTGATTTCCAAATCCATCACGGTTTTGGAATTTGCAGCATGTCAATTATACCTAAGGAAATGCTGTTGGTTTCCTTATAGATATAATAGAAGCCGAAAGTCTTCAGAGGAAACCTCTGCAGACTTTTGGCGATAATCGCTTTTATGCTGTGCCTCGCTACATGGGGCCTTAAAGTGTGAAAATTGTCCTGGCTACTATAAGTATGAAATGTCTGAAAACCCTGGCAACAAAAGGGTTAAGATGTCATTGCTTGCAGCCTGTGTGTTGTATTTATTTTGTGTTTCTCTACTTGTTCAGTAGATCTGATGTTTATGCACTCTACAAATGTTCAGTTTGTTACTGTGCTCCTCCTGGAATGTACTCTGCTAAGTGGATTATTGCCATTCCTCACTTATGTTTTGTAAAATTCGAAAATTCAATAAAATATAGATTGAAAGAAAAAAAAGAATAGTACAACATGTATCTGGTGTACAGCCGGCAGAAATGCAGATAAACATTCTCTGTCTGGAGGTTTGTGACATTTTGTTGAAATTCACAAAGGTGATGCCAGTAGTTTAAGATTATTTGAGATTGAAAGGGTTACTAAGCCTCTGAGAGGTGAAAATTGGTTCAGAACACTTTTTTTTATGAGGCAAGCATTCTGGATCTTAAACCTGGACACAAGAGATTTTAAGGGATGAGATGTATCTTGATGGACAGTTTAAGGTATGTCATTTACAATGTGGTTTATTATTTACTAATCATTGTATTCATAGTTTTCTGCTTAGGAAGTGGCTGAATAGCATTTCCTCTTGTCCGTGCACTTGCTGTATATATACTACCTATGGCTAAAAATCCTTGAATGGGTTTAAAGGGATTCTACCACTAAACTAACATTTTTTCTAATGACCACGTCGGAATAGCCTTAAGAAAGGCTATTCGTCTCCTACCTTTAGACGTGGTCTCTGCCGCGCCGTTCCGTAGAAATACCGGTTTTATACCGGTATGCAAATGAGCTCTCCGCAGCAATGAGGGCGGGCCCCAGTGCTGAAACGCCGATGAACGCGTGCCCATTGCTGCCCGAGAGCTGTTTCCAGCGCCGCCTCCTTCTTGAGCAGCAACTCCACCTCTTCCGTCTTCTGATGTGGTCCAACTTCCGACGCTCTTGCTCTTGTAGTTCAATACAGGAGCATACAACAGCCACCCAAAAATTTTTGGGAGGCCGCTCTTGTAGTTCAATACAGGAGCCTACTACGCAGGCGTCGGAAGTTGGACCACATCAGAAGACAGAAGAGGCGGAGTTGCTGCTCAAGAAGGAGGCGGCGCTGGAAACAGCTCTCGGGTAGCAATGGGGACGCGCTCACCGGCGTTTTAGCGCTGGGGCCCGCCACCATTGCTGCAGAGAGCTCATTTGCATACCGGTTAAAACCGGTATTTCTATTTCTTAAGGCTATTCCGACGTGGTCATTAGAAAAAAATGTTAGTTTAGTGGTAGAATCCCTTTAAATATGTGAATGGTTTTCTGGAGTTTATGGAGGTGCACCCCAAGTAATAGCTTGTGACCATATCTGGGGTATTACCATACCTAGGAGAACCCACATTATAATTTTTGTGATGTTTGTTTGTAGTGGCACTATCCGGACACAAGATATATGGTACTGAATTGATATATTTGTGCAAAAATGGCATATTTCCCTCTGCACCACCTACAGCACATTACCTTTTGGCTGTAGGATAAAAATATTCACTACACTAGATGATGTGTTTGAGAAGTTGAGTTTGCAGAATGGGGTCACAACTCTGGGAAATGTACTGTAGTGTTAACTCAGCAGACACAACATGACATGTGAAAAACAATCCAGCAAAATCTGAACTGTAAATGGCAGTCCTCCCTTCTGAGCCCTGCCAGGCAACAGATTGTAGCCACATGTAGGGTACTGTCATACCCAGGAGAACACATATTATAATTAATGTGGTGTTTATCTCCAGTGGCATAAGATATCTTGCACTGAAATAACCTAAAGGCTAAGGCCCCACAGTGAGTCGCAGCAAAAATTTAACTTCATTATTGTTACCCCATGTCACCTATGTATGTAACCACATTTAACAGGGAAAACCAATAGCTCCAGAATTTCATGAAGCATCAATAACCCTTATCCCTAAACCTAACAAGCATCCCCTGCTTCCATTCTAACAAAATGTCTTAATACACCAGGACCATGTGGGATTTGATTCGGGCCGTCAAGCCTCTGACAATATCTGTATTGGGTTGAATTTAATTAATTGTGAAATGTGCATTGGGGCTGCAGGTCAAGGTTACGGAACTTCATGTCATGGGTCTTTGGTTATCTATTTGTTTTGTTTATGGTGAGTTTCCGATTTGTGTGGCAATATTAAGAAAAGTTGGTTTTCTGTTGTTTGAATCTCACAAGTATACATAAGCTTATATCTCATATTTGGGGGTTACTTTACTTTACTTTAATAAATAGATGTGACTCAGATCAGCATCTGCACAGATAGATTAAATTTTTAATATCATATATACTGATAGGTAAAACTATTGGATTATAATTTTATTTTTGTAAAGATACATGCATATTCTGGAATAGTTTACATTACATGCACTTTACACATTGATGATAGATGCATTTTTTGTGGAATATATTATTTACTAATCGCACTAGCACATTATTATGTCTTAGCAGTGTACTGTATTACCATTGATCTGTGTGCATGAATTTCCATGACCTTTCCTGACATGTTTTTATATCTCTTTTTTAATATTTTTCCTTTTTGTGTATATTAATCCTTTCACTACCAAGGGTCTCAGGAAATTTTGCACCTCCAGTAGCCAGAGCAATTTTCACAGTTTTGAGATGGACAAATCAAACCTAATTTGCAACATTAAAAAAGCATCCAACCCCCCCATACCTATATATTTTCTTAAAGTGGCACCTGCAGCATTGTCAGAATGCCACTTGGTACTGTATACGAACAGGCACCTTCATGCAATTTTGATTTAAAGTGAATGTTTTATGAAAAAATGCAAGTAAATGTATATTAGTTGCTAAAAGCGGAACCCAAACAATAAATTATATGCACAAAACCTCCTAAGAATAAAGGTTCAACATGTGCAGAGTTCATTCATATCACTATGGCCTGCACCTGCATGCACGTGTCTTCAGAAAATCGCTAGAACTTTAAGGAACAAAAATCTGCTTTGAAGCTGGAAATAAAATAAGATAAAATCAAACAGGCTTTATTGGCACGTCTGAATATATATGTGGCATTGCCAAAGCTAGTAAAGTGTGTGTGGGGGGAGTTGGAGTCGGGGGGAGGGGGGGAAGTGGTGGGTATGAGGGGGTGGGGGGGTTGATTAGGGGTATAACAGTCCATGGAGTCTCATCTTCCTCTTAGTTGGTGGCCGCTATATGGGGAGGTGGGGTGGGGTGGGGCGGGTGGTTTGGGGTGTAACAGTCCATGGAGTCTCATCTTCCTCTTAGTTGGTGACCGCTATATGGGGAGGTGGGGTGGGGTGGGGCGGGGCGGGTGATTTGGGGTATAACAGTTCGTGGAGTCTCATCTTCCTCTTGTTTGGTGACAGCACATATTGGGCAGCGATCTCCACAGTGGCCTTTTCTTCTCCCTGTAGGATGTAGAGTTTCCTCTTCTCGTCTGCAGATATGAAGTCTGGGATGTGGGCAGAGAGTCTTTGGAAGTAGACGGCCCTCACAGTTGAGTATTTGGTGCAGTTTAGCAGGAAGTGGGTCTCGTCTTCTAGGGCCGCCTGGTCACAGTGCTGGCACAGCCTGTTCTCCCGTGGCTTGTACGTATGCCTGTGTCACCCCGTCTCCATCTCCAGGTTGTGGGCACTCAGTCTATACCGGCTCAGAGTCTGTCTGTGTTTGGGGTGGCGTATTCTCTCCAGGTAGGTGGCCATGGTGTATTCTCTTTGCAATGACTGGTACATGGTGAGTTTCTTGGAGTTATTTATTGCGCTTCTCCATTCCTCGATGTACCGCTCTCTGTCTCTCTCAATTAATCCTTTTATTTGAGCCTTGTTCAGGGCATGTTGGGGGTTTTGGCTTGGCAGATGGCTGATGCTTGGTTGGGGGGTATCAGTTTTTCTCGGGGCTCTGTGGCTCAGCCAGACTTGGTGGTGGTAAGAGCCAGGACTGCTGCTCTGTATGTGAGTCCAGAATGATAGCGCCCTCTTCTGCATGGTGAGCCATAGGGGGAGTCTGCCTGGCATCTCATGTTGGAGGTGCTGCGGTGGACATGGAGGAGGGACTTGCAGAATTCCAGGTATCATCCTATAAAATATAGGGATTACACACCATGAAAAGCAAGTGAACCCCTAAACCCTATATATTTTTTGAAAGTAGACAACCTGAAGATTACATATTCCTCAATGGGACATAAATAGCCACATCCACCTCCATGCAACTTTGTGACAAACAAATATTTAAAAAAAAAAAAAAAAATGCACTAAAACACATATTTGCACCTAAAACTCATGTTCAATCTCACATCCATATACAAAATACATTTAAATAGTAGCTTATGGTGTATAAAATGTGTATATGTACTATATGTACCACAAACATCAACTACAACAAGAGCTCAGACTCCCAAAAACCCTAATACACAAGACAAGCAGGATTATACTGTTATGCACTAATATGTTAAAAATCTGTACTGCGGCTTGCAAACTGTGATTGTGATACCAAAATCTTTTTTTCAGATTACACAGCATACCGTATATTAAAACACAATTTAATAATTCATATATACAACCACCTTTATCAAACAGAGATTGCAAACAAAAATCGCACAAAATTCAAATTTGCCACGGAAGTGCAGCTCAAGCAATCCCTTTCTGTAAACAAAATGTACTTTCCAAAAAACTGCAATATGTGAGGAGTTCATACATACCCCACATGTGTATATTTACAGGGGTGGGTGTTAGAGAAACACCAAAATCGCAGAAATGCGACAACCCATTTTGTGCTTGCAAATTAAATAGGACTTTATATAAAAATGTTATATTCCATCCCTCTATAAAAATTTTAGCAAACTATATGTTCATCTCTAGTGATAATCGTTATTACTATTTGAGGGTGCATTCACACGGAGTAACGTGCTATGTGACCTGGCACGTATAAGCCGTGTGAGATTTTGAGCGCCGTATATGCTCCCATTGACTTCAATGGGAGCCTGGATCGTATACGCCGTGTTATTTTGTGGCCGTGATATTTCATATACGATTCAGGCTCCCATTGAAATCAATGGGAGCGTATACGGTGCTCAAAATCTCACACGGCATATACGTGCCAAGTCACGTGGCACATTACCCAGTGTGAATGCACCCTGAGTATGTAATGGACATCGCTAGAGACGTATTTTACTGTAGAAATCTCAGGAATGGAATTGAGTGAAATTTAAACTTTATTCATGACTTTGTGTATGTGTTGTGTAAGTGTTTGGTGTGACTTTTTTTTGGCGCTGCGACCTGGACAATGGTTAATGCCTGGGTGAAAGCGCCAATAGTTAATAGGGACAGAAGAGCCCCTGCCACCCCCTCCTGGGGTCACCTACAGGTTATGCACAGAGACAGAATGCTTCTCTGTCTGTGCACACTGCAGGGCTGCTCCTCCCCGCCACCCTTCCTGTTACAGTTTGGAAGATGCTTTCTTAGACAGGAGGGGGGACAATTTAGAGCCCGATATCTCTGGACTGCATGACGATATCTTGATGCTTTAAGATTCATTTTAAAGATGAGAATATCATCTTTAAAATGATACCAAGTTCTTCATGATAGCACATATAGTTCTGGAGCGATTCCCCTGTTGAAATGCTGTTGGGAATTGAGATCTGCAGTTGGATCTCAAAGCCAAATAGCGTATTCAACAGTAAATCGCTCCAAAATTATAAGTTCTATCATGAAGAACTTGGTATCATTTTAATGATGAGATTCTCATCTTTAAAATGAATCTTAAATCTTAAATCATCTTAAATCATCAAGATGTCTTCATACAGTCCAGAGATTCCTGATAATAGATAATTCACTTGCAAAACTATTCATACTCCTTGAACTTTTCCACATTCAAAAGGTAATAAAGTGGAATAACTGATATATAAAGGTTATGCACCAGGGTAATTCAAAACAAAAAATGATGAATGAAAAAGTGCACTAAAATATAACTTTTATTAATAAAGCTAAAAGCCTAAATAACCACACAATAAAAATGGTCAGTTCAATAAGGGCTAATTGGGATCTGTGCGTAAGCTAACCCAATCCACCTCGTGTGTGTGAGTTCTCAATTCGCTAGGATACATCCCCCATAGAACACTAGATGAACACTTGTTTCCTCAGGAAGGTCACTGAATATGAAACCTCCCAGCTGATTCATCACATAACCCACACACTGATAGGTATAGCTTTCCTATACTGGATCTGCAGCTGCCAGATCCAGCACTAAACTAGTTAACCAGAGATAGTGCTTAACTGGTTAACCTAACACACACACACATCCACCTAAATGTATACAGAGGCATACACGGGCATCTGCTGGAATTTGCCTGACACGTTTCACCGGTTCTTGCCGGTTCTTCAGAGGCTAAATATTCCCTTTTTGTCCTAAAACGGTGTTTCCCAGCTGCTGGGTCAACACCGCATAGCAGGTACGCTCCTAGTACATTCGAGCGCCCGGCCGGCTGTGATGTGTAGCTGGCTGGCTGGAGGTTTCATATTCAGTGACCTTCCTGAGGAAACAAGTGTTCATCTAGTGTTCTATGGGGGACATACCCTAGCGAATTGAGAACTCACACACACGAGGTGGATTGGGTTAGCTTACACACAGATCCCAATTAGCCCTTATTGAACTGACCATTTTTATTGTGTGGTTATTTAGGCTTTTAGCTTTATTAATAAAAGTTATATTTTAGTGCACTTTTTCATTCATCAACTTTTCCACATTTTGTCACCTTACAACCACAGACTTAAATGTATTTTATAGAGATTTTAAGTGATAACCAACACAAAGTAGCAGATAATTGTGAAGTGGAAGGAACATGATGCATGATTTTCATAAAATCTGAAAAGTGTGACATGCAAAAGTATTGTGTTTTATGAGTAGTAGGCCAAGTAAACCAATGTATTGAACTATGTATGTATTATTTATCACTATATGAGTTGCAGTGGATAATTCTGTACTTAATAAGCTAATGGTTATAAATGGATGCAATGCTGTATATTTTTTTATTTTATATTGTTATTCAGTGGTGTAACTAAAGTCTTGTGGGCCTCGGAGCAAAATTTTGCATGGGCCCCTTACCTCCTTCCTAGAGCAAATTCTTGATAGTGATGGTTACAATGCTGCAAGATATCTTCAATACCAGTGAGTGAGCAGCGTAGCACCCGGCATGTAAACAATACTGTGACAGTATTACATGCTCCACAGTGGCCACCAAACAGTATTATGTTCTCTATAATGGCCTCCACACAGTATTACGTGCTTCTCAATGGCCCCCCACACAGTAATGCGTGCTCTACACTCGCCCCCACACAGTATTATGTGCTCCACAGTGGCTCCCAAACAGTATTACGTGCATAACAGTGGCCCCCACACAGTATTACGTATTCTGCAGTAGCCCCCACACATTATTATAGGCTCACAGTGGCCCCACACAGTATTATATACTCACAGTGGCCCCCACACAGTGTTATATGGTCACAGAGGCCTCCCTACCCACAGTATTATATGCTCCCAAGACGTCCCCCCTCCTAGAGCCGATGCTGTTATAATACTCTGGGGTCTCCAGAGTATAAGGTCTAAGTTTTAGATTTAATGAAACCAAACAATATAAACCCCCAAAGTATTAAATAAATCTCAAAAGCCAAATAAACATAACTACCAAAAAATATTGAGACCAATACATTGAATCACATTGAATCACAATGATAAATTATAAAACAATAAACACAAGGAGATTAAATAAATATTATTGTATTTTTATAGTATTTTTGGCTGCCAATATTTTTTGGTAGTTAATAGAGATGAGTGAACAGTGAAATATTCGATATTCGTTTCGAATAGCCCCTCAATATTTGACTATTTGAATGAATATCGAACCCCATTATAGTCTATAGGGAAAAAATGCTTGTTTCAGGGGATCCCACTTTTCGACTCAGGAGAGTCACCAAGTCCACTATCACACCTCAGCAAATGATGCCAACACCCTGGAATGCAACTGGGACAGCAGGGGAAGCATGTCTGGGGGCATCTAACATGCCCAAGTAACTGTATTACGTTGGGATCCCTGTCAGCTTGCGATATGTGGGAGCTGACTTTTTCCCATAGGAATGCATTGACCAGCATTAATTGGCCAAATGCCATACAGAGTACAGCATTCGGCCAATCAACGCTGGTTCTGCCGGAGGAGGCGTAGCCTAAGATCGGTCCACAGCAGTCTCCATTCTGGTCCAATCTTAGACTCCGCCTCCTCACAGATGAGCCTCCGGCAGAACCAGCATTGATTGGCTGAATGCTGTACTCTGTATGGCATTCGGCCAATCAACGCTGGTCAATGCATTCCTATGGGAAAAAGTCAGCTCCCGCATATCGCAAGCTGACAGTAATCCCGACCAGATTGACCCCCAAAGAGTTGGGTGAGTAACATTCTCACCTGAATAAAGGTAATCCCTAGCTAACCCTGCCTGTACAGCTATCCCTGTCTCACAGTCACATTGTTCACAGTCTCAAATTAACCGAATGTTAAATCCACCATTCATATAAATTGGAGGTCACATGTTTTTGGCAGCCAATTACTTTTTCCGATTTTTTTTTATGCCTCCGTTGTCGTAGTTCCTGTCCCACCTCAGTTATTGGTGCAAAAAAAGCGCCAGGGAAGGTGGGAGGGGATACGAAATTTTAGTGCGTTTGCCTCGTGGTATTTGATTGGAATCTAATACCTCGAACGGCCTGATATTCGATCGAATATCTATTCAATTGAACAGTGTTCACTCATCTCTAGTAGTTAAGTTTTAGGTTTATCCAGTTTAGGGAGTGACGCTTCCACATTTTCTAGATATTTTCATTAGGGTTGAGTACCTTAGCAGTTACCTATTTAGGAGTTTTTGTTATTAATAGGACATGTAATACCATTTTTTTTTTTTAAATGTATAATCATATTTTTTTTCAGATTTAGGGCCCCTTCACACGGAGGATACTCTGGCTGATTCGGAACGTGTAAACGTTCCGAATCAGCAGCGTTTAAAGCAGGTCCCATTGCTTTCTATGGGAGCCGGCATACGTGCGCTCCCCATAGAAATGAATGGGCTGCTTTTTCCCCATTCATTTCTATGGGGAGCGCGCGTATGCCGGCTCCCATAGAAATCAATGGGACCTGCTTTAAACGCTGCTGATTCGGAACGTTTACACGTTCCGAATCAGCCAGAGTATCCTCAATGTGAAGGGGCCCTAAGAGTTTAGTTTTTATTTTACATAAGCATGCCTCATAATTATAATGGCAGCAAAACTATGGAAGATTTATAGACATAATGAAGATTCAGACTTCCATACTTTGTAAACGAGATAAACAAAACATGATTTCAACTATAGAAAGAAGCTATAGCTTTATCCATTAATAAATGAAATAAAACACATAACATGACATGTAAAACCACTTTCCATTACGTTTAAATAGTCTTTCATTAGGTAACAACTGGATAAATTAACAAAATCTAATTTCTAGGAATAGTCACATGTCTCTTCCAATTTCAGTTTCAGATCCTAATGTGCTTTTATAGTACTGAATGCAACTGGTAAAACTCTTGAACAGAAAACAGCATTTTTAAAATGGCATTTTGTATTTTTGTTCTATGTCAAGAGTTTTGCTGGATCATCCTGACCTGAGATGCACAAGCTGACAATTTCATAAAAATGGAGAAAATCCATGGAAATGTTTCTATAAATATTGCCTTATCTATCAAGTTTAGTATATGAAAAGTATGTTCAATACTTGGCTGGTAAGCTCAGTAACAGCTATACCCAAAAGTGATCAAAGGCGTTCATAATAGTCATAGGTGGAGAGTCCTAATGCACCTTTAAAATTCAAATACAATGTCAGAAAATCATCGTCCCAGATTCTTTTGTCCATACCACAAGATTATACTATTATTCAGTCTCAGGAAAATGCACTTACAATATATATATATATATATATATATATATATATATATATATATATATATACAGTATATATATATATATATATATTTTTTTTTTTTTTGGAGGAGAACAACTTACTTCATTGAATAGGTCTGATTTCTAATATTGGATGATATCAGGAACAAGGGGTGTGGTGTATTTCTGTTTTGTTGAAGCTCATGTGGATTATGGTTTTAAGTACATTATAATCTGATATAATATTATATTTATATACTTTATTTATTACTTTGTTTCTAATAAGTTTTCATTGCAAATAAATGCTATTTGTACATATGAAACATGGGATTTGGGGAGGGAGACAGCTCAACCATTTAAGCATGCTGGCAATTTTGGACTTCTCATTTTAGCTCAGCATAACAGGCAGCCATCAAAGCAGTTGGCAAAGGGAGGACAGGCCTTACCACTTAGACCCCTACATCTCCTGCCTGCTCCGGCATGCACTTTGCCTAGTGATAATGATGGAAAGTGCATCTAAATCCATTATAAAGTTATTTGACTGGCTAGTTTGAGCTTTAAGTTATAATCATATTTTTCCTAACTAAAGTATGCAGTAAAAAATCTTGCTATAATTTCTTCTGTCTTATTGATGAAAGTCAGGAGGGTCTAGCAGTGCTTGCTTATAGACTGGGAAAAGCACTGATAAAGTGCTTTTACCAATCAATGAGAGAGTTGTGTGTTGTGTTCCTGATTTTCTACGATCTGCTACAATGCTACAATTGAGTCGCATACTTGCCTCTATCACCACAGCATTACAGCAGCATAAGATTTTGTATAATTGGGACTTTCCAGTCCGTGTACTGGTTATTCAAGACAGCCTCTTATACAGTATGTTATTAAAAACCTACAGAAAGGTAAAGCACTGCTCCATAAATGGAATAATCCTGTTATACACCTTACTTTAAAAAAAAAATCTGCCTGGACCACTGCTACAGACTACACACTTAACGGGTCAGTCTCACCCGAATTCCTTCATGACATGCTGTTGATGGACTCAATCCTCTGTGAAGATAGCAGCAGCTGGACTGCTGTTTTGTGTTTTACCCGCATTGTTCTTGGGGTTTTTGTTGGTTTTCATTCTGTACAGTTCTCAGAGGTTTAAGATAAGATAAGATAATCCTTTAATAGTCCCACATTGGGGAAATTTCAGCATGTTACAGCAGCATAGTAATACGGGTACAGGATAATACAGAGTAATATATTACAGACGTAGACACACATAAGCTGGGAAGAGAAGATATAGTAGGAGTCCATAGCAGCTAAGGAAAAATGGAAGAGAAAGAGGAAGACCTCATGGTCATCGTCATAATCATTAGTTCTCTGTGCGGAGTGATCTTCGCTTGGTCTGATGTAGATTATACAGCCTGGTCGCGGTTGGAAGGAAGGACCTGCAATAGCGCTCCTTCTCAGACTTGGGATGAAGCAGACGGTCACTTACAGTGCTGCCAAGTCCCATCAGGGTCCCATACATGGCGTGGGATTTGTTCTCCCGCATGGAGGTCACCACAGACAGTATCCTTCTGTCACCCACCACCTGTACTGGGTCCAGGGGGCTCCTCAGGACAGAGCTGGCCCTTCTGATCTGCCTGTCAAGTCTATTTCTGTCCCTGGTTGATATACTGCTCCCCCAGCAGGCCACACCGAAAAAGATGGCTGAGGCAACCACAGAGTTGAAGAAGGCCCTAAGAAGTGTCCCCTGGAATCCGAAGGCCCTCAGCCTTCTGAGCAGGTAGAGTCTGCTGTGGCCCTTTCTGTGCAGCGCCTCCAGGTGATCAGCCCAGTCTAGTTTATTATTGAGGAGCACGCCCAGATACTTATAGGTCCTGACTATCTCAATACATGTTCCTTTGATCTCCACCGGGGTCGGAGCCCCTCTCCGTTTACTAAAGTCCACCACCATCTCCTTGGTCTTCCCAGCATTAATCCTGAGCTGGTTCTGCTGGCACCATTCAACAAAATCCCGGTTTAAGTCTCTGTATTCCCTATCGTCTCCATCAGTGATAAGGCCTACTATAGCAGAGTCATCGGAGTACTTCTGTAAGTAACAGCTGGATGAGTTGTGCCTAAAGTCAGCAGTGTACAGTGTGAAGAGAAATGGGGCAAGAACTGTACCTTGTGGTGCCCCCGTACTACAGATCACAGTGTCAGACACACCGTCTTGGGCTCTCACATACTGAGGGCGGTTTGTCAGGTAGTCTAGGATCCAGTTGGACAGGTGATGGTCCACACCATCAAGGTTCAGCTTCTCCCTCAGTAGCCCTGGCTGAATGGTGTTGAACGCACTGGAGAAATCAAAGAACATAATTCTCACAGTGTTCCCGGGTTTCTCCAGGTGAGAGAGAGCTCTATGAAGAAGGTGGATGATGGCGTCATCTACCCCAATGCCCGGCCGATAGGCAAACTGGAGGGGGTCCAGAGCGGAGCTCAATAAGGGGTGTAGGTGTGTCAGGACCAGTTTCTCTAGGACCTTCATCAGGTGGGATATCAGTGCTACAGGTCGGTAGTCATTGTAGCCCATCGGGTTGGGTTTCTTTGGGACTGGTACCACGCAAGATGTTTTCCACAGTTGAGGTACCACTCCCAGCTTTAGACTCATATTGTACATGTGCGTAATAATGCCACCTAGCTGATCACTGAACATTTTAAGAACTCTTGCGCTTATACCATCAGGTCCTCCCGCTTTGTCTGCTCTAATCTTCTTCATTTCCTTACACACTAGAGACTCCTGCAGGATCAGATATTCAGATTGCAGTTGACCGCAGTTCGGTGGGGGTTGGGTCTCGGTGTGTGAGGGGAGGGGGGTTGGCTGACATGCTGGTGGAGGGAGCATTTGCTTGGAGTCGAGTCTATTGAAGAATAGATTAAGCTCGTTAAGCCACTTCCTGTCCCCTACTGTTCGATGCCCTGTTATTTTTTTCTTGTGTCCTGAAATTGCCTTAAGGCTGTCCCACACCTCCGAGATTCTACCCTCCCCCATCTGTAGTTCCATCTTCCGCCTGTAGTTGGCTTTCCCTTCTCTGATCAATTGTCTTAGCTGTTTCTGCACTGCCCCCAGGCCATTTTTGTCCCCAGACCTAAAAACTCTCTTTTTTTCCTTGAGAAGAGATTTAATTTCAGAGTTGATCCATGCTTTGTTATTGGAGAAACACCTCACCTTTCTAGATGGTACCGTGCTGTCCACACAGAAATTAATGTAGTCCGTTATGCAGTGTGTGAGTCCCTCAATGTCCTCTGGAAATGAGTCTTGAAACACTTCCCATAAAGTTATATTGAAACAGTCCCTTAGAGACTCGACACTTTCCTCTGACCAGATTTTCACTGTACGGGTAACCGACGGTTCTCTGCGCACCAGTGGAGTGTATGTGGGTTGCAGATGTACCAGGTTGTGATCTGATCTGCCTAGGGGTGGTAGGGCAGATGAGTTATATGCATCCCTTACATTAGCAAAGAGCAAGGGAGCAAGGGATTAGCACATGGGATGAGCTTGCTGCTTGGCATGGAGGCAGTTTTACATTTCTCTTGTTCTTTTCTTCTCCAATATTGCATGATGTGGATCTCACATCATTTATTACTGCTCCTTATGGTACTTAAAATTGTATCAATGAATGTCAGAGGCCTGAACTCACCTCAAAAGAGAGCTAATCTTTGGCTGGAGGCTAGAACTCAGAACTGTGACGTTCTTGTTGGTATAGCTGCTACTCAGATCAAACACCCATCTTTTCCTAACATATTTCACACTCATTAAACTTCTAAAAGTAGAGGGGTGTTGATAAGTTTTAGATATTCGGTAGCATTCAAGCTATTTTCCCAATATTCAGAACCCCAAATACTTGATCAGCAAATATGGGACATAGATCCAGATCTGATACAGCTAATTTTTGTGCATGTAGCCATTATGGTGTTTTGTATCATCTGGACAGTGGTAGTGGGACCTCTTATTCCACCTCCCCTCCAGTCCACACTTTGGGGATGTTC
Organism: Leptodactylus fuscus; assembly: GCF_031893055.1. Lineage (NCBI taxonomy): Eukaryota > Metazoa > Chordata > Amphibia > Anura > Leptodactylidae > Leptodactylus > Leptodactylus fuscus. Next base: position 165,534,935 of record NC_134265.1, read on the forward strand.
CGGCAGTGACTCAGCTGCAGAGAGTCTCTTCGTCAAAGAGGCTTAAAAAGTTGCTCCAGTAGCAACACTTTGGCAGAGCTTGGCTTGGAGAGTGAAAGAAAGAGGTCATATTTTTGGAGCTGTGTCCTGAATGACTCAACTGGCTTTTTATTTCTGTGATTCTAGGTGAGGTAACCTATTCTATGTTTATCTCTACTGTGCCTGAATCAGGCGAACTGCCATAAACATCTCAAAAATTGTGAAAAAATGCTGTACTTTATTAAACACATTAAAAATACACAATAATAAATGTACAGGGGATAGTACAAACCATATAATACATGGAGATTAAGTTGTAATACTGCATCAAAGGCTGTAGGTATAACTCTTGTTACATATATATATATATATATATATATATATATATATATATATATATATATATATATATATATCAGATGCCATGGTATATCTGTGCGTCTGAACAGCACTTCGTTAGTTTAAACGTGGTTTACATAGAGTATATACACATAAATAGAATTAAGGTCATGCAGGGTTACATTTACCTATAAGTAGACCTCCATGTACATAAACGCGCCCCGAAGCGAGTTTCGCCACTACCATGGCTTCGTCAGGGGGGGGAAAGATTTCCCCTAGCACTTGATAAGGAAACAACATGTCCACTCCTTGCTGGAGAAAAAAAAATGTCCTGGGTGAAGGCTGCTGCCGCTATATAGACCCAGACTATGGAGGAGATACTGAAACATCTTGTACAGTCCAATGTGCATCAACAACAAACAAATTGTTTGCTGATGGAGCAAATTGCACTCCTTAAAGAGATTGTTGTCACTAGCCTGCAGAGACCTGTGGAGCACAGAGATGAGAAGCGGGCTGTGCAAAGAGCTTTGCAAAAGATGACCCCAGATGATGATGTGGAGGCCATCCTGACTGTGTTTGAGAGGATGGCCGAATGGAAGAAACTGCCAGCTGCTGACTGGGCAGGCGTCATTACACCCTATTTGACCAGTGAACCCCAGAGGCCTATTATGACCTCTGCCAGCAAAATGTCTAGGACTATGACAAATTAAAGGCGGGGTGGGGGTAACCACTGCTGTCTGTGCCCAGAGGGTACATACCTGGAGCTACCATATGGACAAGCCTGCCAGATCCCAGATGTATGACCTGATTCACCTGGTGAAAAAGTGGCTGGAACCAGACACCTGTACCCCTGCACAGATGGTGGAGAAGGTGGTCCTAGACCGGTTCACCAGAGCTCTTCCTCCTGTGTTGCAGTGCTGGGTTGGACATGGAGACCCCAAAGATGCCAACCAGCTCGTCAGCCTTCTGGAAAAGTACCTGGCGACTGAGGCATAACTCTGTGATGACCCTACAGTGCGACCATTCCCCAGGTACAAACAAGAAAAATAGGAAAAACCGCTCCACCTAGTAATAATGAAAGGTTGCACGGACACTTACTCCAGACTGCAGTGGAGTTACTAAGGTGTAACAATGTGAAAAATGTATCCAGCAAACCAAAAATTAAAATATAACTTTTACTTCATTTATAAAAAATAAAAAGACACTCTTACATTGTGCGTCCAGGATACAAGAGCACAGTCCAAAGCTTACGCGTTTCGGAACTCCTTTTGTTGTCCCTTACTCATAGCTAAGTAAGTCAGATGCACCAACTTGTTTAACTAGAGCCATTAACCACACCACATGTTCACCATGTTAACCAAGGATCATATAACAAGAGGGAAGATACAAACAACTACAATCTGATATAACATTTACAAGGTAGTTTCACAACACTATAAGCAACAGAAATACAAGATTATAAGATATAAGAAACAAAGGCAAAGAAGCATAAAAAGGTGGTTTTAATCAAAAAGGACATCCAAGACACACTACTACAACTAGAGCCAATTAATACAACCCAATCATTTAAGGACACTAATAGCAACATTGTGAAGAAAATTGAGAAATTGGAGTCTCAGATTATGATGACCAAAAAGAGAAAATTTGCACGAGACTCTGATGATTATTAAATGGGTTTTGTATATGAGACAACAATTTAAAGGAACATACACACCAAAATCAATTTTAAAGAAACGTGACCAAAGACGCAGAGTTTCTTTCAGCTCAAATGATAAAGAATCTGACACTTCACAGACTTATAGGAGTGACTTTTCTTCAGACAGCTCAGTGGATTACTCTGAGAACTCACCTGGCGCTCATGCAGAGGATCAAAAAATGGGGCCGCAGAGCGGGAGTTAAACTCCGGAAAGGATCCCGAAAAGAGATATTCAACAAGATCTTATCACAGAAAAACTTAGAACATGCACAGGCTACCAAGGACGAAAAAAATTTTGATGATGTTATCAACTTATCATCTTTTACATTAACAACAGATCAACTGAAAATTCTTTTTAACGGACTGAAATCTGTCCCTATTAGTAACTTTTATATTTTTCAAACTTTACTGGACGTTAATAAGTTCATCCGCTTATTAACTGTGAAAAAACATTTTTTTGATGATGATAAATCTTGTCATTCAGAATCTATACATGTCTCTTCGTGTGATGATACAAATAATGATCATAATGAATTTTTGGGTTTACAATTTCAGGAACAGGTGGCAACCCTACAATTAATGGACCTTGCTTATCACAGTGATTTGGGTTCGGAAAAGGATGTACTGTACATACTACCGATGTCAGGACTCATAACCCCACCTTCTACCACCTTAAGTCCCGCTCTCCAGTCTTTAGTCTCTTCCAAAGTAATGTGGAAAGAGACCTAAAATCTTTAAAATACTCATTAAGTCAGAAAAAATCTTATCAAAATTTAACTACTACAGAAAAACAAGCTTTAGATCAATTAAAAACTAATAACAATATAACTATCAAGATGGCGGACAAGGGGGGGGAAGAAGGTCGTTATGGATTCTGAGGATTACAAGAAAACATGCATTGCTCTGATTAAAACACATATAGAAAATTAGATCACGACCCCACCATGTGTTTTTGTAAGCTCCTGGAAGATTTGGTTATGGAAGGGGTTAACCAAGGTATTATCCCTGAGTCCAAAAAACAAAATCTTATCAATAAATTTCCCATAATTCCAGTCTTCCATGGGTTACCCAAAACTCACAAACAAACCTTTCCACCACCTTTACTTCCTATAATAGCCAGTATTTGCTCCTATAGTGAAAATTTATGTGCATGGGTCGATGAACTATTGCAGCCTCTGGTACATAGAGTTGCAGGCTATATCAAGGATTCAAAAGTTATTTTGTGATTTCTCTTGGGGTCCGGTTGACTCTTGGCTGTTGTGCGATGTAAATTCGCTGTATTCAAGTATTCCACATCAACAGGCAATTACAGCACTTTCTTACCATCTATATCATTAGAGCTCATATACTGTACTCCAGAATTATGTGAATACATCATACAAGTAATTGATTTTTTGTTGAGACACAATTATTTTATATTTGATTCTGAATTTTTTTTACAGATCCGTGGCGCGCCCATGGACTCTCCCTTCTCCCCATCATTAGCTAATTTGTTTATGTCCTGGTGGGAGGAGTCCTATGTTTTTGTTGACACAAACCCTTATTTTTCTTTTTTGCATTGGTATGGGTGCTACATCGATGACATATTAATCATCTGGAGGGGTGATGTAGCGCCCATACAAATGTTTTTGGATTATATCAACACCAATAATCTAAACCTCAGTTTTACACACAATCACAACGAACAAACGATTTGTTTACTTGACTTACTGGTAATCGCACGACGGCCAAGGTCCAAACCTCTTTATATCGTAAACCAACATCGGGCAATACCACTCTTCTGGCCAGTAGCTGCCACCCGAGACATACTATCCAGTACATGCCGGTGGGAGAACTGTTACGTACTAAACGTGCTTGTTCTGATGAAAAAGATTACACTATACAATCAAAGCTATCCTTCTTGGATGCTCAGGAGAGCAGAGAATATTGCAAATAACAGGGATCACAAAATTCAGGTAGCTGGGGTCGATGTGATGGCGGAGGCGCAGGAGGAGGGTGGTGGTTCAGAGCTCCTGCCAGGAATGTTGGGCGGGGAAATGAGGTAGACCACCCCGCTTTGTGACCCAGTTCCAGCTTCAACCACATTCACCCAGTGTACCGTCAGTGAAATGTAGTGTCCCTGTCCGCATGCACTTGTCCACGCGTCTGTGGTTAAGTGGACCTTTGTGCAAATTGCGGAACTTAGGGCCCACCTGATGTTGCGTGACACGTGCTAGTACAAGGCGGGGATGGCATAGTAAGGTTCCGCACTTGCCATCAGGTCACGGAAGGCCTGAGTTTCCACAAGCCGAAACGGCAACATCTCTTGGGCCAGGAGTTTGGAGATGTGCGCGTTTTTTTGCCTGCGCTCAAAAGTCTGGGAGATGGTGGGTTACTGTGAAGTGGTATATGATGGTGCAGGAGAAGGAGCTAAGGCAGGAGAAGGAACTAAGGCAGGAGAAAGCTGAGGCAAGAAAAGGGGAGGATGAGGGAGAAGTTTCCAAAGTGGTGGAGGCAGATGTGGAGGTTTCCTGGCTGCTGGTCTGGACTGCAGCTCCAGCACTGGCAACAGTGGGAGAGGCAGTGGCGGCAACGCCGGACGACGATTGTCCTGCGTTTGCTCTCTGTCACTGAGCCCAGTGCTTGCCTTCCAAATGACGGCGCATGGCAGTGTTCGTAAGGTTGCTCTTTTCAGAGCCACTACTCAGTTTCGAGTTGCAGAGTGTGCAAACTGCAAAATTTGTCTGCCGCACATACATTAAAAAAATTCCACACCACTGAAGACCATGGCATTGATGTGGGAGTTTTTCTAGTCTGGCTGCAAGAGGGAACATTTTGGGCCCTGCTGGCTGTGGCCTGGCTTCGGTGAAGCAGCTGTCTTCTGCCTCTGGACATGCCTCTGCCTCTAGCCACCCTCTTTGGTGCTGCACTTCCCTCCACATCTACACTGCTCTCCCCGCTTGACTTCTGCCCTGTCCAGGTCAGGTCAGCATCCTCGTCGTCCACCACCTCCTCTTCCAATTCCTCTGACGCAGGGGTGATCCTGCCCCTTTCGCCGCCCGAGGCGAACTACAGAATGCCCCCCCCCCCGCCAGGGAGGGGGCAGAGTGGGGGTGTGGTTTAGTGGAGGGGCGTGGCAAATCGAAGGGGGCGGGGCTTAGCACCATTCGCCGGCAGAGAGCAGGCCCGGAGACTGCCTGCGCTCTGCCTGAGCGTGAGGGGAGGCTGCTGGAGCAGCGCTGCTTCAGTGGCCTCCCCAAACCACCACTCGGTGCTAAGCCAGTCCAGGACAGCTTGTCCTGGACTGGCTTAGGTTAGCAAAAATGCCGCCCTCCCTGAGGCCCTGGCATAGCGCCGCCTGAAGCGCTCGCTTCAGGTCGCCTCATGGGAGGTGCGGCGCTGCTCTGACGGCTCCTCCTACTCTTGCACACCGATGATGGCAACAACTTGCCCTTATAACAACTGTGTTTTTCATCATCGTCGTCACTGAGGGCCGATTGCTGGTCAACAACAACAACAGGAGATAACGGATGCTCCAGAGTTTGGGTATCAGGACACAGCAACTCATTTGTTACCTCTGCTGATTCAGGACGTGGTGGGACAGAGAGAGGGACAGTGAATGGACCCAAAAACAGCTCCTGAGAGGTGGGTAAGGTGGGATTACTTTGCTGGGAAGATTGGGCATGTTGTGAGGAAGGAGGACCTGACTGTTGGGTAGGAGGAGGAGTTGAGGTAGAGGCTGACTGGCTGGTGGAGAATGTACTGGAAGAATTATCCGCCAGCCATTGTAACACCTCTTCCTGGTGCTCAGTCCTGGTTAGTCGTGTACCCTGCACCCTACTTAATGTGGCCATCAAGCCAGAGACTGTGGGGAAGTGCAATGCTTGCTGCTGCAGAGCAGTAGGCACAGTAGACGCTGTTGGTTGAGCGCAACCTTGCTTCACATCCGCATTTCCATGCCCCTGTCCTCGTCCCTGTCCTCGCCCCCATCCCCTTGCACTAGCCTTACGCATTTTTTGACGTATACTAATGCCCATTTTATGGTCTATACACCGTGAAAAGCTGGGTTGAGTGTATCTGGCTGGACTGGTTTGGTCTGTATCCCTGTTAGGTGTTTGGAGGGACACTGCCTGCAAAACTGGGTTCAGCGTATCTGGCTGGACTGATTTGTTCTGTATCCCTGTTAGGTGTTTGGGGGGACACTGCCTGCACAGCTGGGTTCAGCGTATCTGGCTGGACTGATTTGGTCTGTATTCCTGTTAGGTGTTTGGAGGGACACTGCCTGCAAAGCTGGGTTCAGCGTATCTGGCTGGACTGATTTGCTCTGTACTCTGTTAGGTGTTTGGAGGGACACTGCCTCCAAAGCTGGGTTGAGCGTATCTGTCTGGACTGATTTGGTCTGTATCCCTGTTAGGTGTTTGGTGGGACACTGCCTGCAAAGTTGGGTTCAGCGTATCTTACAGCGGCTTATCTGGACGATGTGGTCATTCATAGCCCAGACTGGGGAAGTCAACTCTGTAAGGATCAGACAGTACTGGACTCCATAAGTGAGGCAGGCCTTACTATCAACCCTAAGAAATGTGCTTTAGGGATAGAGGAAGCCAAGTACCTAGGCTATGTCATTGGCAAAGGGGTAATAAAGCCCCTAATCAATAAGGTGGAGGCAATACAAAACTTGCCAAGACTGCTAACCAAGAAGCAAGTCAGGGCATTTCTTGGCATTGCTGGCTACTACCGGAGGTTTGTGCCAAACTTTGCCTCTATTGCAGCTCCTCTCACTGACCTGACGAAAGGTGGGAAGTCAGTGATGATCCACTGGACACCAGAGGCAGAGGAGGCGTTCCAGAAACTAAAGTTAGCTCTTTGCCAGCAGCTATTGCTGATAGCCTGACTTTAAGACAGAGTTCTTGGTGCAGACAGATGCCTCAAATGCAGGTCTAGGAGCGGTGCTGTCCCACGTTGTAAATGGTAAGGAGCATCCAGTGATGTACCTGAGCAGGAAGCTGGCCCCCGCTGAGAAAAAAATACGCTATAGTGGGAAGGGAATGCTTGACCTTTAGGTGGGCACTGGATGCTCTGAGATATTACCTCCTGGGGAGAAAGTTTAAATTGATCACTGACCATGCTCCTCTTACATGGATTAAAAGCAATGGTTCCTGTCTCTGCAAAATTTTGTGTTTGATGTAGAACACAGGCCAGGGAAATTATTGGGAAACACTGATGCCCTGTCAAGAAGAGGGCGGGGATATGTAAGCCGATGGCTGGTCAGGTAATGGAGGGGGTGTACATCTCACCCAGACTACTAAGGTGGGTGAGATGAGAAAACTCCAGAAAGAACATTTCTCAGCAGATAACTATTGTCTGCTGAGGATTATTTCAAAGTTCCAGTTACTGGGCTGGATTTTTAGGAATGGCAGATAGGTTGGTAGTGGGACCTGTCATTCCACCCCCCTCCAGTCTACACTTTGTGGATGTTCTGGCAGCGACTCAGCTGCAGAGAGTCTCCTCGTCAAAAAGGCTTAAGAAGTTGCTCCAGCAGCAACACTTTGGCAGAGCTTGGCTGGAGAGTGAAAGAAAGAGGCCATATTTTTGGAGCTGTGTCCTGAATGACTCAACTGGCTTTTGATTTCTGTGATTCTAGGTGAGGTAACCTATTCTATGTTTAGTTAGAGCCTAGCTTGGCAGTTATTTATTTTTCTATTGTTTCCTTTTGTTGTTGCAATGTATTTTTGAGTGTTTTGGACTAAAGAAACTGGACTTATGTGTCTATGCCGCCCCACCTAGCAACCCCAGACCCTGACTATATATATATATATATATTGTGGGGAATCGCTCAGGTAGATTCTTGTAGCAGTGCAGGAAACAGGGACACAGACACTAGATTGCACACAAGTTCAGGCTTTATTCACCTCTGACGTCATCTTGGTCAGCGCTTTACGGACCTCTTTTCTGGCATCTCGCTCTGGCTTTGCTGGGTCGGCCTTTTGCTGAGGAACCAGCAACATGGACATCTGCTTGGCCAAAAGTTGGTTGGTCTCCTGTTGAGCTGCATTAGCTTGCTGCTGCTGCTGACAGGATTCTGCATGTCTCTGCTGCAACAACCTGTTAGTCTCTTACTAGTCTCTGTTAGTCTCTTCATGTCTCTGCTGCAACAGCCTGTTAGTCTCTTTTTGCGCTGCAGTGGCCTGCTGCTGCTGTTGATTAGCCAGTACCAGCTGTTTCACAATCTCCTCCAAAGCTGTGGCTTTCTATTTCAGCTTGTGTATGTCTCACTGCACTTATGCCCACATCCGAAGCACCATATGTGGGGAATCGCTCAGGTAGATGCTTGTAGCAGTGGAGGAAACAGGGACACAGACACTAGATTGCACACAACTTCAGGCTTTATTCACATGTGGCGCATACACTGCTTTTGCGAAGCCACAGGATAAACAAAACAGAATCCTTCTCGGCTGAGAAAACTAACTTAGGGCCTCTTCACACGGAGGATACGCTGGCTGATTCTGAACGTGTAAACGTTCCAAATCAGCAGCGTTTAAAGCAGGTCCCATTGCTTTCTATGGAAGTCAGCATACGCGCACTCCCCATAGAAATGAATGGGCTGCTTTTTCCCATTCATTTCTATGGGGAGCGCGCGTATGCCGGCTCCCATAGAAAGCAATGGGACCTGTTTTAAACGCTGCTGATTCGGAATGTTAAGGGTGCATTTACACGGAGTAACGTGCCGCGTGACCTGACACATATACGCCGTGTGAGATTTTGAGCGCCATATATGCTCCCATTGATTTCAATGGGAGCCTGGATCGTATACACCGCGTTATTTTGCGGCCGCAAAATCACGGCCGCAAAATAACGCGGCGAATACAAGACTAACTCCCATTGAAATCAATGGGAGCGTATACGGTGCTCAAAATCTTACACGGCGTATACGTGCCAGGTCACGCGGCACGTTACTCCATGTGAATGCACCCTTACACGTTCAGAATCAGCCAGCATATCCTCCGTGTGAAGGGGACCTTAAACGTAAGGAAACTTTTCCCTGACTATACAGGAGATTGGCTACCAGTCTCCCACCTTGGCAACAACAACGGATGGCACAGTATCTGCTTTGGAGGTCCGGTCTGGACAGTTCAACTCTGTCAGTGTGGTGCCACACTGCTAGTCTTAACACACAGACTGTTATTAGGGCCTGATTAGTCAGCTGATCTCCCTGGTGTGAATCTTTACCAAACACCCTTTAGCTGCCTGGCTGGGATATACATGTCTTCCCAGGCCACACCCTTCACTCTCTCACATACCCCCCCCCCCCCCCCTCAGTTCTGACCCCTTGGGGCGAACTCCAGACACCAAACAATAAGCCCGGGACAAGGCATCCGCATTGCCTTGCAGTTTCCCGGCTCTGTGCTCCACTGTGAACTTAAAATTCTGAAGTGACAAGAACCACCTAGTCACCCTGGCGTTCTTGTCCTTGGTCCTGCTCATCCAAGTGAGGGGTGAGTGGTCGGTCACTAGGCGGAACTGTCTCCCTAGCAAGTAGTACCTCAGGGACTCTAATGCCCATTTTATAGTCAGGCACTCTTTCTCCACTATGCTGTAGTTGCCCGAGATAAATTGGCCCTCTGGGCCTTGGGAGTTTGTGGGATTTGGGGGCTCTACTTCCCAAGGGACTGCGTAGCAGAATATCGCTCCACCAACCCCACCAATACATTGGCGTTTCTTGGGTCACCATGCCATACCCACCTCTGGATCTTACCCAGTAAAGAGCTCAGGTACCGGTCTACGAAAACCCGCTCCACAATCTGCGCTGGGGTCAATGTCTCTGGCTGGAACCACTTCTGGACAAGTTGTACAAGGTGGTGCATTTGTGACCTTGGTGGTAACGCCTCCTGGTATTCCCAATCATGGACTCTTTGAGCCTGGACATTCTGCTCTACACCCAGTCGGGCCAGGATCTCTGCCTTCACGCACTGGTAATCACCTGCATCCTGTTCACTCAGGTCAAAATAAGCTTGCTGGGGATCAGCAATTAAGAAAAGAGCCAGCACCTCTGCCCAGAGCTGCGGTGAAAGCTTCTCACGGGTGGCCACTCTTTCAAATCCAGATAGGCCCATATGTTGTCCTCTGACGTCATCTTGGTCAGCGCTTTACGGACCTCTTTTCTGGCATCCCGCTCTGGCTTTGCTGGGTCGGCCTTTTGCTGAGCAACCAGCAACATGGACATCTGCTTGGCCAAAAGATGGTTGGTCTCCTGTTGCGCTGCATTAGCTTGCTGCTGCTGCTGACAGGCCTCTGCATGACTCTGCTGCAACAGCCTGTTATTCTCTTCATGTCTCTGCTGCAACAGCCTGTTAGTCTCTTGTTGTTAGTCTCCTGCTGCTGCTGATTAGCCAGTACCAGCTGTTTCACAATCTCCTCCAAAGCTGTGGCTTTCTATTTCAGCTTGTGTATGTCTCACTGCACTTATGCCCGCATCCGAAGCACCATATGTGGGGAATCGCTCAGGTAGATGCTTGTAGCAGAGCAGGAAACAGGGACACAGACACTAGATTGCACACAACTTCAGGCTTTATTCACATGTGGCGCATACACTGCTTTTGCAAAGCCACAGGATAAACAAAAGAAAATCCTTCTCGGCTGAGAAAACTAACTTAAACGTAAGGAAACTTTTCCCTGACTATACAGGAGACTGGCTACCAGTCAGTCTCCCACCTTGGCAACAACAACGGGTGGCACAGTACCTGCTTTGGAGGTCTGGTTTGGACAGTTCAACTCTGTCGGTGTGGTGCCACCCTGCTAGTCTTCACACACAGACTGTTATTAGGGCCTGATTAGTCAGCTGACCTCAGCTGACCTCCCTGGTGTGAATCTTTACTAAACACCCTTTAGCTGCCTGGCTGGGACATACCTGTCCTCCCAGACTACACCCTTCTCTCTCTCTCTCTCTCTCTCTCTCTCTCTCTCTCTCTCTCTCTCTCTCTCTCTCTCTCTCTATCTCTATATATATATATATATATATATATATATATATATATATATATATATATTACTGAAATTCTACATTAAAGATTGTTTCAGCCAGAACAACTACTACAAAATATTTGAGAGGAATGGTCAAGGAGAGACACCTTTGTAGTTGGAAGGCTTTGTAGTAAGTAAGTATATCTGGCTGTGCAATGCCCCCTTCTGTTTTGCTAACTAATCAGGAGTTTGAAAGATAACCTTGGGGCCTTAGATTTCCATGTGAATGATGAGAATAGTCTGTGAGTTGATTTAAAGAAAGAGTGAAAGTAGATTGGGAGCATTTGCATGACATATGTGACTCTAGGAACTACATACGTCTGAAGAAGGTTCTTCTGTCCAAGCCATGATAAGAAAGGAAAGTTTTAGGATTTCAATAGCTCTTTTTACGTCTTATACGAAAGGCTGAAAATTCAGAGAGTAAATATAGTCTATATCACTGGGGAGTTTAATACCTGGGTATTTTATAAAGTCAGATTTTCAGTTATAAGGGGAAGTTTTCCTTTTTTCTTCTGTTAAGTCAGAACTTCCGACTTAGAATCTATTCACCCCTTATATAATGCTTCTTTGACGGAAAAAGGAAAAAATTCAATATTTAGGAATCTACGTCACTATTAGAGATGAGCGAGTACTGTTCGGATCAGCTGATCCGAACAGCATGCTCAAATAGAAATGAATGGACGTAGCCGGCATGCGGGGGGTTAAGCGGCCGGCCGCCGTCAAAGCGGAAGTACCAGGTGCATCCATTCATTTCTATGGAGTGTGCTGTTCGGATCGGCTGATCCGAACAGTACTCGCTCATCTCTAGTCACTATCTCTTCCAATACACTTTACCAACATGATTATGAACCATTTTTAAAATCACTGCAATAAGAAACTGACTGTATATCGACTACACATATCTATTGGATAGGAAAAGTTGAAGCGTTTAAGATCTTTCCCCATGGACCTCCACTCTCCATTTTTCAACATGGTGCAGAGAATGCTATCTAAGTTTATTTGGAATGGTAGGAAACCTCGAATAGCTAGAGGCTCCCTATTCAAGCACAAATTAGCTGGTGGCCTGGGCATTCCAGTTGTACACAATTATTACTTCGCTACCCTGGTTGCACAATGTACACGATGGTGGTCAATGGACCTCCGTCATGGATAAGCATTCAACATTTTTGCATATCTCCCTTGAATTTTAAGGATATTCTATAATGACCTTTTTGGAACATCATACCTCCTAGATCATTATTGCTTACCATGTGGGCTTCTCTGACTGCTTTGGTGACATTCCATGCCAAATCAAATCCCAAGAAGTATTTTGATATTTCTAGTAGACCTCTATCGCTTTTGCCCTGAGTTATTCCTGATCTTGATCTCAATTATTGGTTTGTACAAGGTGTTACTCAGATCTCCTAACTCTATACAGAGTGTATATATACATACAGTACAGACCAAACATTTGGACACATGATCTCATTCAAAGAGTTTTCTGTATTTTCATGACTATGAAAATTGTAGATTCACACTGAAGGCATCAAAACTATGAATTAACACGTGTGGAATTATATACTTAAAAAATTGTGAAAGAACTGAAAATATGTCTTATATTCTTGGTTCTTCAAAGTAGCCACCTTTTGCTTTGATTATGTTCATCCATGAACATCTACATGGCTTGAAAAAAGCACTGTTTGCGCGAAACGGCTGTTGCCTTTTTTCTTCGCCCCGATGTTATGTCGTTCTCTCCCTATGTTTTTAAAGAATGTGGAATAAAGAAATTCTGTTATGAAAAAGTGCCCTGGTGAGTGCCCCAATTTTTTCTTCTTTTGTATACTTCATGGTGAAATAGCTGCTAGAAAACCACTGCTAAGGACAGGCAACAAGCAGAAGAGACGTGTTTGGGCTAAAGAACACAAGGAATGGACAATAGACCAGTGGAAATCTGTGCTTTCGTCTGATTAGTCCAATTTTGAGATCTTTGGTTCCAACCACCGTGTCTTTGTGTGACGCAGAAAAGGTGAACGTATGGAATCTACATGCCTGGTTCCCGCCGTGAAGCATGGAGGAGGAGGTGTGATAGTGTGGGGGTGCTTTGCTGGTGACACTGTTGAGGATTTATTCAAAATTGAAGGCATACTGAACCAGCATGGCTACCACAGCATCTTGCAGGCATGCTATTCCATCCGGTTTGTGTTTAGTTAAGTCATTTATTTTTCAACAGGACAATGACCCCAAATACACCTCCAGGCTGTGTAATGGGCTATTTGACCAAGAAGGAGAGTGATGGGGTGCTATGCCAGATGGCCTGGTCTCCACAGTCACCAGACCTGAACCCAATCGAGATGGTTTGGGGTGAGCTGGACCGCAGAGTGAAGGGCCAACAAGTGCTAATCAATAGAGATGAGCGAACAGTGTTCTATCGAACTCATGTTCGATCGGATATTAGGCTGTTCGGCATGTTCGAATCGAATCGAACACCGCGTGGTAAAGTGCGCCATTACTCGATTCCCCTCCCACCTTCCCTGGCGCCTTTTTTGCTCCAATAACAGCGCAGGGTAGGTGGGACAGGAACTACGACACCGGTGACGTTGAAAAAAGTAGGCAAAACCCATTGGCTGCCGAAAACATGTGACCTCTAATTTAAAAGAACAGCGACGCCCAGCTTCGCGTCATTCTGAGCTTGCAATTCACCGAGGACGGAGGTTTCCGTCCAGCTAGCTAGGGCTTAGATTCTGGGTAGGCAGGGACAGGCTAGGATAGGAAGGAGAAGACAACCAACAGCTCTTATAAGAGCTAAATTCCAGGGAGAAGCTTGTCAGTGTAACGTGGCACTGACGGGCTCAATCGCCGCAACCCAGCTTTCCCAGGATCCTGAATGGAATACACTGTCAGTGTATTCCCGTATACCCGATATATACCCCGATACCCGTTCCAACGGTGTGCCCCCCCACCTTCACCCCAGAAATACCCTGCAAGTCCCCTAGCAATAGAATTGGGGCTATATACACCCACAATTTTTACTACTGGTATACAGTGCCATTGTCTGACTGGGAATTCAAAGAATATATTGGGAATACAAATACCCTCATTTCTTGCTACTGCCATATAGTGCCAGTGTCTGACTGGGAATTCAAAGAATATATTGGGGTTACGTGCACCCACAATTTTTACTACTGGTATACAGTGCCATTGTCTGACTGGGAATTCAAAGAATATATTGGGAATACAAATACCCTCATTTCTTGCTACTGCCATATAGTGCCAGTGTCTGACTGGGAATTCAAAGAATATATTGGGGTTACGTGCACCCACAATTTTTACTACTGGTATACAGTGCCATTGTCTGACTGGGAATTCAAAGAATATATTGGGGTTATAAATACCCTCATTTCTTGCTACTGCCATATAGTGCCAGTTTCTGACTGGTAATTCAAAGAATATATTGGGGTTACGTGCACCCACAATTTTTACTACTGGTATACAGTGCCATTGTCTGACTGGGAATTCAAAGAATATATTGGGGTTATAAATACCCTCATTTCTTGCTACTGCCATATAGTGCCAGTTTCTGACTGGTAATTCAAAGAATATATTGGGGTTACGTGCACCCACAATTTTTACTACTGGTATACAGTGCCATTGTCTGACTGGGAATTCAAAGAATATATTGGGGTTATAAATACCCTCATTTCTTGCTACTGCCATATAGTGCCATTGTCTGACTGGGAATTCAAAGAATATATTGGGGTTACGTGCACCCACAATTTTTACTACTGGTATACAGTGCCATTGTCTGACTGGGAATTCAAAGAGTATATTGGGAATACAAATACCCTCATTTCTTGCTACTGCCATATAGTGCCAGTGTCTGACTGGTAATTCAAAGAATATATTGGGGTTACGTGCACCCACAATTTTTACTACTGGTATACAGTGCCATTGTCTGACTGGGAATTCAAAGAGTATATTGGGAATACAAATACCCTCATTTCTTGCTACTGCCATATAGTGCCAGTTTCTGACTGGTAATTCAAAGAATATATTGGGGTTACGTGCACCCACAATTTTTACTACTGGTATACAGTGCCATTGTCTGACTGGGAATTCAAAGAATATATTGGGGTTATAAATACCCTCATTTCTTGCTACTGCCATATAGTGCCAGTTTCTGACTGGTAATTCAAAGAATATATTGGGGTTACGTGCACCCACAATTTTTACTACTGGTATACAGTGCCATTGTCTGACTGGGAATTCAAAGAGTATATTGGGAATACAAATACCCTCATTTCTTGCTACTGCCATATAGTGCCAGTTTCTGACTGGGAATTCAAAGAATATATTGGGGTTACGTGCACCCACAATTTTTACTACTGGTATACAGTGCCATTGTCTGACTGGGAATTCAAAGAGTATATTGGGAATACAAATACCCTCATTTCTTGCTACTGCCATATAGTGCCAGTTTCTGACTGGGAATTCAAAGAATATATTGGGGTTACGTGCACCCACAATTTTTACTACTGGTATACAGTGCCATTGTCTGACTGGGAATTCAAAGAGTATATTGGGAATACAAATACCCTCATTTCTTGCTACTGCCATATAGTGCCAGTGTCTGACTGGTAATTCAAAGAATATATTGGGGTTACGTGCACCCACAATTTTTACTACTGGTATACAGTGCCATTGTCTGACTGGGAATTCAAAGAGTATATTGGGGTTATAAATACCCTCATTTCTTGCTACTGCCATATAGTGCCAGTTTCTGACTGGTAATTCAAAGAATATATTGGGGTTACGTGCACCCACAATTTTTACTACTGGTATACAGTGCCATTGTCTGACTGGGAATTCAAAGAATATATTGGGGTTATAAATACCCTCATTTCTTGCTACTGCCATATAGTGCCAGTTTCTGACTGGTAATTCAAAGAATATATTGGGGTTACGTGCACCCACAATTTTTACTACTGGTATACAGTGCCATTGTCTGACTGGGAATTCAAAGAATATATTGGGGTTACGTGCACCCACAATTTTTACTACTGGTATACAGTGCCATTGTCTGACTGGGAATTCAAAGAATATATTGGGGTTATAAATACCCTCATTTCTTGCTACTGCCATATAGTGCCAGTTTCTGACTGGTAATTCAAAGAATATATTGGGGTTACGTGCACCCACAATTTTTACTACTGGTATACAGTGCCATTGTCTGACTGGGAATTCAAAGAGTATATTGGGAATACAAATACCCTCATTTCTTGCTACTGCCATATAGTGCCAGTTTCTGACTGGGAATTCAAAGAATATATTGGGGTTACGTGCACCCACAATTTTTACTACTGGTATACAGTGCCATTGTCTGACTGGGAATTCAAAGAATATATTGGGGTTACGTGCACCCACAATTTTTACTACTGGTATACAGTGCCATTGTCTGACTGGGAATTCAAAGAGTATATTGGGAATACAAATACCCTCATTTCTTGCTACTGCCATATAGTGCCAGTGTCTGACTGGTAATTCAAAGAATATATTGGGGTTACGTGCACCCACAATTTTTACTACTGGTATACAGTGCCATTGTCTGACTGGGAATTCAAAGAATATATTGGGGTTATAAATACCCTCATTTCTTGCTACTGCCATATAGTGCCAGTTTCTGACTGGTAATTCAAAGAATATATTGGGGTTACGTGCACCCACAATTTTTACTACTGGTATACAGTGCCATTGTCTGACTGGGAATTCAAAGAATATATTGGGGTTATAAATACCCTCATTTCTTGCTACTGCCATATAGTGCCAGTTTCTGACTGGTAATTCAAAGAATATATTGGGGTTACGTGCACCCACAATTTTTACTACTGGTATACAGTGCCATTGTCTGACTGGGAATTCAAAGAGTATATTGGGAATACAAATACCCTCATTTCTTGCTACTGCCATATAGTGCCAGTTTCTGACTGGGAATTCAAAGAATATATTGGGGTTACGTGCACCCACAATTTTTACTACTGGTATACAGTGCCATTGTCTGACTGGGAATTCAAAGAGTATATTGGGAATACAAATACCCTCATTTCTTGCTACTGCCATATAGTGCCAGTTTCTGACTGGGAATTCAAAGAATATATTGAGGTTACGTGCACCCACAATTTTTACTACTGGTATACAGTGCCATTGTCTGACTGGGAATTCAAAGAATATATTGGGGTTACGTGCACCCACAATTTTTACTACTGGTATACAGTGCCATTGTCTGACTGGGAATTCAAAGAGTATATTGGGAATACAAATACCCTCATTTCTTGCTACTGCCATATAGTGCCAGTGTCTGACTGGTAATTCAAAGAATATATTGGGGTTACGTGCACCCACAATTTTTACTACTGGTATACAGTGCCATTGTCTGACTGGGAATTCAAAGAATATATTGGGGTTACGTGCACCCACAATTTTTACTACTGGTATACAGTGCCATTGTCTGACTGGGAATTCAAAGAGTATATTGGGAATACAAATACCCTCATTTCTTGCTACTGCCATATAGTGCCAGTGTCTGACTGGTAATTCAAAGAATATATTGGGGTTACGTGCACCCACAATTTTTACTACTGGTATACAGTGCCATTGTCTGACTGGGAATTCAAAGAGTATATTGGGGTTATAAATACCCTCATTTCTTGCTACTGCCATATAGTGCCAGTTTCTGACTGGTAATTCAAAGAATATATTGGGGTTACGTGCACCCACAATTTTTACTACTGGTATACAGTGCCATTGTCTGACTGGGAATTCAAAGAGTATATTGGGAATACAAATAACCTCATTTCTTGCTACTGCCATATAGTGCCAGTTTCTGACTGGGAATTCAAAGAATATATTGGGGTTACGTGCACCCACAATTTTTACTACTGGTATACAGTGCCATTGTCTGACTGGGAATTCAAAGAATATATTGGGGTTAGGTGCACCCACAATTTTTACTACTGGTATACAGTGCCATTGTCTGACTGGGAATTCAAAGAATATATTGGGGTTATAAATACCCTCATTTCTTGCTACTGCCATATAGTGCCAGTTTCTGACTGGTAATTCAAAGAATATATTGGGGTTACGTGCACCCACAATTTTTACTACTGGTATACAGTGCCATTGTCTGACTGGGAATTCAAAGAGTATATTGGGAATACAAATACCCTCATTTCTTGCTACTGCCATATAGTGCCAGTTTCTGACTGGGAATTCAAAGAATATATTGGGGTTACGTGCACCCACAATTTTTACTACTGGTATACAGTGCCATTGTCTGACTGGGAATTCAAAGAGTATATTGGGAATACAAATACCCTCATTTCTTGCTACTGCCATATAGTGCCAGTTTCTGACTGGGAATTCAAAGAATATATTGGGGTTACGTGCACCCACAATTTTTACTACTGGTATACAGTGCCATTGTCTGACTGGGAATTCAAAGAGTATATTGGGAATACAAATACCCTCATTTCTTGCTACTGCCATATAGTGCCAGTGTCTGACTGGTAATTCAAAGAATATATTGGGGTTACGTGCACCCACAATTTTTACTACTGGTATACAGTGCCATTGTCTGACTGGGAATTCAAAGAATATATTGGGGTTACGTGCACCCACAATTTTTACTACTGGTATACAGTGCCATTGTCTGACTGGGAATTCAAAGAGTATATTGGGAATACAAATACCCTCATTTCTTGCTACTGCCATATAGTGCCAGTGTCTGACTGGTAATTCAAAGAATATATTGGGGTTACGTGCACCGACAATTTTTACTACTGGTATACAGTGCCATTGTCTGACTGGGAATTCAAAGAGTATATTGGGGTTATAAATACCCTCATTTCTTGCTACTGCCATATAGTGCCAGTTTCTGACTGGTAATTCAAAGAATATATTGGGGTTACGTGCACCCACAATTTTTACTACTGGTATACAGTGCCATTGTCTGACTGGGAATTCAAAGAATATATTGGGGTTATAAATACCCTCATTTCTTGCTACTGCCATATAGTGCCAGTTTCTGACTGGTAATTCAAAGAATATATTGGGGTTACGTGCACCCACAATTTTTACTACTGGTATACAGTGCCATTGTCTGACTGGGAATTCAAAGAGTATATTGGGAATACAAATAACCTCATTTCTTGCTACTGCCATATAGTGCCAGTTTCTGACTGGGAATTCAAAGAATATATTGGGGTTACGTGCACCCACAATTTTTACTACTGGTATACAGTGCCATTGTCTGACTGGGAATTCAAAGAATATATTGGGGTTAGGTGCACCCACAATTTTTACTACTGGTATACAGTGCCATTGTCTGACTGGGAATTCAAAGAATATATTGGGGTTATAAATACCCTCATTTCTTGCTATTGCCGTATAGTGCCAGTTTCTGACTGGTAATTCAAAGAATATATTGGGGTTACGTGCACCCACAATTTTTACTACTGGTATACAGTGCCATTGTCTGACTGGGAATTCAAAGAGTATATTGGGAATACAAATACCCTCATTTCTTGCTACTGCCATATAGTGCCAGTTTCTGACTGGGAATTCAAAGAATATATTGGGGTTACGTGCACCCACAATTTTTACTACTGGTATACAGTGCCATTGTCTGACTGGGAATTCAAAGAGTATATTGGGGTTATAAATACCCTCATTTCTTGCTACTGCCATATAGTGCCAGTTTCTGACTGGTAATTCAAAGAATATATTGGGGTTACGTGCACCCACAATTTTTACTACTGGTATACAGTGCCATTGTCTGACTGGGAATTCAAAGAGTATATTGGGAATACAAATACCCTCATTTCTTGCTACTGCCATATAGTGCCAGTGTCTGACTGGGAATTCAAAGAATATATTGGGGTTACGTGCACCCACAATTTTTACTACTGGTATACAGTGCCAATTTCTAACTAGGAATTCAAAATGCGCAAGGCTCCCGGAAAGGGACGTGGACGAGGCCGTGGGCGAGGTCGGGGGAATGGTTCTGGGGAGCAAGGTAGCAGTGAAGCCACAGGGCGTCCCGTGCCTACTCCTGTGGGGCAGCAAGCATTGCGCCACTCCACAGTGCCAGGGTTGCTTGCCACATTAACTAAACTGCAGGGTACAAACCTTAGTAGGCCCGAGAACCAGGAACAGGTCTTGCAATGGCTGTCAGAGAACGCTTACAGCACATTGTCCAGCAGCCAGTCAGACTCTGCCTCCTCTCCTCCTATTACCCAACAGTCTTGTCTTCCTTCCTCCCAAAATTCCAAAGCTTTACAGAACAATAACCCAAACTGTCCCTGCTCCCCAGAGCTGTTCTCCGCTCCTTTCATTGTCCCTCAACCTGCCTCTCCACGTCACGATTCCACGAACCTAACAGAGGAGCATCTGTGTCCAGATGCTCAAACACTAGAGTCTCCTCCATCTCCGTTCGATTTGGTGGTGGATGACCAGCAACCCACCCTCATCGACGATGATGTGACGCAGTTGCCGTCAGGGCATCCAGTTGACCGGCGCATTGTGCGGGAGGAGGAGATGAGACAGGAGTTGGAAGAGGAAGTGGTGGATGATGAGGACACTGACCCGACCTGGACAGGGGGGATGTCAAGCGGGGAAAGTAGTGTGGATGTTGAGGCAGGTGCAGCACCAAAAAGGGTAGCTAGAGGCAGAGGCAGAGGTCAGCAGCTTAGGCGAAGCCAGGCCACACCCGGAATCTCCCAAGATGTTCCAGTTCGTACCCAGCCCCGAAAAACTCCCACCTCGAGGGCACGTTTCTCGAAGGTGTGGAGTTTTTTCAAGGAATGCGCCGAGGACAGATATAGTGTTGTCTGCACAATTTGCCTCTCGAAATTGATTAGGGGCTCTGAGAAGAGCAACCTGTCCACCACTTCAATGCGCCGTCATTTGGAATCCAAGCACTGGAATCAGTGGCAGGCAGCAACGGCAGGACAAAGGCCGCCTGCCGTTCACGCCACTGCCACTGCCTCTGCCACTGCCTCTGCCACTGCCACTGCTGACTGTGCTGGCGATGCACTCCAGAGGACGAGCCAGGACACCACTTCATCTGCCTCCGCCACTTTGTTGACTTCTACCTCATCCTCCCCTGGTCCTGTCTTATCTCCTTCTCCTGCACCATCAAAGGCACCATCAGGCGTTTCTTTACAACAACCCACCATCTCTCAGACATTGGAGCGGCGGCAGAAATACACTGCTAACCACCCACACGCGCAAGCCTTGAACGCCAACATCGCTAAACTGCTGGCCCAGGAGATGTTGGCGTTCCGGCTTGTTGAAACTCCCGCCTTCCTGGACCTGATGGCAACTGCGGCACCTCGCTATGCCGTCCCTAGCCGTCACTACTTCTCCCGGTGTGCCGTCCCCACCTTGCACCAGCACGTGTCACTCAACATCAGGCGGGCCCTTAGTTCCGCGCTTTGCACAAAGGTCCACTTGACCACCGACGCGTGGACAAGTGCATGCAGACAGGGACGCTACATTTCACTGACGGCACACTGGGTGAATGTAGTTGAGGCTGGGACTGCTTCCCAAACTGGCCCGGTGTACCTCGTCTCCCCGCCTAACATTCCTGGCAGGGACACGAGAAGAACACCCCCCTCCTCCTCCTCCTCTACCGCCTCCTCCTCCGCCACCGCCTCCTCCTCCGCCACCGCCTCCTCCTCCGCTGTTAGATTGACCCCAGCTACGAGTTGGAAACGTTGCAGCACTGGCGTTGGTAGACGTCAGCAGGCTGTGCTGAAGCTGATCAGCTTGGGGGACAGACAGCACACTGCCTCCGAGGTGAGGGATGCCCTCCTCGATGAGACGGCAATATGGTTTGAGCCGCTGCACCTGGGCCCAGGCATGGTCGTTTGTGATAACGGCCGGAACCTGGTAGCAGCTCTGGAGCTTGCCGGACTCCAACATGTTCCATGCCTGGCCCACGTCTTCAACCTAGTGGTGCAACGTTTCCTAAAGAGCTACCCCAATGTTCCAGAGCTACTGGTGAAAGTGCGGCGCATGTGCGCCCACTTTCGCAAGTCGACAGTAGCCGCTGCTAGCTTAAAATCTCTCCAGCAACGCCTGCATGTGCCACAACACCGGCTTTTGTGCGACGTCCCCACACGCTGGAACTCAACGTTTCAGATGTTGAATAGAGTGGTTGAGCAGCAGAGACCTTTGATGGAATACCAGCTACAAAACCCTAGGGTGCCACAAAGTCAGCTGCCTCAGTTTCACATCCATGAGTGGCCATGGATGAGAGACCTTTGTGACATCCTACGGGTCTTTGAGGAGTCCACAAGGAGGGTGAGCTCTGAGGATGCGATGGTGAGCCTTACAATCCCGCTCTTGTGTGTTCTGAGAGAATCCCTGATTGACATCAGGGATAACTCAGATCACACAGAGGAGTTAGGGATAGCATCCGATCCGTCACAGCTGGAGAGTAGGTCCACACATCTGTCCGCTTCACTGCGTTTAATGGAGGAGGAGGAGGAGGAGGAAGAAGAGTTGTCCGATGATGTGATGGTGATACAGGAGGCTTCCGGGCAACTTCGAATCGTCCCATTGTTGCAGCGCGGATGGGTAGACATGGAGGATGAGGAGGAAATGGAGATTGAACTTTCCGGTGGGGCCAGAGGAGTCATGCCAACTAACACTGTGGCAGACATGGCTGAGTTCATGTTGGGGTGCTTTACAACCGACAAGCGTATTGTCAAAATCATGGAGGACAACCAGTACTGGATCTTTGCTATCCTTGACCCCCGGTATAAAAACAACATCTCGTCTTTTATTCCGGTAGAGGGGAGGGCCAATCGCATCAATGCTTGCCACAGGCAATTGGTGCAGAATATGATGGAGATGTTTCCAGCATGTGACGTTGGCGGCAGGGAGGGCAGTTCCTCCAGTAGGCAACCAAGTTCTCACCGGTCCACACAAACGAGGGGCACACTGTCTAAGTTCTGGGGACACCTTGATGGCACCCCCTCGCCAAAGTGCCGCCACGGAGGGTCCTAGTGTCACCAGGCGTGAGAAGTATAGGCGCATGTTGCGGGAATACCTTTCCGACCACAGCCCTGTCCTCTCCGACCCCTCTGCGCCCTACACGTATTGGGTGTCGAAGTTGGACCTGTGGCTTGAACTTGCCCTATATGCCTTGGAGGTGCTGTCCTGTCCTGCCGCCAGCGTCCTATCTGAGAGGGTGTTCAGTGCAGCCGGTGGCATCATCACTGACAAGCGCACCCGTCTGTCAGCTGAGAGTGCCGACCGGCTCACTTTGATAAAAATGAACCACCACTGGGTAGAGCCGTCATTTTTGTGCCCACCTGTGTAAAGCACCCCAACATGAAACTCCATGTCTGTACTCAACCTCTCCAATTCCTCCGCATCCTCATACTCATCCACCATAAGCGTTGCACAATTCTGCTAATACTAGGCTCCCTCCACCCTGATTTCCCCCAACTCTGCTGGTTAGAGGCTCCCTCCACCCTGATTTCCACCAACTCTGCTGGTTAGAGGCTCCCTCCACCATGAATTGGTCCAAACTGGGTTTTTTAGAGGCTCCCTCCACCATGAATTGGTCCAAACTGGGCTGGTTAGAGGCTCCCTCCACCATGAATTTGCCCAAACTGGGCTGTTTAGAGGCTCCCTCCACCATGAATTGGTCCAAACTGGGCTGGTTAGAGGCTCCCTCCACCATTAATTGGTCCAAACTGGGCTGGTTAGAGGCTCCCTCCACCATTAATTGGTCCAAACTGGGCTGGTTAGAGGCTCCCTCCACCATTAATTGGTCCAAACTGGGCTGGTTAGAGGCTCCCTCCACCATGAATTGGTCCAAACTGGGTTTTTTAGAGGCTCCCTCCACCATGAATTGGTCCAAACTTGGCTGTTTAGAGGCTCCCTCCACCATGAATTTGCCCAAACTGGGCTGTTTAGAGGCTCCCTCCACCATGAATTTGCCCAAACTGGGCTGTTTAGAGGCTCCCTCCACCATGAATTGGTCCACACTGGGTTTTTTAGAGGCTCCCTCCACCATGAATTGGTCCAAACTGGGCTGGTTAGAGGCTCCCTCCACCATGAATTTGCCCAAACTGGGCTGTTTAGAGGCTCCCTCCACCATGAATTGGTCCAAACTGGGCTGGTTAGAGGCTCCCTCCACCATTAATTGGTCCAAACTGGGCTGGTTAGAGGCTCCCTCCACCATTAATTGGTCCAAACTGGGCTGGTTAGAGGCTCCCTCCACCATGAATTGGTCCAAACTGGGTTTTTTAGAGGCTCCCTCCACCATGAATTGGTCCAAACTTGGCTGTTTAGAGGCTCCCTCCACCATGAATTTGCCCAAACTGGGCTGTTTAGAGGCTCCCTCCACCATGAATTTGCCCAAACTGGGCTGTTTAGAGGCTCCCTCCACCATGAATTGGTCCAAACTGGGTTTTTTAGAGGCTCCCTCCACCATGAATTGGTCCAAACTGGGCTGGTTAGAGGCTCCCTCCACCATTAATTGGTCCAAACTGGGGTGGTTAGAGGCTCCCTCCACCATTAATTGGTCCAAACTGGGCTGGTTAGAGGCTCCCTCCACCATTAATTGGTCCAAACTGGGCTGGTTAGAGGCTCCCTCCACCATTAATTGGTCTCAAACTGGGCTGTTTAGAGGCTCCCTCCACCATTAATTGGTCCAAACTGGCTGGTTAGAGGCTCCTCCACCATGAATTTGCCCAAACTGGGCTGGTTAGAGGCTCCCTCCACCATGAATTGGTCCAAACTGGGTTTTTTAGAGGGCTCCCTCCACCATGAATTTGCCCAAACTGGGCTGGTTAGAGGCTCCCTCCACCATGAATTGGTTCAAGCTGGGTTTTTTAGAGGCTCCCTCCACCATGAATTTGCCCAAACTGGGCTGGTTAGAGGCTCCCTCCACCATGAATTGGTCCAAACTGGGCTGGTTAGAGGCTCCCTCCACCATGAATTTGCCCCAAACTGGGCTGTGTTAGAGGCTCCCTCCCACCATTAATTGGTCCAAAACTGGGCTGGTTAGAGGCTTCCTCCACCATGAATTTGCCCAAACTGGGCTGTTTAGAGGCTCCTCCTCCACCATGAATTGGTCCAAACTGGGTTTTTTAGAGGCTCCCTCCACCATGAATTTGGTCCAAACTGGGTTTTTTAGAGGCTCCCTCCACCATGAATTGGTCCAAACTGGGCTGGTTAGAGGCTCCCTCCACCATGAATTTCCCAAAACTTGGCTGTTTAGAGGCTCCCTCCACCATGAATTGGTCCAAACTGGGCTGGTTAGAGGCTCCCTCCACCATGAATTTCCCAAAACTTGGCTGTTTAGAGGCTCCCTCCACCATGAATTGGTCCAAACTGGGCTGGTTAGAGGCTCCCTCCACCATTAATTGGTCCAAACTGGGCTGGTTAGAGGCTCCCTCCACCATGAATTGGTCCAAACTGGGTTTTTTAGAGGCTCCCTCCACCATGAATTTGCCCAAACTGGGCTGTTTAGAGGCTCCCTCCACCATGAATTGGTCCAAACTGGGCTGGTTAGAGGCTCCCTCCACCATGAATTGGTCCAAACTGGGCTGGTTAGAGGCTCCCTCCACCATTAATTGGTCCAAACTGGGCTGGTTAGAGGCTCCCTCCACCATGAATTGGTCCAAACTGGGTTTTTTAGAGGCTCCCTCCACCATGAATTTGCCCAAACTGGGCTGTTTAGAGGCTCCCTCCACCATGAATTGGTCCAAACTGGGCTGGTTAGAGGCTCCCTCCACCATTAATTGGTCCAAACTGGGCTGGTTAGAGGCTCCCTCCACCATGAATTGGTCCAAACTGGGCTGGTTAGAGGCTCCCTCCACCATGAATTTGCCCAAACTGGGCTGTTTAGAGGCTCCCTCCACCATTAATTGGTCCAAACTGGGCTGGTTAGAGGCTCCCTCCACCATGAATTTGCCCAAACTGGGCTGTTTAGAGGCTCCCTCCACCATGAATTGGTCCAAACTGGGTTTTTTAGAGGCTCCCTCCACCATTAATTGGTCCAAACTGGGCTGGTTAGAGGCTCCCTCCACCATGAATTGGTCCAAACTGGGCTGGTTAGAGGCTCCCTCCACCATGAATTTGCCCAAACTGGGCTGTTTAGAGGCTCCCTCCACCATTAATTGGTCCAAACTGGGCTGGTTAGAGGCTTCCTCCACCATGAATTTGCCCAAACTGGGCTGTTTAGAGGCTCCCTCCACCATGAATTGGTCCAAACTGGGCTGGTTAGAGGCTCCCTCCACCATGAATTTCCCAAAACTTGGCTGTTTAGAGGCTCCCTCCACCATGAATTGGTCCAAACTGGGCTGGTTAGAGGCTCCCTCCACCATAAATTTCCCAAAACTTGGCTGTTTAGAGGCTCCCTCCACCATGAATTGGTCCAAACTGGGCTGGTTAGAGGCTCCCTCCACCATTAATTGGTCCAAACTGGGCTGGTTAGAGGCTCCCTCCACCATGAATTGGTCCAAACTGGGTTTTTTAGAGGCTCCCTCCACCATGAATTTGCCCAAACTGGGCTTTTTAGAGGCTCCCTCCACCATGAATTGGTCCAAACTGGGCTGGTTAGAGGCTCCCTCCACCATGAATTGGTCCAAACTGGGCTGGTTAGAGGCTCCCTCCACCATTAATTGGTCCAAACTGGGCTGGTTAGAGGCTCCCTCCACCATGAATTGGTCCAAACTGGGTTTTTTAGAGGCTCCCTCCACCATGAATTTGCCCAAACTGGGCTGTTTAGAGGCTCCCTCCACCATGAATTGGTCCAAACTGGGCTGGTTAGAGGCTCCCTCCACCATTAATTGGTCCAAACTGGGCTGGTTAGAGGCTCCCTCCACCATGAATTGGTCCAAACTGGGCTGGTTAGAGGCTCCCTCCACCATGAATTTGCCCAAACTGGGCTGTTTAGAGGCTCCCTCCACCATTAATTGGTCCAAACTGGGCTGGTTAGAGGCTCCCTCCACCATGAATTTGCCCAAACTGGGCTGTTTAGAGGCTCCCTCCACCATGAATTGGTCCAAACTGGGTTTTTTAGAGGCTCCCTCCACCATTAATTGGTCCAAACTGGGCTGGTTAGAGGCTCCCTCCACCATGAATTGGTCCAAACTGGGCTGGTTAGAGGCTCCCTCCACCATGAATTTGCCCAAACTGGGCTGTTTAGAGGCTCCCTCCACCATTAATTGGTCCAAACTGGGCTGGTTAGAGGCTCCCTCCACCATGAATTTGCCCAAACTGGGCTGTTTAGAGGCTCCCTCCACCATGAATTGGTCCAAACTGGGTTTTTTAGAGGCTCCCTCCACCATGAATTGGTCCAAACTGGGCTGGTTAGAGGCTCCCTCCACCATGAATTTCCCAAAACTTGGCTGTTTAGAGGCTCCCTCCACCATGAATTTGCCCAAACTGGGCTGTTTAGAGGCTCCCTCCACCATGAATTGGTCCAAACTGGGTTTTTTAGAGGCTCCCTCCACCATGAATTGGTCCAAACTGGGCTGGTTAGAGGCTCCCTCCACCATTAATTGGTCCAAACTGGGGTGGTTAGAGGCTCCCTCCACCATTAATTGGTCCAAACTGGGCTGGTTAGAGGCTCCCTCCACCATTAATTGGTCCAAACTGGGCTGGTTAGAGGCTCCCTCCACCATTAATTGGTCCAAACTGGGCTGTTTAGAGGCTCCCTCCACCATTAATTGGTCCAAACTGGGCTGGTTAGAGGCTCCCTCCACCATGAATTTGCCCAAACTGGGCTGGTTAGAGGCTCCCTCCACCATGAATTGGTCCAAACTGGGTTTTTTAGAGGCTCCCTCCACCATGAATTTGCCCAAACTGGGCTGGTTAGAGGCTCCCTCCACCATGAATTGGTCCAAGCTGGGTTTTTTAGAGGCTCCCTCCACCATGAATTTGCCCAAACTGGGCTGGTTAGAGGCTCCCTCCACCATGAATTGGTCCAAACTGGGCTGGTTAGAGGCTCCCTCCACCATGAATTTGCCCAAACTGGGCTGTTTAGAGGCTCCCTCCACCATTAATTGGTCCAAACTGGGCTGGTTAGAGGCTTCCTCCACCATGAATTTGCCCAAACTGGGCTGTTTAGAGGCTCCCTCCACCATGAATTGGTCCAAACTGGGTTTTTTAGAGGCTCCCTCCACCATGAATTGGTCCAAACTGGGTTTTTTAGAGGCTCCCTCCACCATGAATTGGTCCAAACTGGGCTGGTTAGAGGCTCCCTCCACCATGAATTTCCCAAAACTTGGCTGTTTAGAGGCTCCCTCCACCATGAATTGGTCCAAACTGGGCTGGTTAGAGGCTCCCTCCACCATGAATTTCCCAAAACTTGGCTGTTTAGAGGCTCCCTCCACCATGAATTGGTCCAAACTGGGCTGGTTAGAGGCTCCCTCCACCATTAATTGGTCCAAACTGGGCTGGTTAGAGGCTCCCTCCACCATGAATTGGTCCAAACTGGGTTTTTTAGAGGCTCCCTCCACCATGAATTTGCCCAAACTGGGCTGTTTAGAGGCTCCCTCCACCATGAATTGGTCCAAACTGGGCTGGTTAGAGGCTCCCTCCACCATGAATTGGTCCAAACTGGGCTGGTTAGAGGCTCCCTCCACCATTAATTGGTCCAAACTGGGCTGGTTAGAGGCTCCCTCCACCATGAATTGGTCCAAACTGGGTTTTTTAGAGGCTCCCTCCACCATGAATTTGCCCAAACTGGGCTGTTTAGAGGCTCCCTCCACCATGAATTGGTCCAAACTGGGCTGGTTAGAGGCTCCCTCCACCATTAATTGGTCCAAACTGGGCTGGTTAGAGGCTCCCTCCACCATGAATTGGTCCAAACTGGGCTGGTTAGAGGCTCCCTCCACCATGAATTTGCCCAAACTGGGCTGTTTAGAGGCTCCCTCCACCATTAATTGGTCCAAACTGGGCTGGTTAGAGGCTCCCTCCACCATGAATTTGCCCAAACTGGGCTGTTTAGAGGCTCCCTCCACCATGAATTGGTCCAAACTGGGTTTTTTAGAGGCTCCCTCCACCATTAATTGGTCCAAACTGGGCTGGTTAGAGGCTCCCTCCACCATGAATTGGTCCAAACTGGGCTGGTTAGAGGCTCCCTCCACCATGAATTTGCCCAAACTGGGCTGTTTAGAGGCTCCCTCCACCATTAATTGGTCCAAACTGGGCTGGTTAGAGGCTTCCTCCACCATGAATTTGCCCAAACTGGGCTGTTTAGAGGCTCCCTCCACCATGAATTGGTCCAAACTGGGCTGGTTAGAGGCTCCCTCCACCATGAATTTCCCAAAACTTGGCTGTTTAGAGGCTCCCTCCACCATGAATTGGTCCAAACTGGGCTGGTTAGAGGCTCCCTCCACCATGAATTTCCCAAAACTTGGCTGTTTAGAGGCTCCCTCCACCATGAATTGGTCCAAACTGGGCTGGTTAGAGGCTCCCTCCACCATTAATTGGTCCAAACTGGGCTGGTTAGAGGCTCCCTCCACCATGAATTGGTCCAAACTGGGTTTTTTAGAGGCTCCCTCCACCATGAATTTGCCCAAACTGGGCTGTTTAGAGGCTCCCTCCACCATGAATTGGTCCAAACTGGGCTGGTTAGAGGCTCCCTCCACCATGAATTGGTCCAAACTGGGCTGGTTAGAGGCTCCCTCCACCATTAATTGGTCCAAACTGGGCTGGTTAGAGGCTCCCTCCACCATGAATTGGTCCAAACTGGGTTTTTTAGAGGCTCCCTCCACCATGAATTTGCCCAAACTGGGCTGTTTAGAGGCTCCCTCCACCATGAATTGGTCCAAACTGGGCTGGTTAGAGGCTCCCTCCACCATTAATTGGTCCAAACTGGGCTGGTTAGAGGCTCCCTCCACCATGAATTGGTCCAAACTGGGCTGGTTAGAGGCTCCCTCCACCATGAATTTGCCCAAACTGGGCTGTTTAGAGGCTCCCTCCACCATTAATTGGTCCAAACTGGGCTGGTTAGAGGCTCCCTCCACCATGAATTTGCCCAAACTGGGCTGTTTAGAGGCTCCCTCCACCATGAATTGGTCCAAACTGGGTTTTTTAGAGGCTCCCTCCACCATTAATTGGTCCAAACTGGGCTGGTTAGAGGCTCCCTCCACCATGAATTGGTCCAAACTGGGCTGGTTAGAGGCTCCCTCCACCATGAATTTGCCCAAACTGGGCTGTTTAGAGGCTCCCTCCACCATTAATTGGTCCAAACTGGGCTGGTTAGAGGCTCCCTCCACCATGAATTTGCCCAAACTGGGCTGTTTAGAGGCTCCCTCCACCATGAATTGGTCCAAACTGGGTTTTTTAGAGGCTCCCTCCACCATGAATTGGTCCAAACTGGGCTGGTTAGAGGCTCCCTCCACCATGAATTTCCCAAAACTTGGCTGTTTAGAGGCTCCCTCCACCATGAATTGGTCCAAACTGGGCTGGTTAGAGGCTCCCTCCACCATGAATTTGCCCAAACTGGGCTGGTTAGAGGCTCCCTCCACCATGAATTGGTCCAAACTGGGTTTTTTAGAGGCTCCCTCCACCATGAATTTGCCCAAACTGGGCTGGTTAGAGGCTCCCTCCACCATGAATTGGTCCAAACTGGGGTTTTTAGAGGCTCCCTCCACCATGAATTTGCCCAAACTGGGGTGTTTAGAGGCTCCCTCCACCATGAATTTGCCCAAACTCTGCTGGTTAGAGGCTCAATCCACCCTGATTTTCAAAACAAATGTTGGTGCCAACCTCAACTTACTACAAGGGCCAAATTCACTGCTGGTGACAAGCTCTCCTCACTGCAAGTGCCAAATACACATGTTTCAAGGTGTTTTCCTACTGTCAGAGAGGTGGTATTGAGTGTGTAAAGTGTGTAGTTGTTAGGCAGTGATGTTGGGGTAATAGAGGGTCTTTGGTGTGTTAGATGCCCCCAGACATGCTTCCCCTGCTGTCCCAGTGTCATTCCAGAGGTGTTGGCATCATTTCCTGGGGTGTCATAGTGGACTTGGTGACCCTCCAGACACGGATTTGGGTTTCCCCCTTAACGAGTATCTGTTCCCCATAGACTATAATGGGGTTCGAAACCCGTTCGAACACACGAACATTGAGCGGCTGTTCGAATCGAATTTCGAACCTCGAACATTTTAGTGTTCGCTCATCTCTACTAATCAATAGAATGCCAAGAGTGTGCAAAGCAGTGATCAAAGCAAAAGGTGGCTACTTTGAAGAACCTAGAATATAAGACATGTTTTCAGTTTCACACTTTTTTGTTAAGTATATAATTCCACATGTGTTAATTCATAGGTTTGATGCCTTCAGTGTGAATCTACAATTTTCATAGTCATGAAAATACAGAAAACTCTTTGAATGAGAAGGTGTGTCCAAACTTTTGGTCTGTACTGTATACAGTATATATATGAATTCAAACAGGAGAAGGGAAGATTGTACATGGCCATATGGAAATATGTCCCACATATATCACATTTCTCACCATCCACCCTTTCTTGCATTGTTTCTAAAACTACTAACTAGCAATACTACAGTTAGAACAATAGCATCTGAAAGGCTTATGTCTAGCTGCTTATATAACGTTATTCCTTTATGCTGATCATTTTACAAACACACCTTGTTTATATATTTTAAAATGAGATATTCTGACATGGAAAATATTTGCAGCATCTACCTTTTTTCCCTTTCCTATGCTCATCACATGGTAAAAGAGAAATAGAAAGATGTACAGGGATTTCTCTATCCAAAAAGTTGAACTCACAGTAGTATTTCAAGCAGTCAGTTTTTGCATTGTAATACAACTGTAATCTGGTGAATGTACAGCTGGATTAATCCTAATGAGTCAGTCATTAATACAGTGTGACACTCATTGACTTGTGAAAACACTTCTGCTAATACATTTCTGCTAGACTGTGTTTTCTGTCATTGCTTCTACTTTTATGCCTCCTTGGATGCTTCCATTTTCAGTAAAATAAGGTAGAAAGTGATAGCTTAATTTATATTATGTCACAATCTGTTCATCTCTAAAGCAAGTGCTGTCAAACGCTCGATCTCAGCTGCTGAACAGATTGAAACTACAAATTGCAATATCTCTTAACACCAGTTTCCTTGACAAATGCTACAGGACAATGACCATATAATAGCAAAATGGGCATTGAATAAATATATTTAAAACTGTAAAACAAAGAAAAGTCAGTCATTCAGAAAATATTTTGTGTCTACATGTGTCAGTGATTCATAACCTAGAGACAAATTACAATTGTTTGCAAAATGAAAAAATTCTGGAGTTAGAAAGTAGACAACTGTTTTCTTCAATAAATTCCAAATTTCAAAATAATTAACTGCCTTATGTTACTTCTTTAGTGATGTTTTAGCATGGATTTAATAGGTTTACACACAATAGCTAAATAAATTAATATAGCTTACCTATATAGCCTCTTTGGCAATTTCAACTTGGTTCCCGAAGCACCTGCTCTTGCACTAAATTCAAATGGGCAACCCGAGGAGAGCCGCAGCCCCTACTGAATACAATAGCAGCATCAGCTCTCCTGTGAATCACCCATTTGAATTTAGCACCAGTGCTAGTGGACAGAGGTTAAGGTGTTAACTTACAAGCTCTTTCTCTAGGGTGTCCCGCTGGATCCTCTTACTTATTTACTAAACCTACCTCCCTGACACCTTGGTAAAAAGACCTCTAAGCTCTTATCTAAAAGGCTTGTGGCCCTCCAATGATAAACCCTACATCCTCTACTGACCCTGCCCTTTTGGCCCATATCAAGGACGTGTGCAACCTGGAATACGTTACTGCTATGCTCAACAATATGACAGATGCCTTCCAATGCATCTGGTCCCCATGGAATATGTACAAAATTTTTCTTTTTCAAATACCCGCCTTCCAGACACAATAATTCTTTTATTTTTCCCATTCACAAAACCATATGAGGGCTTAATGTCTGTCATCCAAATTGTTCTTCATAATGATAACTAGAGATGAGCGAACAGTGAAATATTCGATATTCGTTACTCGTTTTGAACAGCCGCTCAATATTCGACTATTCGATTGAATATAGAACCCCATTATAGTCTATGGGGAAAAATGCGTCATTTCAGGGGAACCCACCATTCAACTCAGGAGGGTCACCAAGTCCACTATCACACCTCAGCAAATGATGACAACACCTCTGCAATGCAACTGGGAAAGCAGGGGAAGCATGCCTGGGGGCATCTAACAAGCCCAAGTCACAGTTTTACCCCACCATCACAGTCTATCAACTACACACTTTCCACACTCAAAAAAACCTTTATCAAAGTGGGAAAATTCCTGGAAACCTTCTTTCTTCCCCAATTGCATGGGCAGAAACCCAAATTTAAGCTAAAGAAACATTAACAAGCACCCCTTTAAATCACGTTGCCCATGACAAGCACAGATAGAATAGGCAATGGGAAATACAACAGTACCTACCCTGAACTGTCATTGTGGATGTGTGTGTGTGTGTAAGACCTTCCAAAATTCACTTTTATGGCCCTTAAAGGGGCTCTATCAGCAAAATCATGCTGCTAGAGCCCCACATATGCATGCATAGCCTTTAAAAAGGCTATTCAGGCACTGTAAAAGTTATATTAAACTACCCCCCCCCGTTTTAAAATAACCTAAAAAAGAATGTGCTCTAATTACTGAACGTGCACGCTGGGCGGGCATTCAGGGTGTGTCTTCATCTTCTTCCCCGCCTCTTCTTCCTCCGATGTCCTCCGGTCCCGTCTTCCTCCAGCGCTAGCTAACGGACAGTGATAGCCGGGGCGCATGCGCAGTAACCATAGCAGAAGCCGCATGCTACTGCGCATGCGCCCAGGCCATTTTTTCATATCAGTGTCCGCAAGCGAGCGCCGGAGGAGGACGGGACCGGAGAACATCGGAAGAAGAAGAGGCGGGGAAGAAGATGAAGACACACCCTGAATGCCCGCCCAGCGTGCACGATCCGTAAGTAGAGCACATTCTTTTTTAGGTTATTTTTTTAAAACGGGGGGGGGGGGGGGGGGGTAGTTTAATATAACATTACCAATGTCTGAATAGCCTTTTTAAAGGCTATTCACGCATATGTGGGGCTCTAGCAGCATGATTTTGCTGATAGAGCCCCTTTAACGTGAGTCCTTCAAAATTAAGTTACAGGCCCTTAAGCTGAGCTACCAGCAGAGATTGAGGCCCTTTAGGTGACTTCAGCCTCCTACCAGCAGTGTTTTTGGCCCTTGGAGTGAGTAAAGCCTTTAAAAAGCAGTGTTTTTTGGCCCTTGCAGTGAGTAGAGCTTTGCATTGGCAGTGTTTTTGGCCCCTGGAGTGAGTTGAGCCTCTAACCAGCAGAGTTTGGGGGAATCAGGGTGGATTGAAACTCTAACCAGCAGAGTTTGGGGGAATCCGGGTGGTTTGACACTATAACCAGCAGAGTTTGGGGGAATCAGGGTGGATTGAGACTCTAACCTGCAGAGTTGGGGGGAATCAGGGTGGATTGAGACTCTAACCTACAGAATTGGAGGGAATCAGGGTGGATTGAGACTCTAACCAGTAGAGTAGGGGGGAATCAAGGTGGATTGAGACTCTAACCAGCAGAGTTTGGGGGAATCAGGGTGGATTGAGACTCTAACCAGCAGAGTTTGGGGGAATCAGGGTGGTTTGAGACTCTAACCAGCAGAGTTGGGGGGAATCAGGGTGGATTGAGGCTCTAACCAGCAGAGTTCGGGGGAATGAGGGTGGATTGAGACTCTAACCAGCAGAGTTGTGGGGAATGAGGGTGGATTGAGACTCTAACCAGCAGAGTTTGGGGGATCAGGGTGGATTGAGACTCTAACCAGCAGAATTGGGGGAAATCAGGGTAGATTGAGACTCTAACCAGCAGAGTTGGGGGAAATCAGGGTTGGATTGAGACTCTAACCAGCAGAGTTGGGAGAATCAGGGTGGATTGAGCGTAGTAGGAGCACAATTGTACAAAGCTGATGGTGGAGGAGGAGGAGGAGGAGGAGGAGGAATTGTAGAGGGTGAGCACACACATGAAAATTCATGTCGGGGTGCTTGACACCGGTGGACATGAAAATGATGGGTCTATCCAGTGGCTGTTCGTTTTTATCAGCGTCAGCCGGTCAGCACTGTCAGCTGACAGCCAGCTGCGCTTATCCATAATTATGCCACCGGCTGCATTGAAGACCCTTTCCGAAAGTACGCTGGCGGCAGGGCAGGAAAGAACCTCCAATGTGTACAGCGCAAGTTCCAGCTACAAATCCAACTTGGAGACCCAATAAGTATAGGGCGCAGAGGGATTGGAGAGGACAGGGCTGGTGTCGGCCAGGTACTCCCACAACATGCACTTATACTTGTCCCTCCTGGTGACACTAGGCCCCTCAGTGGCGGTAGTTTGGCCACGGGGAGCCATTAACGTGCCCCAGACCTTGGAAAGTGTGCCCCTGCTGGGTGTGGACTGGATAACAGTTGTTTGCCTGTTGGAGGAACTCTCATTTGTGCCACCAACGAGAGTTGATGGAAACATCTCCATCATATTCTGCACCAGTTACTTGTGGCAATCACTGATGCGACTGGCCCTCCCCTCTACTGGAATAAAATTACAAACATTATTTTTATACCGGGGGTCGAGGATTGCAAAAATCCAATAGTCGTTGCTCTCCAAGATTTTGACAATGCGTTTGTCAGTTGAAAAGCACTCCAACATGTATTCAGCCATGTGTGCCAGAGCAAAGGTGGGAAGGGGAAAAGGAATATCACAGCCCATACAGAAACTAATCTTGATAGTAGATAGATGTCAACAATACAAACAGCTGACAAGATATATTTGTGGAAACTCAGATGATTTGGTGCTTCAAATACATAAACACGATCCCTTTTGGTGTAATAGCATATCATAGTATCGTTTGCACAAACAAATACATCCTGGTAATGAAACCACACTCACAGTTACCGGAGGAATAATCGGGTGCCTGGATAAAAGAAATCCCCGTCGACTCGGAGTGTCTCGTAATGAAGAAATGAAGAATCCAGCATCCACGTGCATAAAATCCAAATGCTTTATTAGGAAACGTAAAAAAAGTTTTGTCCATACAATCAGTGAACATCACTCCCTACCCCCGAACACACCACGGAGAAGTGACGTCGGCTGACGCGTTTCAGCACATGCGTGCCTTAGTCATAGCCTGATCGTATGTTACACCCAACCCCCTTTATATCACAAAACCACAACTGTAACAAATAAACACTAATTGAGTGAACAGACACATAAAACAACTAATCAAGTTAAAAAATATATAGAGGAACAGGAGACATGAAAACTGCAGTTGTTGACAAAACATAACCAAACAACAAAAAATAATATATTCTCCAAGAAACCGCATGTTGGAAAACGCATTGACCACATAATTTAAAAATCTATAAAAAAGAATCAACAGTCAATACCGCATGTCGAGACCGTAAGTATTAGTAGACAAGACCAATAAAGATGGTAAGAATTGTTCTTCACTTGTGCATAATAAACATAATTTGTAAGCGAACAAATCCGCATTCAAAAGAACCGATCGGGTCCAGGGTGGATCCGTGCGATGTAAGATCCCACCTATGAAACCGAAATACATGATGGCTACATGCACAAACTGATCAATATGGATCTATATTAAAACCTATATAATGCCAATAACAAAAATGGCCAAAACTATAGCATATGATACACAACCAACCCTATCTAACTGGTACAGATGCCTTAACATAATCTCTATCTTTTGTGCGCACTGAGCGCATGCGCCACAGTACACAGTGGGTACTAACGAGGACCTATATCCAACCCCCTACCATGCCAGGAATAAAGATGGCCGAGAGGCCAATGAAGGTTCTAGTTGCGCATGCGTATACTGATGAGCTTGACTACGCATGCGCTTGCCAGATATACACGGCCACATCATCCCCTGGACATGGACACCCATGCACAAGCGCAAGCACATGCGTGGTCCCGCACCCATCGCAACAAGAAGGACAACAACACTAAGGATAGATGAATGGAAGGATACCGAAGAGACCAGACCCAACCCACCTAGGTAAGTATTGTAAGAACCAGATTGTGTTTAATAAATATATGCCAAATCATTGCGTTTATTGAAACCTGCCGGCTGTCTGGTACCCAGATTCAAAATCCATTTTGCCTCAGCCAATCTGAGCAAATGTTCTCTGTCCCCTCCTCGCCTGGGTCTAGAGATATACTCTATCGCCCTAAACGAAAAGAAGGACAAATTACCATTATGTTCTTGGATAAAGTGTTGGGATATGCCAGTGGACTTTGTAGTGGTCCTGTTATTGATACTGTAAATATGTTCCGCTATTCGAATTTTGGCTGGTCTGGTGGTGCTGCCAATGTAATCCTTGTCACACCTAGTACATGTGATTATATAAACCACATAGTTGGTGCAACAATGGCAATGTTCTGTCTCCGAGCTTTTTTGCTACTAAACCATCTACAGATGATTATACCTGGTTACATCTTAAAGGTTTTTTTAAATGCGGATTGAACCGCTGTGGGGTTTGCAAGTACACCAGCAAAAGCACAGTGTTCCATAATTCTGATAGAACTAGGTCATTTCCAATTAAAACATTTTTGAATTGTTGCACCAACTATGTGGTTTATATAATCACATGTACTAGGTGTGACAAGGATTACATTGGCAGCACCACCAGACCAGCCAAAATTCAAATAGCGGAACATATTTACAGTATCAATAACAGGACCACTACAAAGTCCACTGGCATATCCCAACACTTTATCCAAGAACATAATGGTAATTTGTCCTTCTTTTCGTTTAGGGCGATAGAGTATATCTCTAGACCCAGGCGAGGAGGGGACAGAGAACATTTGCTCAGATTGGCTGAGGCAAAATGGATTTTGAATCTGGGTACCAGACAGCCGGCAGGTTTCAATAAACGCAATGATTTGGCATATATTTATTAAACACAATCTGGTTCTTACAATACTTACCTAGGTGGGTTGGGTCTGGTCTCTTCGGTATCCTTCCATTCATCTATCCTTAGTGTTGTTGTCCTTCTTGTTGCGATGGGTGCGGGATCACGCATGTGCTTGCGCTTGTGCATGGGTGTCCATGTCCAGGGGATGATGTGGCCGTGTATATCTGGCAAGCGCATGCGTAGTCAAGCTCATCAGTATACGCATGCGCAACTAGAACCTTCATTGGCCTCTCGGCCATCTTTATTCCTGGCATGGTAGGGGGTTGGATATAGGTCCTCGTTAGTACCCACTGTGTACTGTGGCGCATGCGCTCAGTGCGCACAAAAGATAGAGATTATGTTAAGGCATCTGTACCAGTTAGATAGGGTTGATTGTGTATCATATGCTATAGTTTTGGCCATTTTTGTTATTGGCATTATATAGGTTTTAATATAGATCCATATTGATCAGTTTGTGCATGTAGCCATCATGTATTTCGGTTTCATAGGTGGGATCTTACATCGCACGGATCCATCCTGGACCCGATCGGTTCTTTTGAATGCGGATTTGTTCGCTTACAAATTATGTTTATTATGCACAAGTGAAGAACAATTCTTACCATCTTTATTGGTCTTGTCTACTAATACTTACGGTCTCGACATGCGGTATTGACTGTTGATTCTTTTTTATAGATTTTTGAATTATGTGGTCAATGCGTTTTCCAACATGCGGTTTCTTGGAGAATATATTATTTTTTGTTGTTTGGTTATGTTTTGTCAACAACTGCAGTTTTCATGTCTCCTGTTCCTCTATATATTTTTTAACTTGATTAGTTGTTTTATGTGTCTGTTCACTCAATTAGTGTTTATTTGTTACAGTTGTGGTTTTGTGATATAAAGGAGGTTGGGTGTAACATACGATCAGGCTATGACTAAGGCACGCATGTGCTGAAACGCGTCAGCCGACGTCACTTCTCCGTGGTGTGTTCGGGGGTAGGGAGTGATGTTCACTGATTGTATGGACAAAACTTTTTTTTACGTTTCCTAATAAAGCATTTGGATTTTATGCACGTGGATGCCGGATTCTTCATTTCTTCATGTGTGCCAGAGTGTTACTTGGCATCACTTGGCTGCCCCCACCGGAATGGTCACTCTCCATATCCTCCTCTTCCTCCTCCATTTCGCCCCAACCGCGCTGCAGCAATGGGATGCACTGAACTTCCCCACTAGCCTCCTGTGTGACAGAGATCTGCCACTTCGTCATCCTCCTCCTTCAATATATGCTGTGAAGTGGACAGGAGTGTGCCCTGACTATCCTGCTGGGATGGTTGCGCTCCTAAGCCTGACTCCTCAGCGTCCAATGCATTATCACTGAGGGCAATGAGGGATTCTCGCATGACACACAGGAGTGGGATTGTGACACTCACAAGTGCGTCGTCACAGCTGAACCTCATGGTTGACTCCTCAAAGACACGCAAGTTCTCGCATACGGGCCCCTTCACATGGAGTATACGCTCGATGATTCTGAACGTGTAACACGTTCCGAATCAGCAGCGTGAAAACAGATCCCATTGCTTTATATGGGAGCCGACATATGTGCGCTCCCCATAGAAATAAATGTGCTGCTTTTTTTCCATTAACTTCTATGGGGAACGCACGTATGCCGGCTCCCACAGTAAGCAATGGGATCTGTTTTAAACGCCGCTGATTCGGGACATTTACACGTTCAGAATCAGTGAGCGTATACTCCGTGTGAAGGGGCCCTAATTCTGCCATCCATGGCCACTCATGGTGCAGAAACTGCGGGAGCTGACTGTGAGGAACCCTTGGGTTTTGGAGATGGTACTCCATCAAGGGTCTCTGCTTTTACACACTCTGCTCAACATGTGGTACGTCGAGTTCCAGCGTGTGGGGACTTCACACATCAGCCGGTCTTCTGGCAGATGGTGGAGTTGCTGGAGGCTTCGGAGGCTAGCAGCGGCTACTGTAGACTTGCGAAAGTGGGCGCACAAGCGCCACACTTTCAACAGTAGCTCGGGTACACTTGGGTACATTTTTTAAAAAAACGTTGCACTACTGAATTGAACATGTAGGGCCAGGCATGGAACGTGTTGGAGGTTGGCAAGCTCCAGAGCCGCTACCAGGTTGCGGCCGTTATCACACACGACCATGCCTGGGCCCAGGTGCAGCGGCGAAAACCATGTTGCCGTCTCATCAAGGAGGACATCCCTCACCTCGGAGGCAGTGTGCTGTCTGTCCCCCAAGTTGATGAGCTTCAGCACGGCCTGCTGATGTCTCCCCACACCAGTGTTGCAGCGTTTCCAGCTGGTAGCTGGGGTCAATGTGATGGCGGAGGAGGTGGAGGTGGAGGAGGAGGGTGGTGGTTCAGAGCCACTGCCAGGAATGTTGGATGGGGAAATGAGGTAGACCACCCCAGATTGTGACCCGGTCCCAGCCTCAAATACATTCACCCAGTGTGCCGTCAGTGAAATGTAGCAGCCCTGTCCGCATGCACTTGTCCACGTGTCAGTGGTCAAGTGGAAATCGCGGAACTTAGGGCCCACCTGATGTTGCGTGACATGTGCAAGGCGGGGATGGCACAGCGGGAGAAGTAGTGATGGCTAGGGAAGGCATAGCGAGGTGCCACACTTGCCATCAGGTCATAGAAGGACTGAGTTTCCACAAGTCGAAAGGGCAACATCTCCTGGGCCAGGAGTTTGGAGATGTGCATGTTTAAAGCTTGTGCATGGGGTGTGTAGCGCTGTATTTTTGCCTGTGCTCAAAAGTCTGGGAGATGGTGGGTTGCTGTGAAGAGGCGCATGATGGTACAGGAGAAGGAACTAAGGCAGCAGAAGGAGCTGAGGCAGGAAAAGGGGAGGATGAGGGAGAAGTCTCCAAAGTGGTGGAGACACATGTGGAGGTTTGCTAGCTGCTGGTCTGGACTGCAGCGCCAGCACTGGCAACAGTGGGAGAGGCAGTGGCGGCAGCGCCGGACAACAATTGTCCTGCATTTGCTCTCTGCCACTGAGCCCAGTGCTTGCTTTCCAAATGATGGTGCATGCCAATGGTTGTAAGGTCGCTCTTTTCAGAGCCCCTACTCAGTTTCGAGTTGCAGAGTGTGCAAACCGCAGTATATTTGTCCGCTGCACATACAGTAAAAAAAATTCCATACCAACAAAGACTGTGGCCTCGATGTGGGAGTTTTTCTAGGCTGGCTACAAGAGAGAACATTTTGGGCCCTGCTGGCTGTGGCCTGGCTTCAGTGAAGCAGCTGTCCTCTGCCTCTGGACATGCCTCTGCCTCTATCCACCCTCCTTGGTGCTGCACTTCCCTCCACATCTACACTGCTCTCCCTGCTTGACATCCGCCCTGTCCAGGTCCGGTCAGTGTCCTCGTCATCCACCACCTCCTCTTCCAATTCCTCTGATGGCTCCTCCTCCTTCTCCTCTTGCACATCGCACATGGCAACAGGCTTCCCTGATGGCAACTGTGTCTCGTCATTGTCGTCACTGAGGGGCGATTGCTGGTCAACAACAACAACAGGAGATAACTGATGCTCCAGTGTTTGTGCATCAGGACACAGCAACTCATCTGTTACCTCTGGTGATTCAGGACGTGGTGGGACAGAGAGAGGGACAGTGAATGGAACTGAAAACAGCTCCTGGCAGGTGGGTAAGGTGGGATTAGGTTGCTGGGAAAATTGGGCATGTTGTGAGGAAGGAGGACCAGACTGTTGGGTAGGAGAAGGAGTTGAGGTAGAGGCTGACTGGCTGGTGGAGAATGTGCTAGAAGCATTGTCCGCCAGCCATTGTAACACCTCTTGCTGGTGCTCGGGCCTGGTTAGGGTTGTACCCTGCACCCTACTTAATGTGGCGATCAGGCCGGAGACTGTGGGGAAGCGCAATGCTTGCTGCCGCAGAGCAGTAGGCACGGTAGACGCTGTTGGTTGAGCTCAACCTTGCTCCACATCTGCATTTCTATGCCCCCGTCCTCGTCCCTGTCCCCTTGCACTAGCCTTACGCATTTTTTTTGTATACTAATGCCCTTTTTATGGTCTGTACACCCCTGAGAAAAGCTGTTTGTCACGTATATAGCAAGAAGTAACTGTTGTGGATTCCTGCTATTTTGTGGGTAACACCCCTGAGAAAAGCTGGTGTGCACGTATATAGAAAGAAGTGCTGTGGATTCCTGCTATTTTGTGGGGGACACCACTAATAAAAGCTGGTTTGCACGTATATAGCAGGAGGTAACTGCTCTGTATTCCTGCAAATTTGTGGGGGGGGACCCCAAAGAAAAGCTGGTTTGTACATATATAGCAAG
Source organism: Leptodactylus fuscus (assembly GCF_031893055.1). NCBI lineage: Eukaryota > Metazoa > Chordata > Amphibia > Anura > Leptodactylidae > Leptodactylus > Leptodactylus fuscus. The sequence goes on from NC_134265.1 coordinate 165,577,321, forward strand.
AAGTAACTTCTGTGGATTCCTGCTATTTTATGTGGGGACACCCATAACAAAAGCTGGTGTGCACATATATAGCAACAAGTAACTGTTCTGTATCCCTGTTTTCCACCGTCTGTGGAAAGCTGGACTCCTGTCCCTGCAGTGTATAGCTCTGAAAAGAGCTGTTGTTGTTCTTCAGTTTTTCCCTGCCTATTTGAAGCTAATGCCTATCTAGCCCTCAGCAGATATGTTTCTCTCCCTATCTCTGACCGCAAATCTGGCGAATATGGCGGCGACCATTCTCATAAATGGGAGATCACAAGTTTTCGGCAGCCAATGGGTTTTTTTCATTTTTTTTTTTCACTGCCTCTGTTGTCGTAGTTCCTGTCCCACCACCCCTGCACAGTTATTGGTGCAAAAAACGCACCAGGGAAGGTGGGAGGGGATACAAATTTTTACTGCATATGCCGCGTGGTATTCGGTTGGGAACGAATACATCGAATGGCCTGTTATTCGATCGAACACCTATTTGATCGAATGGTGTTCACTCATCTCTAATGATAACATTTATTATTCTGTCTAATTTACTGGGAAGCTGGAAAAAAAATTCAGACTTGGGTGCATTTCTGAAACTTTCTTCCAGGCTTTGTTTTTATGGTGTTTCCACCTGTAGTTTATGTTTCTATGTTATGTAAAGTATCCAAAGCATATCTAGTCAGTACACATTAGCACTATATGCATGGTAATAAAGGAGGCAAACTGATGGTATTTCTAACAAAAAAAAGAGAATTTTTGCCTATCAGTTTGTCTTTGGAGTGTTGGAAGAAACCCACACAAACAAGATACAAACTCCTTGCAGATCTTGTCCTTGGAGAGATTCAAACCCAGGCCTCCAGCACTGCAAGGACACAGCAGTGCTAACCACTGAGCCACCGTGAACCCCAAGTACTTCCTATTGATATGGGCTAACAGATTACTTGACTGGTTACCCAGTTTGTAATAAGTGTCTTGTAAAGAATAATGTGTCAATTGCCTTTTCTTTTAATAAGTGTAGTGACAGCCAAGAGGACATATTGGTTGGTGTGCGGGTCAGAATAAATAAAACCTCTACTAGATGACACCAGGCAGCAAGATTTTCCTCCTGTTGCATCATCCCAGAGTATCACTGCTTTTATTGTCTTTATTTTGTGTGTGTGTGTGTGCCTCTGGTTAAATTGTTGAGAGAAGTTTAAAAATGGTGACCTGGCGCCTGTCTGGTGGAAATAATAGACTCCAGTCAGGAGCCCACCAGGCCAATTGCAGCTCTTACCTGGACACTGTCCCACACAGTGGGTGGTGAGGCAAAATGGAAAGGATATATAGAAGAAATGGGAAATGATAGAGCGTTAATGGCAGCAAAATCCGTAATAAACTTGAAAATAAAAATAACGATGTTGAAGGTTAAGATGAATTGGTTCTGTTTATTGCTCCAAGGACATGAAAAACAGCTTTTGGTTAAGTTGTGTTATATTTGTGTATGTATTGTCAGTTTCCTGTTTTTCTATGCCTTTTTGGTCTGCCCCACTGTTAGTCAACTCTGTTCTTGGTACACCCCTGGCCAATCATAGACCATTAAGAGGGGATTTGGAGACTCAAGTCTCTGGAGGACCAATAGAGTCTGGTCAATTTGCAGTGAGTGTTGACACTGTCCACTTTGTTCCTAACAGCCCATGAAGAAGAGGATTCATTCAACTCAAGTGCTGCCAGAGACAGCCCAACAGGGTTTATCAGTCCATCTTCTACACAGACTTCATGCCAGGGCGAGAGAAGAAGTCCCATTTTCCAGGGACTGTTTTCCGGCACCCACTTCACAAGATATCTGCATCAAAGGGAATTCTTTGCTGTCAGCCTTCAGATCCATCTATTGGCTAAGGATAGCCTTACTTATAAGTTGTTGGAGTGGAGTATAAGACACCTACTTACCATTTGGCCTGCGCATCCTCAAGTTCAGGTGTACCTAATAGTCAGAAGAATACTACCACCATCAGGAAGCTGCACTGGTTTACAGTTGCAACAGTAAAGTTATTCTGTTTCACTGTATCACTGCCTCCTGAGTCATTCTTGATGTTACCATCAAGGACCTTCCAAACACCATAACACTGGCTCAGGGTAAGAGAGGACCCCTCTCTAACTGGAAACTCCCAAGGGTGCTGCTACAGCCACCACCATCCAGTAGCATGCAGGCCCCCGTGTCAGTGTCTGGCCTAAGGAGGTGTCAGGGGGAGATTGGTTGAGAGCACTCGGCCTATCTGGTGACATAACTATTGCCATCCTCTGGTTCCCTCCATCTGGGTTGTGGCACTAATGGATCTTTTAATGTCGGAAATAGATGAGTACATACAACCCCACAAATACACCTTCAAAGTATCACAAAGTGTCAATCTATCCTTTATTGCTGAATGCAGATAATTTCAGCTAACTGATCAGAGATGTGATCATTAACCTTCATAAGGTACAGTGGTTTGAAAAACCTGTTGACAGGTGCTCTATGGCATTCAGGTCAGTAAAAACAGCTGGGAATCAAAACATATAGTCTATTCTAAACAGGGCATTGTGGTGTAGGCTATGGAAAGATTGAACACTCTTATCTCAAGAGTAACCATAGTCACTATCTTAAAGAATGGCAATAGTTCTAGTGACATGGAGATAAATTGTTTCTGGAGATCCATTCACTCACCTCCAGCAAGCCATCCCATCACCAACACTGGCTGGGTAAGTCATAGAGTATAGACGCTTAGCTCCCAAAGCCTTTATTTACCTGAGTGAAGGAAGCCAGCTTTTTCGCAGCTCCGAGTAAAGTCAGGGAAGATAGAGACAGTGATGTTATCAAATCAGGCCTCGCCAACCCGCCTGACCAGATACAGGACAACATCTCTGTCCTTACAGTTCATCAAATGGGCAAAAGAGGTCTTGGGGCTGCCCTTGGTGGTGGAGGTTTGGCCTACTCCACTGCAAAGCTCTTTCAGCAAAGTCTCAACAAACTTTCCCAGCCTCTGATCCTCTGCTGTTTCCTGGAGGCCAAATATACAAAGGTTAGTATGATCACAGTGGTTTTCAAGGTCATTGCTTTTTGATATCAGAGTTCCACCTGGTGCCACAGGGCATACACGGAGTCAGGAAGCTGAGCTTTGCGGTCATCCATGGAGGAAATAAGATCCTCAGCATGTGTCACCCGTTCTCATAGACTCTGAAGATTTTGATGCAAAAGACCCATGACCCTTGTTGATTTTGTATATTCTGGAAGATAATGGTGGTTCATCAAGTATAGCAGAGAGTAGCTTCTCAGAGGCTTTATTTAGGGTAAGTTTCTGTTTTGAAGCTGTAGATGGACAAAATGCAACCTTCACTGGCTGTGTTAATGCCAACTACACCGTGTACCTCTCGGGCGCTAGCTTGAGAGGAACCATGGACATAATCTTTCAACTTCTCAGCAGCGGCATTGACCTTACTAGTAGCTATACCAAATCTGGGAGACATCCAATGGTGTCTGCATAATTTATAAAAGATGTTGGTGAGTGATTAATGTCCAGCAGAGCAAGCTCAGGTAAACGGAAGACTAGTTAGAGTTATGAGGGACTTGGGTGCCCTCTCCTGCCAAAAATAAGTAATGCAGTCAAGGAGTCCTCAGGGGAGCTGTAACTGCTAGTGTGGTAAAAGAGAGGGAGAAGCTCACAGGAGTGAAACAGTCTCTACAGCAGGGTCAAAACCACAGGTGGTGTTGCTCACAGTGCAGAGAGGACTCAGGAGCTCACAGGGGGAGATGCAGGGAAAGCTACCACACAAACTGCCAGACAGGAGAGCAGTCAGAGAGAGGATGCTGAGTATGCAGTCTGGACCAATTACGAAAAGCTGCACCTGAGGATCTCATGCAGTAGGTAATCTGGTACTTACCCTCTTAATGCAGCTATTGCTTCTCACACATCTGAGAGACAAAGCTGAGATCTGAGTGTAGAAGAGCTGCTAAAAAGAGATAAAACCAAGATAGACCAGACATCATCAGAGCCCAAAGAAATACAAGTCAGAAGCCCACCAAAATGTCTGAGGGGTCAAGCAGCGAGGTTAAAGGGGCTCTATCATTGGGAAAAGTAATTTTTAGATAAGCACATCATTGCCTTTAGACTATTTCACATACCTTTTGTATGTAAATTGCCTCAGTAGTCTTTGAATAAGTCCGTTTTTATTCATATGCTAATTAGCCCTCAGCCAGCACAGGAAGTTCTCATCGTGCAGCGGAAGTGTCTGATCACAGTCTGCTCTATGTGTATGCTAGCAGGGAGATGAGTTATTAGCACAGCAGCCTCTGCTGTGCATACACATAAAGAATAGCAGAGAGGAGTGCACAATGAGACTTCCGCTGCTAATTAGCATATGAATAAAAACTGACTTATTCAAATACTACTGAGGCAATTTACATAAAAGTACGTGTGAAATAGCCTTTCAAAAGGCTATGCAAGGATGTGCTTATCTAAAAATTACTTTTCCCAATGATAGAGCCCCTTTAAGCAATGCCCACACTCAGTCCTTCAGTTTGTATGGTGAGTGAGAAGGGAGGCTCCCAGTATTGTTTTGCTTTCTCGGTACTTGTGATCGTCATGGTACTAGGTGTCGGACCTCTGCAGATCTAATATATCCTAAGAATAAGACATCAATGTTAGAGACCGAATAAAACCTTTAACACACGTTTCAGACAGATAAAGATATATGTTATGCATGAGAAAAAAAGATATATCCAGCACAACAATAGATCCAGATAAAACTTAGCTTTTAATGAATAGGAACATTTGGTCCCATAAAAAACCCAACACAGACATCGAACAGAAAAACAAATTCAGCGTTATTCAAAAAAATTCATGTAGACATACCGGACTAACAATGACGATGCGACATACTGAACCGCTTACGCGTTTCAGAGCCTGAGCTCCTTACTCATCGCTATGAGTAAGGAGCTCAGGCTCTGAAACGCGTAAGCGGTTCAGTATGTCGCATCGTCATTGTTAGTCCGGTATGTCTACATGAATTTTTTTGAATAACGCTGAATTTGTTTTTCTGTTCGATGTCTGTGTTGGGTTTTTTTATGGGACCAAATGTTCCTATTCATTAAAAGCTAAGTTTTATCTGGATCTATTGTTGTGCTGGATATATCTTTTTTCTCATGCATTATGTCTTTTGCCTAAACCCAGTAGGCTATATCCGTGCATAACCAGTTTCACGTATATACATGTTTACCGGAGCATCGAGCCGTGAATCATTGTGACAAAGATATATGTTACTCAAAGGTATTTTACATATGATATTTTGCATAAATTCAATTTTTGAAATATTTCACAAAAAAAAATTATATATAAAGAACCATACAGCTGCCCCATTGTGGTTTAATGAATTAAAAAGTATTTACTAGAGCCCATATACCTTCCACTTATGTCATCTGAAACCCCATTTTAGTAGTTTAAAAATTAACGTCATGCTGGTTATAAAAAAAACTAAATTTCTATAATCCATTCTCAGTATAAAAGTGATCATTGAAAATAAATAAAAACAAAGAAAAAATGTGTATACGAAAAATATGATTAACAGTAAGAATATTTAGTGCACAGCCTGAATCTTCTTATCTCGTTCAAAGCCATTAAAATTCATTCTTCTCTTCTTAGTGTTTTCATCCTTTTTTCATAATAGAATTAAACTTTAATTTGGTTGGTAGGCAGCAGAACATGCACAATAGAAGACTGTAATTCATTTAAAATTAATCACCACTAGACATTTACAGTAAAGCTCTAAGCTCTCTGAACTCTGAGATATTATATCAAAAGAAAATTGTGTACCACAAGGATTATGCCCCAGAGAAGCCAATTATTTATTTTCAAAAACATTTCTCACTGGTTCCAAAGTATTTTAAAAATGTGCATTTTCTGAGTGTGTGAACTCATTTCAACAGATAAATAGCTTATAGATAGATAGATATATAGATAGATATGCATGTTTTATTTCAATTAAAGTATTTATCTATTAAGATTCTCAGTGTGTATTCTCCTCACTGTAACAATGCTTACTGCTGTTGTTTTCAGGTTGCCATGCTGACATGTGAAGTTTTCACTAAATCTGCAGCTAGTCTGAACTCTGGGTTGCTGAACCAATGAGTAGATGGGTTAGGGATATTTAACCCCTTCCCGCTGATGGCATTTTTTGATTTCCGTTTTTCATTTTTGACTCCCCTCCTTCTAAACCCCATAACTTTTTTATTTCTCCGCTCCCAGAGCCATATGAGGTCTTAATTTTTACGGGACAAATTTTTCTTGATGATGCTACCATTAATTATTCTATATAATGTACTGGGAAGCAGGAAAAAAATTCAGAATGGGGTGGATTTGAAGAAAAAATGCATTTCTGCGACTTTCTTACGGGCTTTGGTTTTACGGCGTTCACTGTGCAGCCAAAATGACATGTCCCCTATATTCTGTGTTTCGGTACGGTTCCAGGGATACCAAATTTATATGGTTTTATTTACATTTTGACCCCTAAAAAAATTTCCAAAACGGTGTTAAAAATTTTTTTTCTAAAAGTCGCCATATTCCGACGGCCGTAACTTTTTTATACATAGGTGTACGGGGATGCATAGGGCGTCTTTTTTTGCGGGGCCGGGTGTACTTTTTAGTTCTACCATTTTCGGGAAATGTTATTGCTTTGATCACTTTTTATTCAAATTTTTATCAGAATCAAAACAGTGAAAAAACGGTGGTTTGGCACTTTTGATTATTTTTCCTGCTACGGCGTTTACCGAACAGGAAAAATATTTTTATAGATTTGTAGAGCGGGCGATTTCGGACGCGGGGATACCTAACATGTATATGTTTCACAGTTTTTAACTACTTTTATATTTGTTCTAGGGAAAGGGGGGTGATTTGAACTTTTAATACTTTTTATATTTTTATATATTTTTTTTTTACTTTTTTTTTTTTTTTTGCATTTATTAGACCCCCTAGGGGTGTTGAACCCCAGGGGGTCTGATCACTAATGCAATGCATTACAATGCTAATGTATTGCAATGCATTGCAAAAAATCATCATCTCTTTTGCAGGCTGCATACACCAGCCTGCAAAGAGAGAATTTGCAGACCGGCTGGGAGCCTTTAACAAGGCTCCCGGCTGTCATGGCAACATGACGTCGGCCCTGGAGCATGCTCCAGGAGCTGGCGATCCCTGCCAAAATGGCGGCGCCCATGCGCCGCCGGGAAAATGACGCCTCCGGCGCCTTTGACAGCAGCGCCGGAGGGGTTAATGCCTCCGATCGGTCCGGGGACCGATCGGAGGCATTAGAGCCGGTTGTCTACTGCTTAATTATTTCCCACAATGCTTTGCTACTGGCCAAGCATTGTCGGAAAAGCTAACAATGTTAGCCTTGTATACTCAGTGTGAAGGCTCCGCTGCGGTTCCAAAGGTGCCCGGTGTTCTCGTTCATCTTTGCATCGCTGCCCCCGCCTCCCATGTTAGTGTTAAAGAGCTGGGAAGAAGGCAGGGCTTGTGGCTTAGGAGAGTGTGGGCGGATACAGGGCGGGGAGATGTGATGTCTCCCCTGCCAGTAACCGCCCACACTCTCCTAACCCGACCACACTCTCCTAACCTGGGAGGCAGGGGGCAGCAAGGTGAAGAAAAACGAGAACACCGGGCACCGGACCAGCCATCTCTGCAGGTAAGTGGACACTAGTTGGGACTAAGTAGCCAGAGGATTAATAAAAAATCTGTATGTAATAAAAAGTTTGTAATGGTAACCAAAACACAAGATAAGTTGGTACTCCGGTAAATGCGGTATTGAAATTGTGCCTTAAAAGTCAAAAGGGCTTCTTCTCAGCTAATATATATAACTATCAGTACGTAAGGCCTTACCATGACAACCACTTCCCCATTTGATCTTAAAAGATGAAACTTTATCCAATCTACACAATATTAAGTGTTCCATGCTACAATTGAAAGATACACCCTTTACTATATTTGATATAGTAGGAATAGTTGCACTTTTCCAATGTTTGGCTATACTTGCCCTAGTGACAGTTAAAGTGTGAAAAATGATATCACCCTGATGGACCCCATGATGGATGTCTAAATCCGGTATAATTGATTGTAATAATGTTAATGAGGCATAAAACAAATCAGGTGAAAGGATACTTAGAAAGTTGTGACTAACTCTCCAGATCCTGATAGCAGCCAGCATTTTGTAGACAAGGGCACTGCCACAGTAGGAGATGGGAATCTAAAATGCCACAGCAACTACGTCAAAGAGAGCTAACCCAAAACATATTTCTCTATGTCCATCCAGTGTTAACCATCAATAATGTGCCACCAAGCCTTCAGTTGGTCCATAGTAGAGGCATAGTAGTAGTGGAGTAGGTTAGGGCAATCTAAACCTCGTTTGGATTTAGGAAGGAGCAGTATGGTAGTTGGGGCTCTAGCTCACTTGTTTCCCCATAAAAAAACACAGTAATAAGCATTGAAGAATAAGAATAAAATGTTTGGGCACCGTAATGGGGAGGTTTCTGAAGTAGTATAGCATTTTTGATATAAGTAGCATTCTCACAGCTACAAATCTGCCAAGCCAAAAAATATGAGCTTCAGAATAGGAGTCAATATCATGCTGTATTGTCGCTATAAGTTTGGAGTAATTAAATTTACATAACTGAGATGGTGGGTAAGTCAAATAAATTCCTAAATTTGCCTACAGAAATAGGAAAGATTGTTGTAGGGACTGCTGAAGAGAAAGCAAGACACTCATGTTCAGAATGAGTGAATATGAGGTATCAACTGTATAATGACCTTATGAAAATCATGAATAAGGAACATCATTGCAGAGAGTGACTGTTCGGGATGGGAGAGGGACAAAATAATATCATCTGCAAAAAACAAATATGGTGTTCCATAGGACCTACAAAGATACCAGAAATATCTGGGGAAGACCTAATGCAAATATAACAAGGGACAATGGACAACCTTGACGAGTCATGTTAGTAATATAAAATGGGGTGGAGAGCACTCCAGCAGAGTAAGCCTTAGAGTAAGCCTTAGTGTCCTAATGGCAGTTTTGAAAGGGGGTGGGAAACCAAATTTGTTCAAAACTGCTCCTAATTATTTCCAGAGTGAGCGGTCAAATGCCTTCTCCGCGTCCAAAGCAAGGAGATGAGAAGGTGTTGAACGGCAGTGGGCCAGCACAACAAGGTCAATGAAGCGTCTGGTACCATCCAAAGTTTGCCTTCCTTTGATAAATCCCACCTGGTCTTTATCTATGATAGTAGGTAAAATATCCATAAGTCTGCGACACGTGTCAGTTTTGAAAAATGAGGCCTGGTCCTTAATACACATTTGGGCTATGTCAATAAGGGGTTAATATCCCTATTGAGTAGTAAGATGAGGCAAAAGTTAGATGGGGTAGTCAGTGTCTTCTCAGGCTTGGGTAGGGTCACTATGGTCGCCTAACATTTCAGACAGAAAGCATCCTTCCTCTGAGGTCCTATTAAAGGAAGCTGCTAGATGAGGCGCAAATGTGGCAGAGAAGAGTTTTTAGTAATTGTTGGTAAATCTGTGTGGACCAGGGGTTTATGAGGCTTCAGGGATGCGATAACATCGGTGACAGTGATAGGAGTAGATAGAGAGTCTAATTTAGATTTAGGGTTGCAAGGTAAGAACAGTGGACAGTGTTTGTAGAAAACCATTCATGGTAGTAGTCTGTGGTATGGATGGGTTATCCTTTAAAGAGGACCTTTCATCAGATTGGGCACAGGTAGTTCTATATACTGCTGGAAAGCTGACGAGTGTTATCAGGAGGGGAGGGTGCGTTCCTCCCCGCTCCACAGTACAGCGCGATAGGCGCTGCTGGGCAGAAGGGTGTCCCTGGCTAAATGTCAGAAACGCCGTTCTGACTGTAAAGCGCTACGGTACTGGGACCGATAGCGCTTTACCCGGGGCACAGATCGGGAAAGCCGACAGTGCGCTGAATTAAGCGCACTGTCAGCTTTCCAGCAGTATATAGAACTGCCTGTGCCCAATCTGATGAAAGGTCCTCTTTAACTTATACAGATATTAAGTTATACAGCTTGAAATGTTCGGCTATTAAACATGAACTGAGAATGTCATGTCTGCCAGAATCGAACAGATGTGCTATAGCAGATTTTCTTGGATTTCTTTGACCGTATGGGCTATAAATCAATGTGGATGCCATTAGAAGAACACGTCATGGAGAGGGCGTTTGAGAGGAAGAAGAGGCCGTCACTGGAGAGTTCTCTCGCAGCACTGGGGATGCTCCCAGTGCTGTTTGAGCATTGGGGACCACCCCCAGTGCAGCAAGAAAACTCATTTGCATACTGATGAAAACCGGGATATCTATGGGATATCTTAAGGCTATTCGTGTTAGCGCGAAAAAATGCAGTTTTAATGATAGAATCCCTTTAAGAAATAGAGATGTTGGCCATTATGAGTTCTGCCATGTTTCTTCATTAACTAAATTTCCTTGTCTCTCAAGTATATGAATAGAATATTTAATAGCACTTGACCAGCTTTATTGAGCAGGTTGTTTTAGTTTGTTCCTATTAATATGATTCATAAGCTTGGCTTCATTTCTTCAAGAAATGTTAAGGATGTTTGTGTAAGGAGAAAACTAATGATGCAACACGGTGCTGAGTATTACTTCTGGTATTATAATGCCTCCAAGAAGATGAACATAAATCTTTTTAAACAAAATAACTAATTCCATGGTGCTTTACATTATTATATTAATTCCATGGTGCTTTGCATTATTTTATAATTCCATGGTGCTGTACATTATTATATAATTCCATGGTGCTTTACATTATTTTATAATTCAATGGTGCTGTACATTATTATATAATTCCATGGTGCTTTGCATTATTTTATAATTCCATGGTGCTTTACATTATTTTATAATTCAATGGTGCATTACATTATTACATTAATTCCCTGGTGCTGTACATTGTTATATAATTCCATGGTGCTTTACATTATTGTATAATTCCATGGTGCTTTACATTACTATATTAATTCCATGGTGCTGTACATTATTATATAATTCCATGGTGCTTTACATTATTACATTAATTCCACGGTGCTGAACATTATTATATAATTCCATGGTGCTTTACATTATTATATAATTCCATGGTGCTGTACATTATTATATAATTCCATGGTGCTGTACATTATTATATAATTCCATGGTGCTTTACATTATTACATTAATTCCATGGTGCTGTACATTATTATATAATTCCATGGTGCTTTACATTATTATATTAATTCCATGGTGCTGTACATTATTATATAATTCCATGCTGCTGTACATTATTATATAATTCCATGGTGCTTTACATTATTATATTAATTCCATGGTACTGTACATTATTATATATTTCCATGGTGCTGTACATTATTATCTAATTCCATGGTGCTTTACATTATTACATTAATTCCATGGTGCTTTACATTATTATATGAATTCCATGGTGCTGTACAATATTATATAATTCCATGGTGCTGTACATTATTATATAATTCCATGGTGCTGAACATTATTATATTAATTCCATGGTGCTTTACATTATTATATAATTCCATGGTGCTGTACATTATTATATAATTCCATGGTGCTTTACATTTGAGGGTTTATATATGGTACACAAAATGTACAGACAAATATAATACTATCAATGACCAAAGGGGAAAGTGGGATAGAGGGGCCTACCTGCAAGGCTTACAGTCTGAGATTTGTTTCAGATTTATTTATTTATTTGGTTTCCATTTTTTCAAATCTTTTCATGTTGTATATCCTGACATTCAATAGTTAATTTGCGAAAAATTAAATAATTAACATTATGTTTTTGTTGTGGATAAGATGGCTCATAAGAATACATAAAACTGGTCAACAAAAATTGTTGTGTACATAAAAATGTGATGTACTAAACAAATGTCCTATTATAGATTGTAAAGATCCCTACTAAGCATAATAAAGTCAGTATGAGAGAAATACAATATATAGATATGACCAGACCTAACTAAGCTACAGTTTATTTAATTATTGTCATTTCTCATTAAACCAGTTCAGCACAATATCGTGACATATGAGCAAAAGCCTTGAAAGGCTGCAGTTAAAACTTAAATGATCCAGGGAGGAGGCTCCCTATGTCAAGCATCAGCACCTCTGCAAAATCATGGAGTAACAGTACATCAGGCCCCTAGGTCTACCTACACTATATGCCATTAGGTTGGGCCAGAGGCAGAACCTAATACACGACCTGACAGTTTCATTATTGACAGTATAATATATTGATTTACATAAGTAGCGTAATGTTTTATGTAAAGACCACAACTTCAAGTCCCTTGGGGTAATAAAAATTAAATAATAAATAAGGTTTAATATAAATTTAAAAAGATAAAAAAAGAAAAAAAAAGATATTCCCCCACCAAAACGTTTTGTAAAACCCATATTATGTATTTCTGTAATTGGACCTCTGCAGCCAAGTGGGTTATGCTAGCGTCATTATGTGTTAGCCCGGGCCCTGTACCGCACGGAGGCTGCTTTATCTGCAGCGTCGGATTGACACTTCCAGTCCCCTATGAAGGAGGACAAGAACCTCTACATTAGTCTGTTGGGATTCTGGTCTCCTCCTGGGACCGGAACCGGCACTTCTGGGGTCGAAGGGTCAGCGGCGGGCCGGATGCTATGTAGGGCCTCACTCTGGTTCTGGCCCGCCGCTGGTTATTCAGTTTCACCTGGTGACAACATCCACTGCTCCTAACCCTGAACCTCCTGTGCCTTCACTGTGTTCTCGTTTTTTTTATTTTGGTTTGCCTTGCAGACTACCTCTCTTTGACCTCTCGATTTGGATACCTTCTGACCTCCTGTGGATGACCTCGGCTTGTTTCCTGACTACACCTGCTTGACCTCTGCTTGGCTACTCCATGACCTCTTGTGTATGACCCAGCTCTCCTGAGTTCGCATTTGCTTCTCCCTCCTGCTACCTTGTGACCTCCTGTGTACCGATCCAGCTTGATTGGCTTTGTCTTGGCTATCCCTGAAACCTTCGAGACCTGCTGTGTACTGACTTGGCCTTACGACCTTCCTGCAGTGCTTTCGCTACCTCCTATTGACCAGCTCCTCCGTCTCCTCATCTGCTGAGGTTAGTGTTACTGGGTTTTCTAGGTCCTCTGCTACTTGAGGTTCGCTGAGTGTGCAATGCTCTCTGTGCAGTTGAGGTTCTGGGTCCCAGAATTTACCAAGTCTAACTCTACCATCAGAAGCTCTGACGAAGATCTCTGGGACCTAGTTCCACTCTGGTTAGGAGAGCTTGTACACTTAGGACTGTTTTTGGCCTCAGTGTTTTGGGATTCTGGTTGCCCAGGACTAACTGTCAGTGTTTATTGCATCAGGTTCCTAACATTATGTCTGTGTGATTATTCAAGAAGCCAAAGACTAATGAGTGATCACCTCTTCTGTGTTTCTGGTCATTATTTTGTGGGACTCTCAGGCTAGATTCACACTAGCACTTGGTTTCCATTGAGGGTTTCCGCCCCCCACTCCGCTTGAAAAATGCAGACTTTTCACTTCAAATTTTTTGAGCAGAAATCTATAGTCTGTGGGGGCTGTGAGTTTCTGCAGGTAACCGCTTTTTAAGTGGATTAGGTTTCCATTCTTTGAGTCCCCAAGTGGTATAAACCTAGCGTCATTCACATGAAAAGTGTATCCAGTTTTGGCAACCCTGGGCATGCTGGCCCTTGACTACACCTACATAAAATATTCTTACATCTATACTACGTAGGACTTTGGTCATATTACTCTTGACACAAATGATTTCCCTAAGGAACTGGATTTTTTTTTTTTTTTAACAAAATCTCTAGAATACCATTTATCTACTCTGTGAGTTTTGCATTCTTCAGGACTGGCTGTTAGTTATGGTTACTTACTACTCCTACATGATCAGTTCCCTCAACTAATACCCCACTACCTTATTTTTTGTGTATCACATTTTATTGTTGTAAAATTGTATTCACATAAATTATATTTCATGCTTGACATGTTTCCGGCTTGTAGGCATTGTATATATTCTTTATTGGCTAATTTTATTGTTATGACAAAATGTAATTGAAAATCAAGATTTAAGAAGTTAAAAACGAAACTTCAAAGCAATGCAAAACAGCAATTCTCTTTATGCTACATGTAACCCTCCCCAATAAAACTATAAAAGCTAAACAAAACATTTCATATACTATACAAAGGTACCAGCTAAGGATAAAACAAAAGGCCAAAACATTTTGGCCGTGGTGAAAAAACAATTTTAGGCCAGGGCACCATATGGCTTAAACGCTGCAGGAAAATCTACAGACTTACTGTGAAAAGCTTTGGAAAACAAAATGTGATGCGTTTCCGTGATACGTGTGACCTCAATATAACACTGCAAAAAGCATAGACTTCATATGGCTATGTAAACATGATAAGCACATTAACTAACCATTTCAATAAATTGTAAAGTAGGTGCAAAATATCTATTTTTATATCATTTGTGATAAAAAAAGGCAATCTACTTGTTTAATAGATACCAAGTATAGTGAAAGAGTTAAAAGAAATAAGCTGGTTATCTCTGTCTAGCAATGATGCTCCCTAAGGGATGTTCATGAAATTGGATTTGAATTGGTTCCAGTAATTTTACCACTTGATTTATCTATCAACGATATCAATGTATTTTAGAATGAGGAAATCTGATTTTGATAGACAAGTGCTACCTTTATCTAATAGCATTTTAGATGTTCCCCAAAGCACATGGTTCATATTTCACAAAATAATTCATGGTAAACAAAAATACCATCAGCTAACATTTCATGCGTCCTCTGTGATTATCTCTATACATATAATTGTAGCAAAAGTGTAAGAACAAAGACTATTTTTACATCATCAGGTTTGTTGAAAATACTTTGTTTATTGTAGAGTCATGTACCTATAAAAATGATCTGTTCACCTTAAAAGTGCCTATTAAAGGTTACCAGAGTAATAGCAAACCTAGTATGTGATTTATGTTGTACTGCTACAATATCTAAGAACAGCATACAAGAGAAGGAGAGAAGCTGAGTTTGGTGATATGTAGACAAAGAGAGTCCTGGTTACCCTGTCCACATACAGTGATTTCCATGGATTATTGTATCTCCACAGAAAGCTGTCAATCACTGTATGTGGAGCCAATAGGTAGACCTAGAAGTGTCCAAAGAGTCATGTCAGGCTTTACATTACTCCATTTTACCCGGTAATCTTGTTGAAATTGTATAACCCTATATATCAGAGAGCTCAGTTTCATCTACAGTGAAGGAAATAATTATTTGATCCTTTGGTGATTTTGTAAGTTTCCCAGAGACAAAGACATGAACTGTCTATAATTTTAAGGGTAGGTTAATTTTAACAGTGAGAGAAAGAATATCAAACATAAAATCCAGAAAATCACATTGTATAAATTTTATACATATTTGCTTTTTGCATAGAGAAAAAGGTATTTGATCCCTCTGGCAAACAAGACTGAATACTTGGTAGCAAAATCCTTGTTGGCGCACACAGCAGTCAGATGTTTTTTTGTAGTTGATGATGAGGTTTACGCACATGTCAGGAGGAATTTTGGTCCACTCCACTTTGCAGATCATCTCTAAATCATTAAGATTTTGAGGCTGTCGCTTGACAACTTGGAGCTTCAGTTCCCTCCATAAGTTTTCTATGGGATTAAAGTCTGGAGACTGGCTAGGCTACTCCATGACCTTAATGTGCTTCTTTTTAAGCCACTCCTTTGTTGCCTTGGCTGTATGTTTTGGGTCATTGTCCTGCTGGAAGACCCAGTCATGACCCATTTTTAATGTCCTGACGGAGGGAAGGAGGTTGTCACTCTGGATTTTACGGTACATGGCTCCATCCATTCTCCCATTGATGCGTGAAGTAGCCCTGTGCCCTTAGCAGAGAAACACCCCAAAACATAATGTTCCCACCTCCATGCTTGACAGTGGGGACAGTGTTCTTTGGGTCATAGGCAGCATTTCTCTTCCTCCAAACACAGCAAGTTGTGGTAATAAAAAAGAGTTAAATTTCTGTCTCATCTGACCACAGCACCATCTCCAAATCACTCTAAGAATCACCCAGATTGACTGCTAAGGGCACAGGACTACTTCACCCTTTAGGACTTACTTCAATGGGAGAATGGATGGGGCATAACAGGCTCACTTTAATTCCCAGATCACAAAACCCAGAATATCAAATCTATGTCCTCTGTCATCTGGACAGCCATAACCACTTCTTCCAACCTTGGCTTGTCCCTGTAAAGTTAGCAACATAGGCATCTTACGTTTGCAGGCACCTGACGTACATTGTCTCACATACACAGTCACATCGCATTGCTAACCCAATTATAAAATTTATAATACAAAAAATCCCTGTACTTGAATAATACCAGCTCACATATCTTAGAGTTAATAATGCCCTTATCTTTCCACTTAATATCTCCTGTGTAGCCTGTGAAAAGGAATGTCTGGGATCAGAACTTTTAATGCATGCAGCAGGGCAGGGTTATTAATTATAAATCTCACTTACCTGAATCCTTCCTTCTATTCCTATATAGAGAGCAGCTTCAGTAGTGACATCACGTCGAGGAGACAACTCTAGAGGGAACTCTATATCCTACTTAGAGAAGAGAAGACCACTGTGGAGTTCACCGCCCAATATGTTTCGACCTGTCCCCAACTAAGGGGAAGATGACATCTCATGGACTGTTATACCCCATTATCACCCCCTCTAATCACCCATCCACCCCTGACATTACCACCCCCCCAATCACATATCCACTCCAGGATTCCCCATTACTAATCACCCAGCTCTAATCACCCATCAAACCCATACGTCCCAACCTAACCCAACTCCCCTTCCCCCCCCTTCCCGCCTTACCAATCACTCTCTCTGGTACCAATAAATCTGTTATGATTTGATGAGAAGAGGAAACTCTACATCCTACTGGGAGAAGAGGAGTTGACCTTGGAGATCGCTTCCCATGTGTTCACGGGCCACCAAATGCGGGGAAGATGAGACCCCATGGACTGGTATTCCCCAAATCGCCCACCTAGTCACCCATCCATCCACCCTACGCCCACCCCCTCCTTACCCCCTCCACTAGCGAATCCCATCCACACATTGCAGAAAAATATGCGCAGTGGAGATGCTGCGATTTCCAAAACTGTCATGTTTTTTGGAAATCTCAGGATGTCAATTATACCTATAGAAATGCCTGTATAATTGAAGCAGAAATTTCACAGATGAAAACTCTGTGTGAACTTACCCTGAGAGAATGAGAAGAAAAAATTCAGCTGGGAAACAACTTCTTCTGTAACTAGATCAAAGGATGGGAATAAAAATTATTGGAGAGAGGAGATACGAGCAGTAAAAGAAGTAGCCAGAAGCCCTTAAAGAAGGGTCTAAAGCTATAAAAGGATGAAATCTTACCAAAAAACTAAAACCCAAACTTTTTGTTCTAAGTAATTCATAAAGAAATCCCAGTATACTCAATCAAATACCAGTTAACACAACATGAGTGATAGGATTTTGGCGAAATTGTCTCTGGTCTCATGGACTGGTACAAATCTCACTTTGTGTGTTGGTGTTGGTGTGTGTCAAGAATGGTAAAACAGGGTTTAGACTGTTCAGCAGTAATTTAGAACATTTTTTATGTCCTTGTTATTAAGGACTAGGATTTGTGATGGTAGCATGCTAGATAACACATTTAAATATGGATGTATTGCTCATCTACAATGTAATTAATATTGTATGCTATTTCAGTAGTCATATTCTAATATTCCACGTATAGTTTTCTTTTATTAAATATACAGCATCTCTTCCAAATTTTATTTGTTTACAGCTTGATAAGGATTGATGTCAGCATGCTCTGGAAAATGTCAACAGCACAGCCATCTCAGTTTGTCATCAGCCAAACATCTCCATCTTTTTCATGTCCTTGCAAGTACTTGGCTTTTAACTTCCAACTGCTGCTGTGACGTGCAATAGTCTATTGCAAATCAATTCTAGAATGAGGAAATGGTGCATTACGCAAGGACTCCCATGGAATTTTATACTACATCCACACAAATAGCAGATAAGAGCATTAGGATTAATGGTGTCTCAACAGATGCCAAAAGAATTAGCAATGCTTTGTAGTTTGATGCTGTAAATTTGCAGATAGGCAACATGACTTTTACCACTATAAGGATGTGAGCTCTTTGACCTTATACTGTAATATATATATATATTACAAAGTGATATACTATTTTATTTGTTTCTATGTATAACCAGAGTGGGGGATGGTAAAGGAAACCAAGAGTATTGGTAACAGAGGACACATCTGTGGTGCAGACTGTTATGTCTGGGCTCCATTGCAAAGTTCATTTCAAGAGAAGATTTCAGCATCTTACAGATGTCAAGACACCTAAGGACATTAAAAGGTGTTGGACCAAGTTGACAGATTATCCCAATTTCTCCATTATGATTTGAATGCCAGACACACAGACATATTGCTGCTACATACATCTCTGCTAGAGATACTTCAGTAGTGCACTTGCTGATCGGTAGTGGTCCGACCGGTTGGACCCCCACTGATCAACAAGTTATATCTTATTCTAATAATAAATGATAACTTGCTACCATGAACAATCTATTTTCTGTTTCTTATTTGTTTAATAATTTCCATTATATATTGTAAGTATATAATATGAATATCTAATTTCTAGTAGCTATAAATATTGTACAAAGTGACATGCTCAAATATAAACCTAATAAACATGATGGTTGAATAAGCATCTTCAAAATATATGCTATCCTTGAGCAATTTTAATTAATTTGCTGCCAAGAAAATTATTATACAAGAATATTCTAAGTATATCAATAGTTATATTAAATACTTAGATGTGTACCTTCAAATTATATACTTGGAGCTGTTTATGATATTGTTACAATTCATTCCAATCAAATAATACTCTTTCATCAAGATATCTAATCAAAATCATAAGGGAACAAATTACAATATGAACATAAGATCTAATCAGTAATTATTGACTCCATGGGTAGTAATGCTATACTGTAATTGAGTCATGCTTGACCTTTGTTGATGTCTCAGAAGATAAAATCTTCAGTACAAAATTGGTTGACATTAACCTTTGCAAAATTAATGACATGTAAAAGGGTGTTACCATGACATACTGATTATGGCCAATACAAAAACATTTATTTAAGGGAATTTTATAAAGCACATGTAAAGATATAGGAACAATACAAATATTTCCTCCCTAACCTATACTCTTGGCTGGACATGTCTAGTAATGTGTTTAACAAGTTAATTCCCTGACAGTTTTGTATGTATTCTGGTTGGGGTTTGAGCAAAGTTAAAGTTTACCCCAAGCAGGAGGCGTATTTTTCGGACTATAAGACGCACCCAGTTTTTAGAGGAGAAAAATAGGGAAAAAAAATTTTCAGGCAAAAAATGGTAAAATATTTAATGTATGGGAGTTGTAGTTTTGGAACAGCTGCAAGGCCACATTGACAGGTGACCCTGCAGCTGTACGGGGATGTATAGAGCGTTTTTTTTTTTTTTTGTGGGGCCATTTTGGGGAATGTTTATTGCTTAGATCACCTTTTATTTAAATCAGAGGCAAAACGGTGAGAAAAACACGGCAGTTTAGCACTTTTGATTTTGACGTTCACTGTACATAAAAATATTAGTAGACCGGGCATTTTCAGACACAGGGATACCTAATGTGTATGTTTCACAGTAATGTTATACTTTTATATGTATTCTAGGGAAAGGAGGTGAACTTTTATTTATTTTATTTTTTATTATATTTTTTTTAAGTGGTTTTTTTTTTTTTTTTTTTTACTATTTTATTATCCCCCGCCTAGGGGGCTTGAACCTGCAATCATTTGATTGCAAGTCCCATAGACGGCAATACAAGTGTATTGCCATCTATGGGAGATTCTATACATTACTATCGCGAAGTGTCATAGACCAGCCGCGATAGTAATATATATCTATGACAGGCCTGGGAGCCTTCATTAGGCTCCCAGCTGTCATCGGAACAGGTCGGCTCCTGCGGCCTCGCCGTGCAGGAGCTGGCCTGCATCACTAAAGGTATGGGGCCGGTGGGGACCGGCCCCGGGGATAACTTTAAACTGCCGGGACCTGCGGAGGAGGAGCGGATTTGCAGCATGGCCGCGCTACTGCCACCGCTGGTTTTCTTCAGCGGCAGGAGCGTGACAATCTGCAGACCCCGGCAGCTAAGACAGTCCCCGGCATCTGCTGTAATAGACCGGCGGATGCCAGGAAGTGTTTTAGCTGCCGGGGCCTGCAGTATTGTCAGGCTCCTGCCGCTGAAGAAAACCAGCGGTGGCAGTAGCGCAGCCATGCTGTAAATCTGCTCCTTCCCCCACATTCGGACTATAAGATGCACCCTCATTTTCCTCTGAAATTTTTGGGGAAAAAAGTGCGTCTTATAGTCCGGTACTCACAGCTGTCACTTCAACCAGTGTTCAGGAGAACACGTACCGCCACAGAGAGAGGAGATGATAACCCCAGGGAATACAATGCTGACAGCAGCACCTGTTTTTACAGTAAAAAAATAAAAGGTAGGCATTTTTTTTTCCATTATTAATGAAAAACAATAAAAAACACAAATTACAAAATTGTGTAACCACATCTCTAAAAATGTAAGGAAAAAACTCCTGACTTACGTTTCACCTTGTTCCACAGAGTCTTCGTGGTGCACGCTCTTTCACCTTTGGACTCAGAAGGCAGTATATATTGCAGATCAGTTAAATTGGAGACCGTTCTCTCTCCGGACTTCAATAAAATATAGCTTTTAATTCATCTTTTTAAAAATTAACAAGGGCAATACAGGAAAATCCTGTGCACATTGGAGCATGTCATGATGGCTATGATTTAAAGGGATATATTGATCCTGAAACGCGTTAGCGGTTTTAAGCACTTTTTCTGTTATTTCCTACTTTTTCACTTTCTTGTATTGTCCTTGTTAATTTTTAAAAAGATAAATTAAAAGCTATATTTTATTGAAGTCTGGAGAGAGAACGGTCTCCTATTTAACTGATCTGCATAGCTATAAAAACCCTATCATAAACTTAATATTATTTATTGTATTATTTATGTAACATTATAAAAGCGGGAATGCAGAGAGGGATAAAATGTTACTGGTTTAAGGCTAAAATATATTCGATCACTAAAGATGCACCAGAGTTAAGTGCTAGTAATATTTACTTGAGCCATAATGTTAAAATCTGTAATAACATTTTGGGAGGATTTTTGCTACTTTAAGGTGACTGTTATGGGGATCAAGTAACATCTCTAAATGCAACATGGTTATATTATATTTTGTAAAATGGTTCTAAGACCAATTGAAATCCTTTAAGGGATATTCCCATCTCTAGGATATTATGTCTACATACCTTTAATTTGTTAATCCTCTTAGCCATTTTTGAATTAGCCTGCTTTTATTGATATGCTAAGTAGCCACCTTGGAGCACTCAGGACCTTCACTGAGCACTGTGTGTTGTGTGTACACAGGGGAAGGTGAGAGCAAGGAGGCTGATGAGACATCTTCATCATCAACAGCAGCAACAGCCTCCCTGCTCTCACCTCCCCCTGTGTACACACAACATCTAGCTGCTAGATACTCATAAATTATAGTATTTTGAGTATTGTCATTTTTCTATTAAATTCACTTATAAAATAGGAGCACTACTTACCATCAAACATGGACTTTTGCCAATATTTTTTTTAATCTAATCCCTTAAAGTAATGTGAAGTGTAAGCCAGAACAAATCATGAAATATTTAATATTTTTGTGTCAAAAAGGCAAAAGTATTGTAGATATGATACCTTTATTGGCTAACCAGAAACAATACATTTTGAAGCTTTTAAATCACAGAGGCTCCTTCTTCAATAAAGTTCAGAAAAGCTTACAAATTTGTATGCAATAGATCTAGAGAATGAAGTTAGGAATAGTAGAATTGAGTTAGATTTAAGTATCTACAGGCATATAGTGAGAGAGATCATACCTAGGACAGATTGATGGTTCATCTCTGTACTGTTTGAACCTGACTGCTGCATTCTTATTATAATACAAAATTATAGACATAGTTAAAAAAGGGCAGTTAATCCTTTATTGTATATTTAAATTTCAATAGTAAAATAGTAAACATACAAAAATACATACAAAATGGTACTGAAATACAGAAATGACTGAGTAATAGTAGAGCATGTTAGACAACATATAGAAATGTACACAATAATAATTTCTGTTACAATCCAAGCAAGTCAAATAAGGTGAAAAGTGGTTAATTTCTGGATCACTCAGCATGTCCTAGAGGCAAGGGAAAGTAGCAGTGACCACAAAACACAAAAAAACAAAGAATAAGGAACAAGACAGTTCATGTATAAATATATGCTTATTAGAGATGAGCAAACGGCGTTCGATCAAATTGAAATTCGATCGAATATCAGGCCGTTCGAGGTGTTCGATTCCAATCGAACACCAGGTGGCAAACTCACTAAAGATTCGATTCCCCTCCCACCTTCTCTGGCGCGTTTTTTGTACCAATAACAGCGCAGGGGAGGTGGGACAGGAACTACGACAACGGAGGCATCGAAAAAAAATCGGAAAAAGGAATTGGCAGCCGGAAACAGATAACCTCCAATTTAGACGAATGGTGGATTTACCATTCGATTAATTTGGGACTGTGAACTATATGAATGTGAGACAGGGACAGATCTACAGGCAGGGTTAGCTAGGGATTTAGGGGGGGGGAATGTTACTCACACAGCTCTTTGGGGCTCTATCTTGTCGGGATCCCTGTCAGCTTGCGATATGCGTGAGCTGACTTTTTCCCATAGGAATGCATTGGCCAGCATTTCTATTGTGAGATATAGCAGAGCCCGTACAGTTAGCCCGGCTACTCCAGACACCGGAGATGAAAGAGCTCTGCACTACACCCAACCATCCCTCCAGCTACACCTCCTGTACTAACACGACTAGCTCAGCTTGGCTATTCCTCAGTGTAATAGCCCAACTGAGCGTGTTAGTAGTACTAAGGAATAGCCCAGCTGAGCGTGTTAGTACTACAAACCCCAACCCTTCAACCCCCCAAGTTTGGGGTTTGTAGTACTAACACGCTCAGCTGGGCTATTCCTTAGTACTACTAACACGCTCAGTTGGACTATTACACTTAGGAATAGCCGAGCTGAGCATGTAGGAGATGTAGGAGAGCTGCCAGATATTCAGCAGACTAACACGCTCAGCTTGACTATTCCTTAGTACTACTAACACGCTCAGTTGGACTATTACACTTAGGAATAGCCGAGCTGAGCATGTAGGAGATGTAGGAGAGCTGGCAGATATGCAGCAGACTAACACGCTCAGCTTGGCTATTCCTTAGTACTACTAACACGCTCAGAAACAAACAAAAAACAGAACACATAGATAGGCAACCGAAAATGTATAAAGGAATGCATAGGTCCCCTATCAACTCTGCAGGGCCCTAAATGATCAATGTCCTTACTGTGTACAAAGTACCAACAAGCAAAAAGGGAAGGTAAGTATGACACCTAATATGTATGTAAAAAAGTTTTTTATTTCACACATATTATTTAAATACATTAAATCATATATTATTAAATTACAAACCGTGTTTAAAAATTTGGACATAGAAGGAAAAATTTAAATGTACAAAGTAAACTGGGTCAAGTGACGTGCAAAGATGGAAAACTGTCCCTATAGAGTCCTTTTATCTACATAACAACAAATATACAATGTTGAGGGTGTACAAATCAGCCCAAGGCTGAGTATCAACAAACATGTATTATACACACACTACAAATATTCAATATTTAGTAACCATTTCTATAGTAAACACACAGCATGGGACTCTCACTAGGTGGGAATATAATTACCCATACCATAAATAGCCTTGTAAGTACAATGACATTACAGCTTACCCATTCTGGAGATGTAGATAGACTCTATCAGGGACAGGCACTCACTCCCCAGTGCCCGACGCGTGTTTCGGACCAGAATGGAAACTGCTGTGGACGGATTTTAGACTTCGCCTCCTCAGGAAGAACCAGCGTTGATTGGCCGAATCCCGTAGACTGGCCAATCAACGCTGGTCAATGCATTCCTATGCGAAAAAGTCAGCTCTGGCATATCGCAAGCTGACAGGGGATTCCGACATAATAAAGGTACTTGATGCCCCCAGACATGCTTCCCCTGCTGTCCCAGTTGCTTTCCAGGGTGTTGGCATCATTTGCTGGGGTGTGATAGTGGACTTGGTGACCCTCCTGAGTCAAATGGTGGGATCCCCTGTAGCGAAGCATTTTCTCCCATAGACTATAATAGGGTTTGATATTCATTCGAATATTGAGCGGCTATTTGAAACGAATATCAAATCTCGAACATTTTACTGTTCGCTCATCTCTACTAATAATTAATTTTTTTTATATTCTCAGTGTTCATATCCTACTTGATCCGGTTAATGATCTCATTAATCTCCCTCCTCGGACAATGGGTAAGGTGGGTGATGCAAAATGAATCATTGCTCTTGTTATGATAATGTTCCGGTTCCCCAGATAGATCAGACCTGCTTTCGAGGATGAAAGATCTGCTTACCATGGAATATTTAACCGTCAGCCTTTGCTGCTCTACCAATAAGTTTATGAAGACATGGACAGGCTGGGACTTAGATCGATTGCAGATGACCGTGCTGCAACTGGCCTGCTGGGAATTAAAGAATGGGCAGCACATGGGGGACACGGCGATGTTCTCCATTTGTGTCCTGTGCATGAGTCGTGCTTCTATGGCTCTTTTCATTAAATGAATAGGAGCCACGGAAGCAAGGGCTGCAAAATAGGACAGGAATAGGACCTGTTCTATATTTTGCAGCCCGGTGTGTCGGCCCGCACATGGAACCGTGAAATTCATGGTCATGTGTATGGGCCCATAGAAAAGAATATGTCTGTGAAATACACGGATAGCACAATGACCACGGCCAGATTGTCTTCACATGGAAGAAAATGGTGAGGAATTTTGTGTGCTATCAGAAAAAGAAACCCGTTGAAGTCAATGGGAGGCTTTTTATTAAAGCTGAAATCCCACACCAAATTCCTCACCATTTTCCTCCATGTGAATGGACGCTAACCGTCCTTAATTTGTATCAATGCACATCTCTGAATTTCCTCCTCTTTTTCCAATTGGTGTTTTCCTTGGAGCTTTGTACAGCATTGCAATTTATTTTTGTCCTTTAATATGTAAAATATTTTATAAAATTAATAAAAATGACAAATCTATGATCAAGACATATTTAGCAATGTTAATGTGGTTAAAAAAAAAAGATTACATAAATGAATTTCTTTGCGCAAAATAGATGTCCATAAAATATTAGAATGAACAATTTCCATAAAAAAAAAGCTGACTATAAAAAGATGTTTGCTTCATTTGTATGTAAAGCACAACATTTTGTTTTTATGGTAGTAGAGCTAGAAATATCAGTTCACCCTTCTAGAAATGGTTATTTTTTTATGGTCAAACTACTTTTTTCACTCAGTTTCACAAGGCTTCTTTCAAATGCAAATGTGTACAAAATGTGAGGGTTATCATAGTTGGGGTCACATCACAAAAGTTTTTTCCTTTAACAGTGCGTAATCCACCTAAACTCTGTCTGAATGTAAATTACTATATTAAACTAAACCTACTTATTCTTGTTAAACGGCTTTACAATTGAACAGAAAAAGAAGCAAAGAGTAGATTCATATTAAAAGAAAATATCTTTGTCTTTATACATACATGTACCAGCTTGAAAGGATGCTTTTGCTAGTAGCGTATTGCTTATTGGTGATAACACAACATAGGATAAAGCTTTCTATATGTAATTTGCAATAATGCAACATTTTGCAACCCAAATTAAAATCAAATTGCCAAAGATGTCCTCTTCTTCTATCTCTATTTGCTGAGTTGGATAAGAACTTCCAGCATTTTTTTTAATGTGGAGGAGGTAGAGGTGGAAAACGTGTGTATTGGTTGAGGTGATAGTGGCAGGGGTGAGCTACTGGTTTGTAGAGGCACTATGGGGAAATCTGTTAGTAAATGTGAGGACATACAGGAATCCCATTGCAATGGTGAGTCACAATAAAGGGAGGAAGATGATACGGAATCCAATGATTATTCTTTTACAGATAAGAACTGGCAACTGGCTCAGGATGGCAGGTAACACAGGAAGATCTTCTTTGGGTAGATATAAGGCAAGCTCAGATGGTAGTGGCACTGGTAGACAAGTTTATGGTTCCTTTATGCAAGATTTTTTGTACCTTATGAAATGACAATTCAATGGCAAGGGGCAATATCTGCAACCAAGCAATTAGCCATGGGAATAATAATAATAATAATAATAATAATAATAATAATAATAATAATAATAATAATAATAATGAATTATATAGCGCCAACATATTCCACAGCACTGTACAATTTGTAGGGTTCAAGTACAGACAAAAAAATACATTACAAAGAGATAGTCACTTCACACAATGGGACGGAGGGCCCTGCTTGCAGGAGTTTAAAATCTATGATATAGAGGGGGTGACACAAGAGGTAGCAGGGGCGACATTGCTTATGCAGAGGTCAGACAATGTTGTAATAGAGGTGACTGTCATTACACAAACATAAAACTGTATGAGCCATCACCAGTCATGTCCTTTAACATGCAGATGGTGTCTGGACATATAATTTTAGTCTGAAACGGCATCATATCGTGTGGGGTAATATGGGAGCGTTAACAGAGAAGGTTTCATTTTAGGGATTATAATTATGATACGGAATGGTTTACATTAGAATTGTGATAGGCTTGTCTGAAAAGATGTGTCTTTAGTTTGCTCTTGAAGCTGTAGAAATTTGGGGGTTAGCCTGTTTGCCTGGGATAGAACATTCCAGAGAAGTGGTGCAACTCGGGAGAAGTCTTGTATACGAGCGTGGGAGGTTCTGATAATAGGGGATGTAAGTGTTAGGTCATTGAGTGAAAGGAGAGCACTGGTTGGGCGGTAGACAGAGATGAGGGAGGAAATGTAGGGAGGTGCAGCATTATGGAGAGCCTTGTGGATGAGGGTGATAACTTTATATTTTATTCTATAATGAATAGGCAGCCAATGTAGCGACTGGCACAGACCGGAGTCATCACTGTAGTGTCTTGACTGATAGATGACTCTGGCCGCTGCATACAGAATAAATTGTAGTTCAGAGTCACTTAACTCTCGACATGCTGCTATTTTCACATGATCTATGTTCATGTTCACATGACCTATCTGCATCAGCACCATAGGCCGCATCACATCACATTGTTTGAGCATGATATCCAACACAACAGACACTGGAACATACCTTCCCGTAACTTTTGACCTCATTGTAAAGTTTCTTTATTCACCTGTACTATTCATTTATGAAAAGTAGTTTAAAACGGGAGGTACACTTTAAATATACTTCCTCAGATGCTTATTGGTTCAGTGTCACAGAGTTCAGATTAGTTACAGAGTCAGAGAAAGCTGCGTATGTCGGTATGACAACCTTAAAGCAAGAAGTTTTGCAGTGAGGAGAATATACACCAAGAATACTAACAGTTTGAAAGGCAGAGATGGGGAATATGAAAAAAAAAGTCACTGAACCTTAATGACCAAACTACCCTGCATCCTTAAAGGGTTAAAAAGTTAGAAAGTTCTCAAGAGGCAAACTAGGATTCTAACCAGGCAGCTATCGAGACCCCTGACTCCTGGATCATCATCATCAGTTTTTGACAGCTGTTAATGTCCACATGGTGGGGGACATGCAAAAGCATTATAATTAGAGATGAGCGAACAGTAAAATGTTCGAGGTTCGATATTCGTTTCGAGTAGCCCCTCAATATTCGATTACTCAAATAGAATATCAAACCCTATTATAGTCTATGGGGGGGAAATGCTCATTTCAGGGGTAAGCGACGTTCGATCAACTTATACTTACCAAGTCCATGAGTGAGGGTCGGGCTGGATCCTCCGAGAAGTCTTCTCCGTGCAGCGTCCCCGCGACATCTTCCGGCTCTGAATTCACTCTGCCAGGCATCGGGCCTGGGCAGAGCCGACTGCGCATGTCCGCACTACAAACGGGCATGCGCAGTCGGCTCTGCCCAGGCCCGATGCCTGGCAGAGTGAATGAAGAGCCGGAAGACGCCGTGGGGAAGCTGCACGGAGAAGACTTCTAAAGGTAGGAGAAGAACCAGCGTTGATTGGCCGACTGTATAGCATTCGAACAGCAAGTGGTACTCGATCGAGTACAAGTATTTTGAATACCATAGTATTCATTCGAATACCTACTCGATCGAATACTACTTGCTCATCACTAATTATAATATGTGGGGGCAGTAATAAAAAACTATATTGTGTGGGAGGGAGCTAAGGAGCATTACACTGTAAAGGAGCACTAATAGTTCAATATAACACATGGACAGAACTAATGGGGCACTATACAATAGTCCTCTTTAATGCCCCCCCCCCATCCCAACAGTATAAAGCTCCATGGTGCCCCCACACAGTATAATACCATATTAGGGACCCTACACATGGGGTAATGTCATGTTACAGCACCTACTCAGTATATAGCGCTTTGGTGCCTACCACACAGTGTAATGTGACATTCGTTCTTCCCACATGGTATATTACTAGTTAGTGACCTTGACACTTCTATTTCATCAGGGAAAGTCAAATGAACATTATTATTTATTTATTTATTTATTTATTTATTTTTTAAACCTGGGCTAAGTTTTATAGTCAGGAACATCTTATCATCTGAAAATATGATAACTAATGGCAGTGTTCAATTACTGTTTAGTTTAGACCTTCACCTGATAGCGGACCTCGGTCAGTGGACCCTTACTAAAAGTAGTTGAGTACTCCTGGCTTGGCATGTCGTACATGTCTTTTTAAGGTAATTTGCATGTTTGGTTTGGGCACAAACAAAACTTTTGGTCAAAACTGTCAATCTAAAACTAAATGGATTTTGAAAAGTTTGCTCATCCCCTTTCTTTGTAGGAAAAGTAGAGTTTAACAAGCTGCACATTCAGGAGCATTACTACATTGAGTTTGGTAGCAAAACAACAATTTTTGTTGTTTATTAGAGATGAGCGAACACTAAAATGTTCGAGGTTCGAAATTCGATTCGAACAGCCGCTCACTGTTCGAGTGTTCGAATGGGTTTCGAACCCCATTATAGTCTATGGGGAACATAAACTCGTTAAGGGGGAAACCCAAATTCGTGTCTGGAGGGTCACCAAGTCCACTATGACACCCCAGGAAATGATACCAACACCCTGGAATGACACTGGGACAGCAGGGGAAGCATGTCTGGGGGCATAAAAGTCACTTTATTTCATGGAAATCCCTGTCAGTTTGCGATTTTCGCAAGCTAACTTTTCCCCATAGAAATGCATTGGCCAGTGCTGATTGGCCAGAGTACGGAACTCGACCAATCAGCGCTGGCTCTGCTGGAGGAGGCGGAGTCTAAGATAGCTCCACACCAGTCTCCATTCAGGTCCGACCTTAGACTCCGCCTCCTCCGGCAGAGCCAGCGCTGATTGGCCGAAGGCTGGCCAATGCATTCCTATGCGAATGCAGACTTAGCAGTGCTGAGTCAGTTTTGCTCAACTACACATCTGATGCACACTCGGCACTGCTACATCAGATGTAGCAATCTGATGTAGCAGAGCCGAGGGTGCACTAGAACCCCTGTGCAAACTCAGTTCACGCTAATAGAATGCATTGGCCAGCGCTGATTGGCCAATGCATTCTATTAGCCCGATGAAGTAGAGCTGAATGTGTGTGCTAAGCACACACATTCAGCACTGCTTCATCAAGCCAATACAATGCATTAGCCAGTGCTGATTGGCCAGAGTACGGAATTCGGCCAATCAGCGCTGGCTCTGCTGGAGGAGGCGGAGTCTAAGGTCGGACCTGAATGGAGACTGGTGTGGAGCGATCTTAGACTCCGCCTCCTCCAGCAGAGCCAGCGCTGATTGGTCGAGTTCCGTACTCTGGCCAATCAGCGCTGGCCAATGCATTCTATTAGCCCGATGAAGTAGAGCTGAATGTGTGTGCTTAGCACACACATTCAGCTCTACTTCATCAGGCTAATAGAATACATTGGCCAATCAGCGCTGGCCAATGCATTCTATTAGCTTGATGAAGCAGAGTGTGCACAAGGGTTCAAGCGCACCCTCGGCTCTGATGTAGCAGAGCTGAGGGTGCACAAGGGTTCAAGTGCACCCTCGGCTCTCCTACATCAGAGCCGAGGGTGCGCTTGAACCCTTGTGCAGCCTCGGCTCTGCTACATCAGAGCCGAGGGTGCGCTTGAACCCTTGTGCACACTCTGCTTCATCAAGCTAATAGAATGCATTGGCCAGCACTGATTGGCCAGAGTACGGAATTCGGCCAATCAGCGCTGGCCAATGCATTCTATTAGCCCGATGAAGTAGAGCTGAATGTGTGTGCTAAGCACACACATTCAGCACTGCTTCATCACGCCAATACAATGCATTAGCCAGTGCTGATTGGCCAGAGTACGGAACTCGACCAATCAGCGCTGGCTCTGCTGGAGGAGGCGGAGTCTAAGATCGCTCCACACCAGTCTCCATTCAGGTCCGACCTTAGACTCCGCCTCCTCCGGCAGAGCCAGCGCTGATTGGCCGAAGGCTGGCCAATGCATTCCTATGCGAATGCAGACTTAGCAGTGCTGAGTCAGTTTTGCTCAACTACACATCTGATGCACACTCGGCACTGCTACATCAGATGTAGCAATCTGATGTAGCAGAGCCGAGGGTGCACTAGAACCCCTGTGCAAACTCAGTTCACGCTAATAGAATGCATTGGCCAGCGCTGATTGGCCAATGCATTCTATTAGCCCGATGAAGTAGAGCTGAATGTGTGTGCTAAGCACACACATTCAGCACTGCTTCATCAAGCCAATACAATGCATTAGCCAGTGCTGATTGGCCAGAGTACGGAACTCGACCAATCAGCGCTGGCTCTGCTGGAGGAGGCGGAGTCTAAGGTCGGACCTGAATGGAGACTGGTGTGGAGCGATCTTAGACTCCGCCTCCTCCAGCAGAGCCAGCGCTGATTGGCCGAATTCCGTACTCTGGCCAATCAGCACTGGCTAATGCATTGTATTGGCGTGATGAAGCAGTGCTGAATGTGTGTGCTTAGCACACACATTCAGCTCTACTTCATCGGGCTAATAGAATGCATTGGCCAGCGCTGATTGGCCGAATTCCGTACTCTGGCCAATCAGTGCTGGCCAATGCATTCTATTAGCTTGATGAAGCAGAGTGTGCACAAGGGTTCAAGCGCACCCTCGGCTCTGATGTAGCAGAGCCGAGGCTGCACAAGGGTTCAAGCGCACCCTCGGCTCTGATGTAGGAGAGCCGAGGGTGCACTTGAACCCTTGTGCACCCTCAGCTCTGCTACATCAGAGCCGAGGGTGCGCTTGAACCCTTGTGCACACTCTGCTTCATCAAGCTAATAGAATGCATTGGCCAGCGCTGATTGGCCAATGTATTCTATTAGCCTGATGAAGTAGAGCTGAATGTGTGTGCTAAGCACACACATTCAGCTCTACTTCATCGGGCTAATAGAATGCATTGGCCAGCGCTGATTGGCCAGAGTACGGAACTCGACCAATCAGCGCTGGCTCTGCTGGAGGAGGCGGAGTCTAAGATCGCTCCACACCAGTCTCCATTCAGGTCCGACCTTAGACTCCGCCTCCTCCAACAGAGCCAGCGCTGATTGGCCGAATTCCGTACTCTGGCCAATCAGCACTGGCTAATGCATTGTATTGGCTTGATGAAGCAGTGCTGAATGTGTGTGCTTAGCACACACATTCAGCTCTACTTCATCGGGCTAATAGAATGCATTGGCCAATCAGCGCTGGCCAATGCATTCTATTAGCGTGAACTGAGTTTGCACAGGGGTTCTAGTGCACCCTCGGCTCTGCTACATCAGATTGCTACATCTGATGTAGCAGTGCCGAGTGTGCATCAGATGTGTAGTTGAGCAAAACTGACTCAGCACTGCTAAGTCTGCATTCGCATAGGAATGCATTGGCCAGCCTTCGGCCAATCAGCGCTGGCTCTGCCGGAGGAGGCGGAGTCTAAGGTCGGACCTGAATGGAGACTGGTGTGGAGCGACCTTAGACTCCGCCTCCTCCAGCAGAGCCAGCGCTGATTGGCCGAATTCCGTACTCTGGCCAATCAGCACTGGCTAATGCATTGTATTGGCTTGATGAAGCAGTGCTGAATGTGTGTGCTTAGCACACACATTCAGCTCTACTTCATCGGGCTAATAGAATGCATTGGCCAGCGCTGATTGGCCGAATTCCGTACTCTGGCCAATCAGCACTGGCTAATGCATTGTATTGGCTTGATGAAGCAGTGCTGAATGTGTGTGCTTAGCACACACATTCAGCTCTACTTCATCGGGCTAATAGAATGCATTGGCCAATCAGCGCTGGCCAATGCATTCTATTAGCGTGAACTGAGTTTGCACAGGGGTTCTAGTGCACCCTCGGCTCTGCTACATCAGATTGCTACATCTGATGTAGCAGTGCCGAGTGTGCATCAGATTTGTAGTTGAGCAAAACTGACTCAGCACTGCTAAGTCTGCATTCGCATAGGAATGCATTGGCCAGCCTTCGGCCAATCAGCGCTGGCTCTGCCGGAGGAGGCGGAGTCTAAGGTCGGACCTGAATGGAGACTGGTGTGGAGCGACCTTAGACTCCGCCTCCTCCAGCAGAGCCAGCGCTGATTGGCCGAATTCCGTACTCTGGCCAATCAGCACTGGCTAATGCATTGTATTGGCTTGATGAAGCAGTGCTGAATGTGTGTGCTTAGCACACACATTCAGCTCTACTTCATCGGGCTAATAGAATGCATTGGCCAATCAGCGCTGGCCAATGCATTCTATTAGCGTGAACTGAGTTTGCACAGGGGTTCTAGTGCACCCTCGGCTCTGCTACATCAGATTGCTACATCTGATGTAGCAGTGCCGAGTGTGCATCAGATGTGTAGTTGAGCAAAACTGACTCAGCACTGCTAAGTCTCTGCATTCGCATAGGAATGCATTGGCCAGCCTTCGGCCAATCAGCGCTGGCTCTGCCGGAGGAGGCGGAGTCTAAGGTCGGACCTGAATGGAGACTGGTGTGGAGCGATCTTAGACTCCGCCTCCTCCAGCAGAGCCAGCGCTGATTGGTCGAGTTCCGTACTCTGGCCAATCAGCGCTGGCCAATGCATTCTATTAGCCCGATGAAGTAGAGCTGAATGTGTGTGCTTAGCACACACATTCAGCTCTACTTCATCAGGCTAATAGAATACATTGGCCAATCAGCGCTGGCCAATGCATTCTATTAGCTTGATGAAGCAGAGTGTGCACAAGGGTTCAAGCGCACCCTCGGCTCTGATGTAGCAGAGCTGAGGGTGCACAAGGGTTCAAGTGCACCCTCGGCTCTCCTACATCAGAGCCGAGGGTGCGCTTGAACCCTTGTGCAGCCTCGGCTCTGCTACATCAGAGCCGAGGGTGCGCTTGAACCCTTGTGCACACTCTGCTTCATCAAGCTAATAGAATGCATTGGCCAGCACTGATTGGCCAGCGTACGGAATTCGGCCAATCAGCGCTGGCCAATGCATCCCTATGAGAAAAAGTTTATCTCACAAAAATCACAATTACACACCCGATAGAGCCCCAAAAAGTTATTTTTAATAACATTCCCCCCTAAATAAAGGTTATCCCTAGCTATCCCTGCCTGTACAGCTATCCCTGTCTCATAGTCACAAAGTTCACATTCTCATATGACCCGGATTTGAAATCCACTATTCGTCTAAAATGGAGGTCACCTGATTTCGGCAGCCAATGACTTTTTCCAATTTTTTTCAATGCCCCCAGTGTCGTAGTTCCTGTCCCACCTCCCCTGCGCTGTTATTGGTGCAAAAAAGGCGCCAGGGAAGGTGGGAGGGGAATCGAATTTTGGCGCACTTTACCACGTGGTGTTCGATTCGATTCGAACATGGCGAACACCCTGATATCCGATCGAACATGTGTTCGATAGAACACTGTTCGCTCATCTCTATTGTTTATACTTCAATAGTTTGCGACGCACAATGACTTCTATCCTATTCTGTGTGAGCAGATGTATATTTATAGGTGGATTTATGGAGCTATGTAAAGTCATTTCACTTTTCCATGATTTTGATCATCAGCATCCACCTGAGCAAATAAAAACAAAATTGTTTTGCTGAAAGATTCATGCAATATAAATACTATGTAACTAAGCAGAGGTGTACTCCATAATCTAAAGCACGGCCATATTCCAGAAAAAGAAGTCTGCTATAAACAATTCTTACTGCCTTCACAGCTTTTAACCTCTGAATAAATAAATAAAATTTATATAAACAATCAATTTACATTTGGATCTTAAGGTGCAACTTAGATTATATTTAGGTAGGAACAATTAGAGTCTTGAAGACATTATCTTTGTTTAATGATCTTTATATGAAATTCAATAAAAAAAAATATTTAAAGAGGACCTGTCATTATATTTTTCTTCTTAACCCCTTAATGCACTGTGTTATTATGTTGCGTTGTAATGGTAAGAACACAGAAGCTGTGCCCGTGGCATTACCTGTGATCAGATCCACAGCCTCCTGACTGCCTTTGCATAGTTCCAATAGGA
Source organism: Leptodactylus fuscus (assembly GCF_031893055.1). NCBI lineage: Eukaryota > Metazoa > Chordata > Amphibia > Anura > Leptodactylidae > Leptodactylus > Leptodactylus fuscus. The sequence goes on from NC_134265.1 coordinate 165,612,189, forward strand.
ACTACAGTAATTAGTGATATTCGGCACATAATATTGCAGTACATTGCACTGGGGATCTGAGAGCCATGCTTCAAGTTCCATTGTGGAACGTGTAAAAAGTTAACAAAAAAACAAAAGCAAAACACAAAAAAATTAGACATATACTAATAAAGAACATGGGATGATAACTACTGCAAGATGCATGGGTCATAGCATTTTAGAGATTACCTGTGAATTTGGGTTTCGGAGGTCAACAGTGTCTTGGGTGGACCTGCAATATCGCAGAGACAACGTTGGCAGCCACGTTCGATGAATGGACGTCATATCACCTCCGCAGTCATACTGGGCTTTCAAAGGTCTACTGTGGGTTACATCTTTGCCAATTTGAATTGGCAAAGATGGACCCTATTTCTACCAGGACTGTATGAAAAGAACTGCATCACATAGGCTTCGAGCTGAGTGCATGGCCCGATGTAGCAGTGCTGGCTGATGTAGCAGTGTAGCAGTGTCTGATGTAGCAGTCCGATGCAGCAGAGTTGAGTGTGTAGCAGGTTCAGCTCTGCTTCATTTCAGCATAGGAATGCATTGACCAGCGTTGATTGGTCGAATGCCGTACTTCTGTATGGCATTCGGCCAATCAACGCTGGTCAATGCATTCCTATGGGAAAAAGTCAGCTCGTGCATATCGCAAGCTGACAGGGATCCCGACCAGATAGAGCCCCAAAGAGCTGGGTGAGTAACATTCCCCCCTAAATAAAGGTAATCCCTAGCTAACCCTGCCTGTACATCTATCCCTGTCTCACAGTCACATAGTCCACAGTCCCAAATTAGTCGAATGTTAAATCCACCATTCGTCTAAATTGGAGCTCACCTGATTTAGCCAGCCAATTCCTTTTTCAGATTTTTTTTTCGATGCCTCCGTTGTCATAGTTCCTGTCCCACCTCTCCTGCGCAGTTATTGGTGCAAAAAACGTAACAGGGAAGGTGGGAGGGGATACAAATTTTTACTGCGTTTGCCTCGTGGTGTTCGATTGTAATCGAATACCTCGAACGGCCTGATATTTGATCGAATATGTATTCGATCGAACGGTGTTTGCTTATCTCTACACTTCAGTACCAGGCCAATTTGTGGTCCAGGACCAGACACATTTTAGGTTTATTTTGTATGTGCAGTTTAGAGGGCTGTAACATTTTTCTCATACATCTCATTCAACTAATTTTTGCATCTTTTTTCGGGGACACTTTATTTTTATGTTTTCATTTTCGAATGTGTTTTCATTTTTTTATATCCAGGAAAATATAAACAAAATTTGAGGGAAATTGTGTCTGGTTTTCACTTTTTTTTTTTTATTTAATAACACACAGTGCTACTGAAAAACTTGGTGTTGTCGATGGTGGGGCTATAACCTTTAATAACAGCATTTTATTGGTGTATTATTTTACTTATTTTTTTAATTATTTTATTTAATTTTTTTTAAACTTTTTTATTAATTCTTTTATATATTTTTTTCCAGATGGTGTCCCCATAAGGTCAAAAGAGACCTTTGGAGACATCTGATAACTTTTTTCTTTGTTAGGGAGGCTTATTTCCTCTGCTACCGGGGCTGGTACATTTAGCCCCAGTTGCAAGAGGAATACAACCTCCTGCACCTTGTATACACAGTATACAGAGCTGATCTGGGTCCTGTAGGACCCAGAAGCTCTTGCAAGACACTGATCGCGGCGGATCTCGTGACCGCCACGTCAGAGGGCGGCCGTATCATGGCAGCGCTCATAGCTGTGTATACAGCACTCATTGAACGCTTTATGCACAGTGATTGAGAAGGCAGGGATGGGAATAAGCCTTCCCTGCCATCTCTCTGGGAGCTCCGGCTGAACTTACAGCCGGCTCCCAGTTTCAGCAATTGCACGATCTCGTGCAATAGCTGTGTTCTGACAGAACATACTGGCACGTCCTATCAGAACAAGGCAACCACCAGAGATTCTTTGTGCAATGACTTCTAATTTTAGTTGGCACCATTTTGAGATGGGGTGGTGGGTAGGTAATGGGGACATTCTGTTTCGGAAACAGGGAAACGGAACATCACCGGATATGGGCAATCATAGATTTTTTTAGATATAAGTAAATTAAAAATTAGGCGAGGGGAAGGGGTTTAGTTTAGGGGTTAATTTTTATTTCATCCCAGACAACCCCTACTTCAAGTGAACAGGAGCAAAACCACAGGATAAATCATCAGTATCAAAAATTCTCATTAGTTCAGAAAGCACATAAATATACATAGCTAAAAACAAGTCACACAACACAATGAAAAGGGCAGTGATCTTGGATCACACTTTCAAGCTGATATTACAATTCAAATAATGAATTCCGCCAATATATGTTAAGTGTCAGTGGATATACAAAATGCAATAATGTGCATGTACAATGCAATACGGAAAGTTAGGACAAGAATCAATGGATGTACAAATGTAGTAAAGTTGGACATCATATTGATAACACTCCACTGTGACAGAAAGCAACAAAACTAAATTAATACAATTGAAAAATCTCACACCTAGTTAAAGTTAATATTTAGTTAACATAATATTAGCAATGTTAATCTTTGCTACAGCTATATGCAAAAAAAGTGAAAAGCATCACAGATTAAATAAGCATATCAAAATCTATCAGTATACATATACTAAAGTCTGAGCATAATATTAGATTAATTGAGGATGGAATCTAATATTGTCATGGCAAGCGTATTCAACAGTAGCAGATTTTAGAAACCAAGTGAATAGCAGTACCGTTTTTTAATAATCTTGTGTATGTAAATATTTTTAAAATTATTTAACGTTTAAGAATAAACATTGAGTTTTAAAGATATTGATAGGGAAATGAATACGTTCATATATATTCCCTATATGTGTATACATTCTTACAATAACTTAAGCTTGTAACATGCCTCTCCAGGTCAGCTTGACCCATATTCCATATTAATCAGAATATTTGCAGACATAATGCCGCACCCCATAATAAACAGAGTAATAACGTGGCTGGAATAAAGTGATAAGATGGTTATTAAAATAGCTTAAGATGAGACTAATGGAAAAGCCCTTGTCAAAATAGACTTTGTTATGCCACACGGTAAGGTGACTAAAACATACACTACGTAATGCGCACTGACTTAACCGCATCATCAGATGTCAGAACAGTTAGAATATTCATGATTAGGGGTGGGATATTCTTGTAATACTCATGTATAGAAATTGCTGAATCCTAACGGTTAATGATTACTCAATGACACACCCATATACGCCTACCGAGTTAATGATTACTCTATAATACACCCTGTATGTACGCCCACTTCTTTGCGTATAAGAAGAGATGATTTGTTCAATAAGCTTTATGCTTTAGCTCAGATTCATCTTGTTTCTGTGTTGATTGCATCATTGCGAACCTCGAGGTTTGACGTAATTTGGAATCCATCCAATATACTTAAATGGTCCCATTGAGACCACCCTAACAATATCATAAATCTGTGAATAACATACATAGTGATATTTTTTTTTCATGTAAGAAGCATAGAGCTCCTTCATCAGGTTCATTGTTCAATTTGTAGTATTCGAGACCTAGACGCGGATTCGCGTATCTAATCCTCTGGCATGTGGAACTGTGTGCAGATGCATGTATCTATTCCTCTGGTGTGTGATATTGTGTGCTGACCTGTGTATCTAATCCTTCAGTGTGTGGTACTTTGAGAAGACGCGCGTATCTAATCCTCTGGAGTGTGGAACTGTGTGCAGATGCGCATATCTAATCCTCTGGCATGTGGAAATATGTGCAGACGCGTGTATCTAATCCTTTGCCTTGTGGAACTGTGTACAGATGCGCATATTTAATCCTCTGGCATGTGGAACTGTGTGCAGAGGTGCGTATCTGATCCTCTGGCATTATACATGTGGAGTGACCATGTGTATTGCAGTTGGAATATGAGTGAAAGACTTGCAGGTTTGTATTGGGTAATGGAAAGGTCAGGGTGTTTGGAAAGCTGTATCTCCGGAACGGTACGTCCGAGTGAGTTTGTTTTTCAACTTAAACCTTCCCGGACACCTGAGTTATCTGTGTGCCAAATTTGGTGAAGATCGGTCCAGTCATTTGGTCACGCATAGAGAACAGACAGACAGATAGACAGACAGAAAGACAAGAATTCATTTTTATAACATAGAGAGATATATATTAGAGATGAGCGAACACTAAAATGTTCGAGGTTCGAAATTCGATTCGAACAGCCGCTCACTGTTCGAGTGTTCGAATGGGTTTCGAACCCCATTATAGTCTATGGGGAACATAAACTCGTTAAGGGGGAAACCCAAATTCGTGTCTGGAGGGTCACCAAGTCCACTATGACACCCCAGGAAATGATACCAACACCCTGGAATGACACTGGGACAGCAGGGGAAGCATGTCTGGGGGCATAAAAGTCACTTTATTTCATGGAAATCCCTGTCAGTTTGCGATTTTCGCAAGCTAACTTTTCCCCATAGAAATGCATTGGCCAGTGCTGATTGGCCAGAGTACGGAACTCGACCAATCAGCGCTGGCTCTGCTGGAGGAGGCGGAGTCTAAGATAGCTCCACACCAGTCTCCATTCAGGTCCGACCTTAGACTCCGCCTCCTCCGGCAGAGCCAGCGCTGATTGGCCGAAGGCTGGCCAATGCATTCCTATGCGAATGCAGACTTAGCAGTGCTGAGTCAGTTTTGCTCAACTACACATCTGATGCACACTCGGCACTGCTACATCAGATGTAGCAATCTGATGTAGCAGAGCCGAGGGTGCACTAGAACCCCTGTGCAAACTCAGTTCACGCTAATAGAATGCATTGGCCAGCGCTGATTGGCCAATGCATTCTATTAGCCCGATGAAGTAGAGCTGAATGTGTGTGCTAAGCACACACATTCAGCACTGCTTCATCAAGCCAATACAATGCATTAGCCAGTGCTGATTGGCCAGAGTACGGAATTCGGCCAATCAGCGCTGGCCAATGCATTCTATTAGCCCGATGAAGTAGAGCTGAATGTGTGTGCTAAGCACACACATTCAGCACTGCTTCATCAAGCCAATACAATGCATTAGCCAGTGCTGATTGGCCAGAGTACGGAATTCGGCCAATCAGCGCTGGCTCTGCTGGAGGAGGCGGAGTCTAAGGTCGCTCCACACCAGTCTCCATTCAGGTCCGACCTTAGACTCCGCCTCCTCCGGCAGAGCCAGCGCTGATTGGCCGAAGGCTGGCCAATGCATTCCTATGCGAATGCAGACTTAGCAGTGCTGAGTCAGTTTTGCTCAACTACACATCTGATGCACACTCGGCACTGCTACATCAGATGTAGCAATCTGATGTAGCAGAGCCGAGGGTGCACTAGAACCCCTGTGCAAACTCAGTTCACGCTAATAGAATGCATTGGCCAGCGCTGATTGGCCAATGCATTCTATTAGCCCGATGAAGTAGAGCTGAATGTGTGTGCTAAGCACACACATTCAGCACTGCTTCATCAAGCCAATACAATGCATTAGCCAGTGCTGATTGGCCAGAGTACGGAATTCGGCCAATCAGCGCTGGCCAATGCATTCTATTAGCCCGATGAAGTAGAGCTGAATGTGTGTGCTAAGCACACACATTCAGCACTGCTTCATCAAGCCAATACAATGCATTAGCCAGTGCTGATTGGCCAGAGTACGGAATTCGGCCAATCAGCGCTGGCTCTGCTGGAGGAGGCGGAGTCTAAGGTCGGACCTGAATGGAGACTGGTGTGGAGCGATCTTAGACTCCGCCTCCTCCAGCAGAGCCAGCGCTGATTGGCCGAATTCCGTACTCTGGCCAATCAGCACTGGCTAATGCATTGTATTGGCGTGATGAAGCAGTGCTGAATGTGTGTGCTTAGCACACACATTCAGCTCTACTTCATCGGGCTAATAGAATGCATTGGCCAGCGCTGATTGGCCGAATTCCGTACTCTGGCCAATCAGTGCTGGCCAATGCATTCTATTAGCTTGATGAAGCAGAGTGTGCACAAGGGTTCAAGCGCACCCTCGGCTCTGATGTAGGAGAGCCGAGGGTGCACTTGAACCCTTGTGCACCCTCAGCTCTGCTACATCAGAGCCGAGGGTGCGCTTGAACCCTTGTGCACACTCTGCTTCATCAAGCTAATAGAATGCATTGGCCAGCGCTGATTGGCCAATGTATTCTATTAGCCTGATGAAGTAGAGCTGAATGTGTGTGCTAAGCACACACATTCAGCTCTACTTCATCGGGCTAATAGAATGCATTGGCCAGCGCTGATTGGCCAGAGTACGGAACTCGACCAATCAGCGCTGGCTCTGCTGGAGGAGGCGGAGTCTAAGATCGCTCCACACCAGTCTCCATTCAGGTCCGACCTTAGACTCCGCCTCCTCCAGCAGAGCCAGCGCTGATTGGCCGAATTCCGTACTCTGGCCAATCAGCACTGGCTAATGCATTGTATTGGCTTGATGAAGCAGTGCTGAATGTGTGTGCTTAGCACACACATTCAGCTCTACTTCATCGGGCTAATAGAATGCATTGGCCAATCAGCGCTGGCCAATGCATTCTATTAGCGTGAACTGAGTTTGCACAGGGGTTCTAGTGCACCCTCGGCTCTGCTACATCAGATTGCTACATCTGATGTAGCAGTGCCGAGTGTGCATCAGATGTGTAGTTGAGCAAAACTGACTCAGCACTGCTAAGTCTCTGCATTCGCATAGGAATGCATTGGCCAGCCTTCGGCCAATCAGCGCTGGCTCTGCCGGAGGAGGCGGAGTCTAAGGTCGGACCTGAATGGAGACTGGTGTGGAGCGATCTTAGACTCCGCCTCCTCCAGCAGAGCCAGCGCTGATTGGTCGAGTTCCGTACTCTGGCCAATCAGCGCTGGCCAATGCATTCTATTAGCCCGATGAAGTAGAGCTGAATGTGTGTGCTTAGCACACACATTCAGCTCTACTTCATCAGGCTAATAGAATACATTGGCCAATCAGCGCTGGCCAATGCATTCTATTAGCTTGATGAAGCAGAGTGTGCACAAGGGTTCAAGCGCACCCTCGGCTCTGATGTAGCAGAGCTGAGGGTGCACAAGGGTTCAAGTGCACCCTCGGCTCTCCTACATCAGAGCCGAGGGTGCGCTTGAACCCTTGTGCAGCCTCGGCTCTGCTACATCAGAGCCGAGGGTGCGCTTGAACCCTTGTGCACACTCTGCTTCATCAAGCTAATAGAATGCATTGGCCAGCACTGATTGGCCAGAGTACGGAATTCGGCCAATCAGCGCTGGCCAATGCATCCCTATGGGAAAAAGTTTATCTCACAAAAATCACAATTACACACCCGATAGAGCCCCAAAAAGTTATTTTTAATAACATTCCCCCCTAAATAAAGGTTATCCCTAGCTATCCCTGCCTGTACAGCTATCCCTGTCTCATAGTCACAAAGTTCACATTCTCATATGACCCGGATTTGAAATCCACTATTCGTCTAAAATGGAGGTCACCTGATTTCGGCAGCCAATGACTTTTTCCAATTTTTTTCAATGCCCCCAGTGTCGTAGTTCCTGTCCCACCTCCCCTGCGCTGTTATTGGTGCAAAAAAGGCGCCAGGGAAGGTGGGAGGGGAATCGAATTTTGGCGCACTTTACCACGTGGTGTTCGATTCGATTCGAACATGGCGAACACCCTGATATCCGATCGAACATGTGTTCGATAGAACACTGTTCGCTCATCTCTAATATATATACATATTTTTTTATTTAATTTAAATTAATCAAGACTTTGTCTGCTCTCACTTCAAGAAAAAGGGTTCATTGGTCTTCTGATTTGCTGTTGAACAGGATTCCTCACATAACTAAGGAAAGACTAATAAAAGAAGTTGTTGACTCTTACACCCTGGCTTCTGTGATCTGAATACTCCTCAGCAGTGCCGACTATCTCCTGATTTTTCTTGTCTTCGCTATATCCCAGCACAGGAGCAGGCTGCAACTGACTACCATTGGTTCCTACTCTTTCACATAGCTATGCCTGTCAGATGCACAAGGCAATGAGGTGAACAAAATACCTTCGGGGAACGTTACACTCCCTGCTCTCCTACCTTTTCATTTAAACATCAAAAACTAATCTACATCATGAAGCACATTTTTTGTATTTTGGGGCATTCTGTTATTTGGATTAAGCTTGTTTCCTCATCTTCTGTCTGGCTAAGGTCAGTACTGAAGTCAATGGCTGGCAACTTGGGCAAGAGTCCTTTAAACATCTCCAACCCTGTCTTGCTCATCATCCAAGACTACAGTTATTGCATTAAAATTGATTGTTTGTAATATCCTGTATATTCCATTTCACAACCCCAAGAAGAATAAAGGTCTTTTTCCTCCTGAAAAATCAAAATAATGACTGATAGCTTTTTGAGGCTAGAAAGATGATATCTTCTACAATATTCATTGTCATTCCTAGCAAGTATACCAGAATGAGAATATCATACTCTAAAGGGCTAAAATTATCACTCTTTTAGTTGGGCAAACAGATTTCTTACAAGCTTGAATTGACCCAAATATTCAAAAAGCTTGTAGAAGAACCAAAACGATTACGTTTTGTCTTGGGGCAACTAAAATTGGACATACAGGACATACATTGCTCAAAGTAAATTCAGATGAGACACGACTATGATGTTTGCTGGCTTCTGGCATCGCCTGTGATAAAAAAAAAAAAGTAATCATTATAGTCTTTTCTCATAATTAATTGCTATAATTTTGTAATCTCATGTTATATATGTATACTGCTTATACTTCCATTTCTCATCTGGCCTTGTCATATAAATAATGATGTTCACCTATGATCTAGTTACTTGAATCCTAGCGAGTCCAGAATCCTTTTTTTACATAAATGAGACAAAATAATTGATAAGGGCTGCCTAGAAGAGAGACAACCCTGTTGTTTAGGCTAGATAATATTCTTTAGTTATCCATAAATCACATGTATAATTATGGTAATTCTCCTATGAGAGTGAGTTTGATTGTAAGGGGATGTTATATATGCTTATATATTTTGGAACATTTGCCAGTCTTCTTTGCCATATCAGAGGTCTCCGTAGCTATGTCTCTTTGATTTGTTTATTATCTATAATCTATAACACTTGTAAATAAACTTATCTGCTTTGTCTCTTGGTTTTGTGTAAACATTTCCATAACAGTTTGGTGGAGAATGCTCATGACTTGTCCAGCAGCTTCTTTTCCCTCTATCCAGACAGGAGAATTTCCAGGAAGTACAAAGCGGTTGCAGATGAGATTTCTTACCAATAACTCCTTTTCTCCTCCTTTAGGGTCTTGCTATGAGGACTTTAGCTACAAGCGACATAGTTAATCTCTCTCGAGTAACTGTTTACATTTCCTTTAATTGTTTTGGTTAGAAAGTGTTCCTGTTACTATAAGACTACAAAACGCAACTGTAGTTTCTACCTGGTTAACTAGGTAATTATATATTTTTGGTACACTAAGTAATTTAGAAGGGGTGGGGGGTATTTAGCTTAGATTATAAAAATCTATTTATCCTGGACAACCCCTTTTAGGCAGTTTCCCACCTGAAATGATCTAGGGAACAGGAAATGAATGGATTGTTGGCCTCCATTTGTAATTTCTTAATAATTCATTCTTTGCTTTCTCTATAACAGAGAAATTGCAAGACTCTCCCAATCAGTTGCAAATCAATCTCTCCGCTATGTATAAGCTTATTTTTCATTGCTTAAAGTCTTCTTAGCAAGAAACCAGGAGACCTTTTAGCTATGTGACTCAAATACTGAATGGCTGTAAAGCATATATCTTATCTTGTGGATGGTTTGGTCAGCAAGTTAATTCACCCTAACCATATTAGTGCACTGTTCCAAAAATTATATTATGCTGTTTACAATCTGAAAGATTACAAGATTATTTACCAACCTTCCTCCTAAGAGATTACCACTTTTCTATCACAATTACACCTTCCTTGAAGCCTGAGAACATCCAAACCTTATCCCAACCCCTTTCCGTTGAAGGAATTCAGGTAGCCGTGCATACCCTCAAGTTCCCGTGCTCAGACGGCTTTAAGAACAGATATTATAAAAGATTCATCTTCTACCCTCTAAATCATTTAGAATAAACCACTTCCTGCCAGAGATGCTTGCCGCACACAATAGCCACCCTCCCTAAATCTGGTAAATCCCATTCTACTGCTGCTAATTTCTATTTAATTTCTTACTTTTTTTTTTTAATCAGATAATTTTTATTAACAAATTTTTCTTTACATAAAATCAAACAATCGACAAAACAACAGCAACACAACAACAATTCAAAGTAAATATGGAGACACAATCCGACATATAAAGAGGGAGGGGGGGGAAGTCCATTAGGACCCCCCGCTAAATCTCCCGAACCTCCTTTGATTTCCATGTAAAGAATAGCACCTGGGATCAAGGAAACAGAGAAAGTTGAAGTGAGAGATCTGTTCCTAATCAGAGACGGGGAGGGAAGGCCAGGTGTGTCCAACCATGCTCCCCAAATTTTTTCAAATTTAGTTTGGGCCTTTCTCTGTATATATACGCCCCTCTCCAGCCTAATAGTATTAATAACTCTAGATATCAATTCCACTAGAGAAGGAGGACTCGGGTCCAAACAATAATAAGCAATCAATTTTCTTGCCTGGTATAATACCCTAGACAACCCTATAAAAACTGGGCTTTCCATGTCCACACCCTCCCCCAAAAGACCTAGGAGGCAAACTAATGGTGATCGCAGAAGTGCAATAGAATACACCCGGCCAAGCAAGGACAGTATCTCACTCCAGTAATTGGCTAACTCTTGACACTCCCACATCATATGCAGGAGATGTGCGGGTTCCATACTACAGCGGGGGCATTTGGCATCAGAACGGATATGCATACGGAACAGTCTCTGTGGAGTCCTATAGACCCTATGCAAGAGATAAATATGAGACAGTCTCTGTGCTTCTCTAGGGAACAGTGTTGGGGTTAGGGCTAACACATCTTGCCAGGTTTCCTCATCCACCACACCAACATCCCCCTCCCACCTTTCCCTAGTCTTGTCCGGGAAATCCTCCAAGTATGCCATTAATAACTGTCAGTACAGTGTAGATATCATTCCCTTAGTAATAGATCCCATAAGAGTATGTTGCAGTGCGGGGTGTAGTCCAACTGTCAGGGGGGTACATCTAGTCTGAACATGGAAGGCATGACGAAGCTGAAGATACTGATAAAACCACACCTGGGGTATAGAAAAATCACTCTGAAGGTCTGCAAAGGTCTTAAATATCCCGTTATCTAGGATATGACTAAGGGACAGGACACCCTTATCCCTCCACCCCTCGAAGCTCGTTAGCACAGTAAATTCAATCAAGCGATTATTATGCCACAGAGGAGTAAATGTAGTAAAGCCACAAGTACCTAACAGTTTCTTCCCCCTATCCCATACCTTGTATAAAAGGGCTAACATGGGGAGTCGAGAACGAGCAGTTGGTAGGGAACCAGCCTCCAAAACAGCCTTTAATTTCTTACTTAACATAGACTTTAAATATACACAAAAAATTTAGCTACTATGCTGTTAAAGTTAAAGTAAAGTAAAAATACTTGTGACTCAAGTATCTTAAATAGAAATACTAAATACTACTTCAAAAGTATTTTAAAAATACTAAAATACTTGAAAAAATGTAAACAAAAAATTTAATGAAAACAAAAAATGGAACAATTGAAAAAGAACTTTAAGTTTATTTCCAAAACTCGAAAAGTTAATATATGTTATTTATGCTATGTGCTTGTTTGCATTCAGAAGAACAAGGATTTCAAATGTTTTGTCCAATAGGCAGTTTCTTCTCGGTCAGAGAATTATTCCTGCTTGACAAAATAAGCGTTCGACTGGAGTCGATGAGGGTAACTGTTAGGGAATTGCTAGGACAGCAATTCCCCAGTAGCTGTTGAAAACCCTGGGGCGGGACACAAGAGACAGTGAGACCTAAGCTGAAGCCCCCAACTGTCCCTTCCTATTGCCAGGCCCTATCCTACGTAATAGGCGGTAACCATGAAGACGGTCCCTTCCTGTATATGTATATTAGCCTCTCTGCTGGCTGAGGCAAACTATAGGAAGGTGCCCCCCCCCCCAAATAAAAATAAAGATACCCATCAGGATATCTTTTGTTGCATGATGGGGCTCCTCTAAATACGACACCCCCCATTGGCAGATCATTGAATCCTCTTTGCCCCCCTTAGTATAACACCTCCTTTTTTAGCCCCTACATGATATACAACTCCCTTTTGTTTTTGGCCCACAACATGATACATGACCTTCTTTTTATGGCCCCCAACATAGTATTTGACTCTGTTTTTTGCCCCCCCCCCCCCCCCACACACACACACGGTATATAGCTCCCTTTTTTTGCCACCCTCATGGTATATGACCTCCTTTTTCTGGCCCCTCATATGATACATGACCCTTTTTGTGATCCCTGCAGAGTATATACAGGAATTTGCAGTAATGTTGGAGATAATGTAGGGTCTATATTTCATCTAATTGCATTGTTATTTAATGTTTTTTGTTTTTGTTCGGTTTTACTCACAATACATAGAGTAGGGGAAGATTGCTAACTGCTTCTTGATAGTTATTTTTGGCTGCTGCTTAGTCATATGTACAGTATTGAAGCCTGCACAAATATTTTAGAAAATTTGTTATTTAACCTATTTTGGTTGGGGTTCAATAAATATATAGTCTAAGGCCTCGTTCACATCTGCATTGGTAATCCGTTCAGGGGAGTTCGCATGTGGACCCCCCTGAATGGAATACCAAATGCATTGCCAAGCGGTGTGCAGTGAAGACACATGAACCCCATAGACTACAATGGGGTCTGTGTGCTCTCTGAGTGCTGCCCACACAAATCATACAGACATGAAAGTACTTTGGGATCTACTTTCATGTCCGCATGATTTGTGTGAGCAGCATGCGGAAAGCACACGGACCCCATTATAGTCTATGGAGTCCGTGTGCTTTCACAGCACACCGCATGCCAGCACGTTCGGTAGTCTGTTCAGCTGGTCCCCATGAGGACTCCCCGAACGGATTACCAAACGCAGATGTGAACCAAGGGTCACACTGTTATACTGTGCTAATCTGAAACAAACAAACAAAAAAATCTCTTGTTATTTAATGTTTTGTTTTTTTCTGCTCTCCTTACCAATACAGTGTGACAGGAGAGTGTAAATCTGAAAAAAAAAAAAAAAACATTTGTTTATCCTTCCCATAATAAACTGATTAAGTTTTACCCTAAACATTTTTGCTGAGCTTAGAAGGGGTTTCCAGAGTTCACCTATACCAGTTCACATGGCAGAAACCTTTTCCGCCATGTGGCTTTTTCACGTGGCTAGCACAGCATCGGCATCCTGTTGCGGCATTCTGCTCCAGATTAGACCCGAATGAATGGGCCTAATCAGGAGTTAGCCTCGAGCCACGGACGCCGCAGCTAACTCAGCCTCAGAATCCGTGTGGAGATAGTGCATGTCACATTTTTTTTCAGCTACCTTAAAAAAATCACTAGCGGAAAAACCGCAAGTGACTCCCATTGAAATGAATGGGAGGCGTTTTCTCAGGTGAATTTTGAGGCAGATTCCACCTCAAAATCTGCCTGCAAAAATCTGCATGTGCACATACCCTTCCAGTCCTCCCAGCAGGATTTTGGTGGAGGCACTGTGCCATAGTGAGGGGAGAACTACAACACCCAGACCTACAGAGGTTGTCCCAAAGGGGTGTTAAATTAGTATAACAGTATAACATTAACCTTTTTATACGTATATTAATGACAAGTAGCATACATTACAAAGTGAACTAAATTAGCATATCAATACACAAATAAACACATATTTATCACAATATAACTAAAGAACAATAATATGTCTTTGGGAACAGAGACCTTTTCATCAAAGTTATCCAGATTAACATCTGTCTACCTAGATAAAACTCACATTCACACACTAAGGTTGGTTCCACCACCTTAGATATAGATAGACAAAACTAAAGATAGATAGGCGCACATGTGAAATTCAATTGAGAATAAAAATGCAGTTTGTGATGAGTAAAAATGTTGCCTTTTCCCTCTTCCATTATAACCCTTTACTTTATCTCACTATCACGGAGAACAGACAGAAGTGTTTCTGGCTGTGATAATTTGATTGCTCTCTGCATGAGATACAGAGGATAAATGAACTGGCACATTGTGCCACTTTTAATCTTCCCTTCTCACTCCTCCCAGTGCAAAATGCCAAATCAAAAACTGTCACTTAACAATAATTCAGTGCAATTTTGTCTGCTGCACATGTGTATGACATTCTAAGGATACAGTGATCAAATGTGACATGGTGTTTCAGGAAGTTAATCACTCAGGGGCTATTGATTTGAAAGCCAATAGAAAATGCTTCCTTTTCCATTCATTGTCAGGCAAAGAATGGAAGACTTATGGAAATCAATGAGCAAAAGTTAGCCTGATTCATGTTTAAAGTCAGTGCTTAGCAGGTACAGGACATTGAGAAAGCAGATTACAAAACAGGCTTTTGAAGAACACAGGAATACTGAGAGGAAATGTCGTGTATTTTGTGCTCTGCTTTAACTAGGATCAAAATCAAACAAGTAGATTAGCAAACCAAGAAAAAGTTTGCAAAAGGCACAAGGCAAAGCAATACCAAGAGCAGCAAAGAACAAAAAGCCTTCATGGAAATAATGTGTGCTGCAAAGCAAAGTCTAATAACTCTTTGGAACAGAGCAATTACAGGGGAGAAAGCTGATATTTCTTTTCAGGCTGACTACTTATCTCTACTCCAAATGCATTGTCTTTTTAAGTTCTGATGATAACCATACATCAAAGTTACAACATAATTGCTGCATTTTACTGAAATTTCCTGGAAGTGCTTTTGTTCTCTACATAATGTTATAATAATCATGCAGTAAACTAAGTTAAACATTTTTTTAATAACATGTTTTTCTTTCTTATTTTATTCTTGTAATTTTACATTTAGCTAACAATCAGCAGGTGGGTTTTAATGCATTATCTGAGAAGAGCCAGTATGCTACATAAGGCATTTTGGGAAAAAAAATAAAATGTCATAATGAACAGCTGCTGTAAAAATCTTGATAAAATGTGATCATTTTTACTTTGTCCATTACTTAAGTAAAAAATGTTTTCTACGCTTCAAGTTTTACTTTATTTTGAATGTTAGCGTGATATCTACAGAACAGGGCATGTCGACTTTTATAATCTGAAAAAAAAAAAAAACGACAGATAAGTATTTAATATTTTAACAAATATTATTAGCATGCACTACTATACACTTTGCAAAATAGAAATGCTATACAGTGCTAACACCACCATGATCTGCTAAGATAATACACTGTGTGATACCTAATAGGGTTGAACAAACTGTTTGATCCCTGCCTTGAGCCCCCCCAGAGGGCAATTTTCTTAAGTACTAGAGAAAATGCGTAAAATACATAAACATATCCCTATTAAAAGGGAGGAATAAAACAAGTAATAATAGGACATAACATATGAGGAACCAAAGGTCTAGGAGCGAGGAGCAAGGGAAATTATATTGAGGAGAAGCCAAGGGGACTCCCATAAGTGGACCATGGGGGGGTCTTTGGTGAGGGAGTAGCACGGTGAACATATAGTCCTAAATTTCGGGTATGTACGGAGCTCTAGATGGCAGAATCGTTACATTATTATTTGTGACACCTTCCTGAGATAATGTGAAATCGGGGGCTGGTGGGAATTGGACACTGAGTATAGAGGAATCAAATATTTAGCTGTGGACACTAACTGAAACCAGAGGATGGAACTTAGAAGGGAAAATGGGTCATAGATTCAACAATATTCCAACTGGGGTCAGGGATACAGAAATACTACAAATGGAGTCAGGAAACTGCTGTACTTGTGACCAGTTAGTATCTCTTTGCATTTGCACCAAATATGGAGGTAGGAGCCTGTAACTTTGTGACAGCGCCAACACAGAGACAAAACATTTGGGGAGTACTTGTGTAGCATGACAGGTGTTTTATACCATCTGGTCAATAGTTTTTAATTTGATTCTTGTAAAGGTGTTTAGCTTTTTATGCATTTTAACATTTAAAATGCTCCAAAAACGACCCCCTTTTTTTTGGAGAAAAGGTTCTTGCCTGTATTTTTTTTTCAACACAGATGGCAGCAACTCTGGCATACAACACAGACATGTTTTCTTCAGCAGTGCTCTAAGTATGTTGAACTTCTGTGGAGAAAATTACGTACACTTACAGACTTCAACTTCCCAACACATCATGGCTGCTGGGTGATGACTTTATTATGATCTTCTCAGAGCCTGCATTTTCCCACCCTGCAAAAGAATTCTGTTGCTTAATCCACTCCCATGCCGTATTTGACCTGTTGACAACCCCATAAGCTAGTCCTTCACTTTTTTTCCTACCCTCATAATACCCATAAGTGACTACTTCTTTGGCAATGTCCCAGCACTCTGCCTTCTTACTGATTCAGAGATTGGGGTCCTCTTCTGGTCTGCCCATGTGTTACTTGTGGTTATGTTATCCTCAACATAGATCGTGACCCCTTGTTGCCACTGGTGCCTTAGTGAAAGCATTATAAAAAACCTTCTTACACAATCCACGCTCTGCAATCATCTAGCTACTTACTTCTGTGACAGTCAGGACTCTCTACCTCCCATCGTGACTCTATGGCAAGCTCATACGGCAGTAATGTGTAGTCATCGTCTAAACTCATAAATGATAGTCAGACTAGGACCCAGATGCTTACGAGTCACATTAGTACCCTCTTATCTTGTTTGACAGAGAGCCCTTCCCTCTCAACTCAACTATCTCTCAATTAGTATCAGCCTGTGTAGAGTTACATGACCAAGCAACCAATGCCTGTCACAGATGAGGAACTATCAGGAGTATTGAAAGATCTTCCTAATGACAAGGCAATAGGCCCAGATAGCTTCATGGAATTTAAAATACTTAAGGGGATATATCAGTTCACCTTAGAGACTTCTTTAACTTATTTCTAGAGGGCTCCCCACTCCGCCGTACATGCTCACTCATATATTACTCTGGCTCGCAAGCCCAGTAAGGATCTGCAGGACTGCTTCACTTATAGACCAATCACCCTCTTGAACTCTGACTTGAAATTGTTAACTAAAATCCTGGTCAATCGTTTGAATGCTTGGCTCCCCTCCTGTGTTCATAATGACCAGGTGGGTTTTGCTCCCTGTTGACAGGGAGGAGACAACACCTGAAGGATTATGGACTTGATAGATGTAGCCAACCATTCCTCTACCCCCACTCTTCTTGGTCTGGAGGCTGAAAAGGTCTTTGATTGCTTGGACCAGTCTTTCATGCTGGCTACATTGGAGGCATTTGGGTTTTCATAAGCTTTCCTTACTGTGATTCTGGCCCTTTACTTCCACAACTTGGCTGTAGTGAAAATTTCATATTTCTCCTCTAGACCCAATAGGGATTCCCCCTTTCCCCTCTTATGTTTGCTCTGTGTATTGAACCGCTGGCCATCAATATAAAGCAAAATTCAGCAATTAAGGGGATAATAGTGTGATATAGGCAAGTTAAAATATCCTTCCTTACCAACTATGTCCTCCTCACCCTCGCTCGTCCGCACACTACCTTGCCTAATTTATTGCATACATTGGGTGACTATAGTAAGCTGTCAGGTTATAAGGTTAATCCCACTAAAATGGAGGCCATTCTGATTAATGTTCCCCACAACCTTTTGTCCATCTTCCAGAGCGACTATGATTTCCAAAGGAAAGACCATTCCATTAGATACCTGGGGATTCAGATCATGCCTCCCTATGCTACTCTATATGCTGTGAACTATCCCTGCTTGTTTTGGGAACTTAGAGAACTCCAAACGGCAATTTTTGGCTGGATCTAAGTATTAAAGTGCTTTTCCCACTGCCCTATAAAAAGATTCACAAACAGTCCTACACATCTTGTTTAGAGATTAGAGATGGGCTAAATGATTTGTTGATCTGAATATTCCAAATTGTTTGTTTTTTATCAACACTGAACAAATGTTGATTCTTCTTGAATGAACAAAAGTAGCCACTGCCACAAGTAAGGAGCAGGAAATACAGAAGAGACACGTGTCTTTTCAGTCACTGTGATGTTCTGTCACCAACTGATAGCCTCTCAGCTAATAGTCAGTGGTAGGTGGACACCTTACAGTGCTGATGGTATATACAGTATATAAGGTTGTTTGAGCTGCAACACAATGCATATCCATAATGGTGGAAGTGGGGGATGAATGTGTTATGTTATGAGTGCATCAATTCTTGCATTATAGCTGGGAGTTGGAGAATAAGAACAAATTTTAGCCAGATTTAATCAACTACAGGCAGATTAGTAATATAAAATATAGATAGAAGTGAGGGAGAATAGCTGTTATGTGAGGCTGACTGCAGTATAGTCATGGCCAAAAGTTTTGAGAATGACACAAATCTTATATTTTCACATGATCTGCTGCCCTCTGGTTTTTATGTGTGTTTGTCAGCTGTTTTTATCACATACAGAAATATAATTGCAATCATATTATGAGTAACAAAAGCTTATATTGACAGTGAGAATGAGTTAATGCAGCAAGTCAATATTTGCAGTGTTGACCCTTCTTCTTCAGGACCTCTGCAATTCTCCCTGGCATGCTCTCAATCAACTTCTGGACCAAATCTTTACTGATACCATTCTTGCACAATCAATGCTTGCATTTTGTCAGAATTTGTAGGCTCTTGTTTGTCCACCCGTCTCTTGATGATTGACTACAAGTTCTCAATGGGATTAAGATCTGGGGAGTTTCCAGGCCATGGACCCAAAATCTCTCTGTTTTTTTCCCTGAGCCATTTAGTTCTCACCTTTGCTTTATGGCAAGGTGCTCCATCATGCTGGAAAAGGCATTGTTGATCGCCAAACTGCTCTTGGACGGTTGGGAGAAGTTGATCTTGGAGGACATTCTGGTACCATTCTTTATTCATGGCTGTGTTTGTAGGCAAGACTGTGAGAGAGCCGATTCCCTTGGCTGAGAAGCAACCCCACACATGAATGGTTTCAGGATGCTTTACAGTTGGCATGAGACAAGACTGGTGGTAGCGCTCACCTCGTCTTCTCCGAATAAGCTGTTTTCCAGATGTCCCAAACAATCGAAAAGGGGATTCATCAGAGAAAATGACTTTACCCCAGTCCTCAGCAGTCCACTCCCTGTACCTTTTGCAGAATATCAGTCTATCCCTGATGTTTTTTCTGAAGAGAAGTGGCTTTTTTGCTGCCCTCCTTTTGACCAGGCCTTTCTCCAAGAGTCTCCGCCTCACAGTACGTGCAGATGCACTCACACCTGCCTGCTGCCATTCCTGAGCAAGCTCTGCACTGCTGGTAGCCTGATCCCACAGCTGAAACACTTTTAAGAGACAGTCCTCGCGCTTGCTGGTCTTTCTTGGGCGCCCTGGAGCCTTTTTGCCAACAATGGAACTTCTCCCCTTGAAGTTCTTGATGATGCAATAGATTGTTGACTGAGGTGCAATCTTTCTAGCTGTGATACTCTTCCCTGTTAGGCCATTTTTGTGCAGTGCAATGATGACTGCACGTGTTTCTTTAGAGATAACCATGGTTAACAGAAGAGAAACAATGATGCCAAGCACCAGCCTCCTTTTAAAGTGTCCAGTGGTGTCATTCTTACTTAATCATGACAGATTGATCTCCAGCCCTGTCCTCATCAACACCCACACCTGTGTTAATGGAGCAATCACTGAAATGATGTTAGCTGGTCCTTTTAAGGCAGGGCTGCAATGATGTTGAAATGTGTTTTGGGGGATAAAGTTCATTTTCTAGGCAAATATTGACTTTGCAAGTAATTGCTGTTAAGCTGATCACTCTTTATAACATTCTGGAGTATACGCAAATTGCCATTAGAACAACGGAAGCAGTAGACTTTGTAAAAATTAATATTTATATCATTCTCAAAACTTTTGGCCACGACTGTAGTAATACAGACAGACAAAGGACAGTTAACCTTTTCATTTTAAATAGTCTAATTTTATTTAATGCTAGTTTCACACTAGGGATTACCGTGGAAACTCCAGACTCCATAGACTAGAAAGGGGTCCACCAAGTTTCCACCTGAAATTGACAGAGAGAAAAATCCTGCTTACAGGACTTTTCTCTCCACATATTTTCAGCGGAATGGGGAATGAAATCCCTGGTCACACAACGCTGGTGTGATTGCAGCCTTAGTCTGTTCTGCAATAGAGCAGTTTGACCTGTTGTGACAGTCTTGTTAGTGAATAATCTTTTCTTATGGGTTTTTATTGGATAAGAGTTAAAATTTTTTGGGTTGCTTGCATACAAACTGCTGTTCTAACGGCAAAACACTGATTCTGCCTGAGCTAATCTAAAAAAGTCTCCATTATTTAAGAGTTTGGGAATTTTTGCTCACCCAGTAAACAGTATGAAAGACCCTGCTAATCTGAAAAAAAAATAAAAATCTTCATTTCTTAAGTTTTTTCTTGCTTACTCAAAAACTAATTTTGCAACTTGAGCTAATCAGAACAAAAAAGTTTCTGTTATTTAAGGTGGGTTGTATCTACTATCATCATCAACTCTCAGGCAAACATGCCCTAAGGCTTGGTTCATCAGATTCCACTATACCACACTGTTGGTGCCACAGGCATCATAAAAAAACAAACAAAACATTTTGAGTTTACATCTGCTTCCATAAAGGGATGATTTTAGTGACTTTTTCTTTTTAAAACCAATTCTTCATTACTTTACAGCTAGGCACACAGCCACAAATTTGTCCCCAAAAAACAACAAGCACTTACAAGTCATCAAAATGGATTTTTTTTTTTTTTTTTTTTATAAAGCCATCGCTTTTTGCAATGCTTTTTATAACCACTAAATAAACTATGGGCAAGTACAATTGTACTAGAAAGGGTAATTTTGGAGCCTTTGAAATGTTAAAATGTGTAAAAACAAGTTGCAGTGCAATGTATGGATAGACTCGGGGTTTGTCTCTAATGCTTACCATCTGGTTTTCCATACACATACATGTCACTTCACTTTGACATAACTTTGGCTGTGTTTGCTTAGGGTTCACTTTCTTGTCATGTCCCTCCCCACAGGGTTCACCAGCAGCTACTGGGAAATTTGTCCTTTAGCAATACCCTTACAATCTGATTTTCTAGACAAAACAAACACCAGGCATTTTCATACCTTGTTTCAAAACTTAACACCATTGAGTAACCTTTCAGATGTGTACTATTGGGCCCTTTTCCCTTATGCATGCAAGTGGAGAAGTTCTTCAATTGCCAAAATGCATAGCTATTGTAAAGCTTAATCTTTTCTTTAGAGGACTCAAAGCATCTATTTTTACCCTTTGACATGAATAGACACCATGTAACATGGTACACCTCTTGTAGTGCAGCTAATAAATGATCGGTTCTCCTGATCTTGTTATAATATCATAATGAGTGAAGAATTTGTTTTTTCAAAATATTTGCGACTGTAATGGTTTCATTTTCTTATTAAGCCACTCTACTAAACATATAACAAAACAGTATGTCTGTATGAGTCAGATAATTCTCAAAGGATTGCATTTAGTTATATGAATAACTTTAAACAGCTTGCAAGGTATAACCATAAAAATACAGGATAAAGAACAAATATAAAAATTCAAGGCATTAAAATTCATACTATTCATAATTATTTGGAGCCTAGAAGCAAGTCGTAAAGCAAATAAAGAGAAATGCTAATTTTGTACAAGTCTGTACAAATCAGAGAAACACTGTTCTATATAGATTTCAGGTTTTACATAAGCTAGAAGGCATGAAACCAAACAAGTTATCTTGTATTAAACTAATATATTCATAGACTGGTGGATTTGATATGATAATAATTTATTTTCTTGCTGTTTTTAGAATGTACCATAATCAAATCTGTTTCTTACATTAATTGTGTTGAGTAAGCATGTGAGTAGTATGGTAAATGTGTTGAAAAATGTCTCTCCTTTTCTAGTGCTAAAGAGAGATATCTAGTCTGACCTTCATAGATTTTTTTTTTCTAAATAACCTTAATTTCAAAATTTTATTATAAAAATATTGTGCAACTTTATAACGTTCTAGGACCATTGGGTGTACCAATTGGGATCTTCATAATAATAATAATAATAATAATAATAATAATAATGATGATGATAATATAGCATAATAGCATATTATCAGTTATAACATATCACAGTATGTCCATCATTACAAATATGTGGCATACTATTGCATCATGTGTAATTCACCTTGGTGACTCTTCTTTATCTCTTACCCAGAATATGTCAGATTAAAATTCATACCTATTGTATTTAAGTTTCAACCTAAAATATAGCAAATAATTTATTTCTCCCAAAATAAACTTCCCCTTTTCTCTCATTTCCCTTCCCCTTCTAAATACTTAAAGGGGTCAGCCAGGATATTTTATTATTGCAGCAAGAGGCCAGTGAAAAATAAAACAAACAAACAAAAAATACTCACTTGCCCCTGGTGTTCCAGTGTCCCGACGGGCAGCTGTCACATGAAGCGGGAACTTCTGCAAGAAAAGCCCAGGGTTGCCATGGGGACCAAACAGTAGCCTAGGACACTGGAGCACCAGGGACAGGGGAAAAGGTGAAAACATATATATATATAGTAAGCCGATGGCTGGTCAGGTAATGGAGGGGGTGTACATCTCACCCAGACTACTCAGATGGGTGAGATGAGAAAACTCCAGGAATGTTTGTTCTCAGCAGACAACTTTTGTCTGCTGAGCATTTTGGTAAATGCTCAGTATTGGGCTGGATTCTTAGGAATGACAGGTAGGTTGGTAGTGGGACCTGTCATTCCAACCCCCTCCAGTCCACACTTTGTGGATGTTCTGGCAGCGACTTAGCTGCAGAGAGTCTCCTCGTCCAGGAGGCTTAAGAAGCCAGCTCCAGCAGCATCACTGGCAGAGCTTGGCTGGACAGCAAACAGAGAGGTCATATTTTTGGAGCTGTGTCCTGAATGATTCTACTGGCTTTTGGATTTCTGTTATTCTCGTTGAGGTAACCTAATCTATGTTTTGTTAGAACCTAGTCGGACAAGTATTTATTTTTTGTATTGTTTTCTTTTGTTGCTGCACTGCCTTTTTGAGTGAAAATAAACTCTACCTTTGTTTTGGACTAAAGAAACTGGACTTGTGTATCTATGCCACCCCACCTAGCAACCCCAGACCCTGACAATTGGTGGAGGAGGCGGTTGCTAGGGGCAATGACATGTCCACTCCTTGCTTGAGAAAAAAATATTTATGTCCTGGGTAAAGGCTGCTGCCGCTATACAAACCCAGACTATGGAGGAGATACTGAAGCATCTCGTGCAGTCCAATGTGCAGTAACAGGAGACCAACCGTTTGCTCTTGGAGCAGGTTATGCTCTAGAGACTGGTGTCACTAGCCCAAAAAGACCTGTGGAGCACAGAGATGAGAAGCGGGCTGTGCAAAGAGTTTTGCAAAAGATGACCCCAGATGATGACTTGGACGCCTTCCTGACTGTATTTGAGAGAGTGGCCAAACGGGAGAAACTGCCAGCTGCTGACTGGGCAGATGTCATTGTACCCTATCTGACCGGTGAACCCCAGAAGGCCTATTATGACTTCTGCCAGCAAGATGTCAAGGACTATGACAAACTAAAGGCAAAAATTCTTGCCCGGCTGGGGGTAAACAGTGCTGTCTGGGCCCGGCAGGTACATACCTGGAGCTACCAGATGGAAAAGCCTGCCAGATCCCAGATTTATGACCTGATTCACCTGGTGAAAAAGTGGCTGGAACCAGATACCTGTACCCCTGCAAAGATGGTGGAGAAGGTGGTCCTAGACCGATTCACCAGAGCTCTTCTTCCCGCGTTGCAGTGCTGGTTTGGACATGGAGACCCCAAAGATGCCAACCAGCTCGTCAACCTTCTGGAAAGGTACCTGGAGGCGGAACTCTGGGATGACCCTACAGCGCGACCTTCCCCCAGGAACACCCGGCGGAGGGCACCTCCTGGTAAGACTGTTCCGTTATTTGAGAGCGGAGGGAAAAGAGATAAGATAAGACAATCCTTTAATAGTCCCACAGTGGGGAAATTTCAGTATGTTTCAGCTGTATGATAATGATAATACACAGTAAATATTACAGAAGTAGTAGACACACATATGCTGAGAAAGATATGCTAGGAGTCCATAGCAGTTTAGGAACAGAGAAGAAAGAAGGAGGACATTCATAATCATTAGTTCTCTGTGCGGAGTGATCTTCGTTTGGTCTGATGTAGATTATACAGCCTGGTCGCGGTTGGAAGGAAGGACTTGCGATAGCGCTCCTTCTCACACTTGGGGTGAAGCAGACGGTCACTTACAGTGCTGCCAAGTCCCATCAGGGTCCCATACATGGGGTGGGATTTGTTCTCCCGCATGGAGGTCACCACAGACAGTGTCCCCACCACCTGTACTGGGTCCAAGGGGCTCCCCAGGACAGAGCTGGCCCTCCTGATCAGCCTGTCAAGTCTATTTCTGTCCCTGGTTGATATACTGCTCCCCCAGCAGGCTACACCGAAAAAGATGGCTGAGGCAACCACAGAGTTGAAGGAGGCCCTAAGAAGTGTCCCCTGGACTCCGAAGGCCCTGAGCCTCCTGAGCAGGTAGAGTCTGCTGTGGCCCTTTCTGTGCAGCGCCTCCAGGTGATCAGCCCAATCTAGTTTATTATTGAGGAGCACACCCAGATACTTATAGGTCCTGACTATCTCAATGCATGTCCCCTGGACTCCACCGGGGTCGGAGCACCTCTCTGTTTACTAAAGTCCACCACCATCTCCATGGTCTTCCCAGCATTAATCCTGAGCTGGTTCTGCTGGCACCATTCAACAAAATCCCGATTTAAGTCTCTGTATTCCCTATCGTCACCATCAGTGATAAGGCCGACTATAGCAGAGTCATCGGAGTACTTCTGTAAGTAACAGCTGGAGGAATTGTGCCTAAAGTCAGCAGTGTACAGTGTGAAGAGAAATGGGGCAAGAACTGTACCTTGTGGTGCCCCCGTACTACAGATCACAGTGTCAGACACACAGTCCTGGGCTCTCACATACTGAGGGCGATTTGTCAGGTAGTCTAGGATCCAGTTGGACAGGTGGTGGTCCACTCCACCAAGGTTCAGCTTCTTCCTCAGTAGCTCTGGCTGAATGGTGTTGAACGCACTGGAGAAATCAAAGAACATTATTCTCACAGTGTTCCCTGGTTTCTCCAGGTGAGAGAGAGCTCTATGAAGAAGGTGGATGATGGCGTCATGTACCCCAATGCCCGGCCTGTAGGCAAACTGGAGGGGGTCCAGAGCGGAGCTCACTAGGGGGCGTAGGTGTGTCAGGATCAGTCTCTCTAGGACCTTCATCAGGTGGGATGTCAGTGCTACGGGTCGGTAGTCATTGTAGTCCATCGGGTTGGGTTTCTTTGGGACTGGTACCACACAAGATGTTTTCCACAGTTGAGGTACCACTCCTAGCTTTAGACTCATATTGTACATGTGCGTAATAATACCACACAGCTGGTCACTGCACATTTTAAGAACTCTTGCGCTTATCCCATCGGGCCCACCAGCCTTGTCTGCCTCAATTCTCTTAATTTCCCGACACACCAGAGACTCCTTGAGGATCAGACATTCGGATTGCGATTTACTGCCAGTCGGTGGGGGTTGGGTCTTGGTGTGTGAGGGGAGGGGGGTTGCTTGTGAGGGGGGAGTTGGTTTGGAGTCGAATCTATTGAAGAATAGATTAAGCTCATTAAGCCACTTCCTGTCACCTTCAATCTGATGAGCTGCCATTTGTCGTTTATGTCCGGATATCACCTTCAGGCTGTCCCAGACCTTTGAGACTCTACCCTCCCCCATCTGTAGTTCCATCTTCCGCCTGTAGTTGGCTTTCCCTTCTCTGATCAGTTGTCTTAGTTGTTTCTGCACTGCCCCCAGGCCATTTTTGTCCCCAGACCTAAAAATTCGCTTTTTCTCCTTAAGAAGAGTTTTAATCTCAGAGTTGATCCATGTTTTGTTATTGGAGAAACACCTCACCTTCCTAGTTGGTACCGTGCTGTCCACACAGAAATTAATGTAGTCTGTTATGCAATGTGTGAGTCCCTCAATGTCCTCTGGAAATGAGTCTTGAAACACTTCCCATAGAGTTATATTAAAACAGTCCTTTAGAGACTCGACACTTCCCTCTGACCATGCTCATGCTCATGCTGGGTTTTCTAGGCAGTCCAGCAGCCCAAGAAGGGACTCTCTGCTGGAGAAACCAGGGCTGGTACAGTGTTGGAGATGCCATGAGCGGGGACATATTGCTGTCCTCTGAGCCAATGGACTGTGACACTGGTGGGTGTCGATCATTATTTGCCAGACCTGAGACTGGGCCTCAGGTCTGTCAAGTTGAGGTGAATGGCCATTCTGTCCAGGCGTTGTTGGACTCTGGTAGCCTGGCCACTTTGGTGCATGCCAGCTTGATAGTCTATGGTAGACACCCCAGGGGCTTTCTTGATATAGCCAAAAAAACCTGGGAAACGGAGGCTTCCCCATACCGTAGTGTCATAGAGCATGTAGCTCAAATGCAGGACTGCATTTCAACAGTTATGCCAATTGTAAAAGAACATTTGCAAAGAGCCAGAGTCCGAGAATTTAACCCAGGGGACAGAGTCCTTATTTTGGTGCCGACTGTGGAAAGTAAGTTCTTAGCGAAATGGAAAGGACCATATGAAATTGTGGAAAAAGTAGGGCCAGTCAACTATTAGGTTCACCAACCAGGGAAAAGGAAACCTTTTCAAATCTACCATGTGAATTTGATTAAGCACTGGAACCAGAGGGAATCCTTGTTGGCCTCAAATACAGAGGTGGCTGATTCGTTGCCACCAATCCCTCCAGTCCGTGTGAATGAGACCATCACAGTGTCCCAACAGGAGGCAAAAGAGTTCCTGCAGAAAAGTAGATGAAAGTTCTCTGATCTACCAGGGCATACACACCTGATAGAGCACCATGTAGAGACAGAACCTGGGAGGAAAGTAAACCTCAAACCCTACAGAATACCAGAGGTACGTAGGGAGGTAGTGTCAGCTGAGGTTAAAAATATGCTGAAGTTAGGTGTAATTGAGGAATCCAAAAGTGAGTGGTCTAACCCAATTGTATTGATACCAAAGTCTAATGGTACTTGGCGGTTCTGCAATGATTTTAGAAAATTGAATGACATTTCCAAGTTTGACGCTTATCCCATGCCCAGGGTTAATGAGCTTATTGAGAAGTTGGGTAATGCCAGGTACATAACCACACTGGACCTTACAAAAGGTTACTGGCAAATACCTTTGTCTAAGGAAGCCAAGGAAAAAACTGCCTTTGTTGTTCCAGAAGGGCTGTTCCAATACAGGGTTATGCCATTTGGTTTGCATGGAGCTCCTGCTACCTTTCAGAGGTTGATGGACCAGATCTTGCGGCAACATTGTGACTATACAGCAGCTTAACTGGACAATGTGGTCATTCATTCACTGGGGAAGTCACCTCTGTAAGGTGCAGGCAGTACTGGACTCCATAAGTGAGGCAGGCCTTACTATCACCCCTGAGAAATGTGCTTTAGGGCTGGAGGAAGCCAAGTACCTGGGCTATGTCATTGACAAATGGGTAAAAAAGCCCCAAATCAATAAAGTGGAGGCAATACAGAACTGGCCAAGACCGCTAACCAAGAAGCAAGTCAGGGCATTTCCTGGCATTGCGGGCTACTATGGGAGGTTTATGCCAAACTTTGCCTCTATTGCAGCTCCTCTCACCGACCTGATGAAAGGTGGGAAGTCAGTGATGATCCACTGGACACCAGAGGCAGAGGAGGCGTTCCAAAGGTTAAAGCAAGCTCTATGCCAGCAGCCAGTACTGATAGCCCCAGACATTAGGAAGGAGTTCCTGGTGCAGACAGATGCCTCAAATGCAGGTCTAGGAGCAGTGCTCTCCCAGGTTGTAAATGGTGAGGAGCATCCAGTAATGTACCTAAGCAGGAAGCTGTCTCCCGCTGAGAAAAATTACGCCATTGTAGAGAGGGAGTGTTTGGCCATTAAGTGGGCGCTGGATGCTCTGAGGTATTACCTCCTGGGGAGAAAGTTTAAATTGATCACTGACCATGCTCCCCTTACATAGATGAAAATCAATAAGGACAGAAATTCTAGGGTTACCCTATGGTTCCTGTCTCTGCAAAATTTTGTGTTTGATGTAGAACACAGGCCAGGAAAATTATTGGGAAACCCTGATGCCCTGTCAAGGGTGCATTGTATGATGGCCACAAATGCCCAGCCCTCCGGTCGGGAGAAGAGGGGGGGGGGGATATGTAAGCCGATGGCTGGTCAGGTAATTGAGGGGGTGTACATCTCACCCAGACTACTCAGGTGGGTGAGATGAAAAAAACTCCAGGAATGTTTGTTCTCAGAATTGGACTGGATTTTTAGGAATGACAGGTAGGTTGGTAGTGGGATCTGTCATTCCACCCCCCCCCCCTCCAGTCCACACTTTGTGGATGTTCTGGCAGCGACTCAGCTGCAGAGAGTCTCCTCGTAAAGGAGGCTTAAGATGTTACTCCAGCAGCAACACTTTAGCAGAGCTTGGCTGGACAGCAAACAGAGAGGTCATATTTTTGGAGCTGTGTCCTGAAGGATTCTACTGACTTTTGGATTTCTGTTATTCTAGGTGAGGTAACCTATTATATGTTTAGTTAGAGCCTAGCTGGGCAGGTATTTATTTTTTGTATTGTTTCTTTTTGTTGCTGCATTGCCTTTTTGAGTGAAAATAAACTCTACCTTTGTTTTGGACTAAAGAAACTGGACTTGTGTATCTATGCCACCCCACCTAGCAACCCCAGACCCTGACAATATATATAAAGTAAATGCAGTACTCAATCTCCATTTTGGGTATAAATGAATAAAGAAATGAATATTCCTGCCAGTATCTTGAAAGCAGATAGAAAACCTTTATTTTGAGCTAATGACACACATGTTTCAACCCTGCTAGGCCTTTGTCAACTGTCAAGAATAAAGATTTTGCCTGGCTCAGTTCTAGATGATTCTACCAAAATGAGCCCTCATTTGGAACCTTAATGGATACATTTAATTCCATCTCATTAATACCTCTTCACTATGGAGAAATGGAGAACTCATGATCTCTTTACTCTCTCTAAAGCTTTTTCTTTTCTCTTTCTTCCTCTGTTCCACAGCAGCAGAGAGGGTGATGGTGGACACACTCCCTTCCTCCATCCCCCACTATCAACATTATCGGCCTAGGGGAATATTTGACTGAAGTGGTTCCAAACCAGTCCATGGACACGTCAGCCTTACATCTCCCTCCCACTCTGGAAGATATCCACCACAACAACAGTCAAACCACTTGTAAACTACAGTCCTGACTCCAGGATCATCATCCCCTCTTAATAGTCTGGTGAAAACAAAAACCTTGCTTGGATATATCTCCTCTCGTATCTCTATCTCATGTGTCGACGCAGAGATTCGCGCAAACTCCAAATGGAGTTTGACACATTTTGTGCCTCCAATGTACTGCTCTCTGAAAGCACTCTAAAGGACATGCATCAAGCCTTCCATAGCTACCTACAATCAGATATGTCCCAACTTATAACATCTTTACAAAATGGGAGAATTTATGACTTCTCACAATAAAGGGATAGACACCCACAATGATCTAGCAGATGACTTTGGAAAACTGAAAACAAAAATGGCTGAAATTGAAGATTGTTCCCATCACAACACAATCAAATCTGTTATCTCAAAGCTTTTCAGTGTAGAAGTACTTAGAAGCTTCCAAGACCTTGCTAACTATTTCTCCCTTCCGTGTGCTGATTTCTATAAATATCTACAGAGAAGACACCTTCTACAGACTCTCGATCAATTTAATGTTAGCTGCAACTCCTCATTTTTTTCCTCCCTACTCTCAAAGTACAAAGGATTAAAACCTGTCTGTTACTTGTTCGACTCTCGCCAGTCTGTTAATAAACCATATCCTAAGTACATGTTGGAGGCAGGTCAGAAGACTTCATGGAGCATGAAGGTTTTTAAGAAAGCTTTGACAATGACCCTTTCCTTTCTCCAGTGCGATTCTCATATGGGAACTGCACACAAAGTACTTGTAAGTTGATATTATCCATGTAGCAGACTTCTTAAAATATACCCTTCAATGCCCTCAACCTGCTGGAGATATACTGGTGGTCAGTGGTCTTTGCTCCATATTTTGTGGAACTGTCCAAAGATCATTAGATATTGGCATGAGGTTTTTAACCTACTATATGTAACAGTAAGTGTTCCTATACCTGAATTGGCCCAACTAGCATTTTAACTAATGAATGGATTTGAGATTACGCCTCCATATTGGTAATTGACATGTAAAATAGTTATCATGGCTAAGCTCATAACAAGATATTGCAAGCCATCTGATCTTCCAGATTAAGGAGAATTAGTGGCACTAGTAGATATGACACACCTATATAAACGTATCATAGCCTTTCGTAACTAATCTATGTACCCAGGTATATGGCATATGTGGGTCACCAGTCCTTACTCTATGTTTCATAACTGGAGGGTACCCAGTTATAGTTACTATGTGAAATGTAACACAATATTGACATAGTTGGACCAATAACCCCTTTAACCCCACCTTCTCTGCCTATTCTTTCCCCTTACCTTTTTTTCCCTCTTATTCATTGCTTTTTATTGATTATTGTAAATTTGTCATCAACCACTTCATACTGGCCATGATGGTTGACTTTATTTACATGCTTTACTTGTACTGTATGTTGTCATTAATGTTGCACTTTTAAAAACCAATAAAACTTTTTAAACAAAAAGAACTTGAGTTGGTGGCGGTAGTTAAAGGTCCTCTTTAGGATGAGGCCCCACGTTTCGGAAACACAGTTGCAGATTTTGCTGCGGTTTTTTGAGACAAAATCAAGAATGGCTATAAAAGGAATGGAAAATATATAGGAAGCTCTTGTACCTCTACCTTCTGCTCAATCTACTCCTGGCTTTGACTCAAAAAAATGCAGCAAAATCTAAAAAAGATCTAGAATACAAAAAATAAGCCTAATACAAAATACTCAATTTGTAGAAAACTATAAAATTTTACCAATCAAATAGTGAACTCCACACAAATGCATATAGTTATTTATTATAGTTAATATTATATATAATATAACTTTATATATAACTTATGAAATAAAAAATTTTTTTATTGACAGACAAAAACTGTAGAATTCACATATTTGTGTAGGAGAGAATAGATAAGCTAAGGTTGAATAAGTGTGAAATTACAATAAAAGCATGCTGCCTTATAAATTACAAGAGGCTATACATTAACTATAGGGAAAAAAACAGTTATAGTGTCTATATCAATAAATATACATTAAGCCATGCTGCAAGTAAACAGTAACATAGGCTCCAAAACCCCAAAATCCTAATGACAGTAAAAGTCATACAGACCAACCTACCAAGATGGTCAATGCATTCCTATGCCTGAGATGAATCCTGCTGCACATTCAGCTCTGCTGCATTGGACTGCTACATCGGACACTGCTACATCAGCCAGCACTGCTACATCGGGCCGCGCGCTCAGCTCGACTACTTACAAATCTTCCCTAGCCTCCGGCTATTATACTCTGGAACTGAAGAATATAATTATCAACTTTGCCTTGCACTTCCAGTTCTTTTTTTAAACAAATTCTTCAGGTGAACCTTGAAGAATTTATTCGCAATACTAATGGTGCAAGGTTTACTCATCCCTAGTAGACTTTCTAACAGTACAGTGTCACATTTTAAAACTATTTGGTCTACATCTCAGACAGCATCAGTAAATCTGCCCCACTTTCTAGTTATATTATTAATAGTTAGTATGGATATTTTGCTAGGTCTCCAGTGCTTCTCTCAAGTTATGGCTGTATTTTTGTAATTCTGCCCAAGTCTAATTTTATGATTAGCCTCATTGTTGTTTTAGGACTAACATCACCCAGCTAATCCATTCAGACTTTGCTGGGCAATTGTACCAGCTAACTGTATTCCAAACCACTCTGCTCTAGCTATGCTGGTTCCTCTCAACAAAATATTTGCAATGGACAATAAATACCAGTAGCAAAGGCATATAAACTCGGAACATGGCTTACAAGCTGTAAACTGTTTTTGCATCATGGGTATTGAGCTAGATATGTCACCTAGAGGAGGCAATTAGGAATTTTCCATCCGTAAAGGGATCCTATCATTTAAGAAGGTATTTTTTTTCCCTAACACGTAGGAATAGCCTTAAGAAAGACTATTTGTCTCCTACCTTTAGATGTCTTCTCCGGGCCGCCGTTCGGTAGAAATACCGTTTTTTACCGGTATGCAAATGAGTTCTCTCGCAGCACTGGGGGTGGGCCCCAGCACTCAAACAGCACTGGGGGTGTCCCCAATGCTACCAGAGAACTCTCTCCAGTGCCGCCTCCATCTTCATCAGGAGCATCCTCTTCTTGTGTCTTTTTCCGGCGTAGGCGGTGAAACTTGTAGCTTGGTTGTATTTTTTGCCACTTTTTAACCATTGGAATAAACTTGATATTTTCATCATTCTGTCACCTGTGCTGTGTTATAACTCCTACAGCAAGGCTATTCCTGAACTGTTTATTTGCGACTACAGCACTGCATTCACAGGTAAGGGCTATCATTCACCACTCCTCTGCAGCATAACAAAGAAAACAAATCAGTAAAAACACGTTTAACCCGGGGCTCCAGGTTGTGAAAACATTGTGATTTGGCTGCAGCATTTTACAGTACTTGCAAAGTGGTGGTATTCCGCCTAATCCCATTCATGCTTTGCAGAAAAATGTCTGCAGAGGAAATGCTACAATTTCAAAAATAGTTTTTGTAACTCGCAGCATGTCAATTATACCTATGGAAATGCTGGTATTTTCTATACAGAAAACACCAACATACTGTATAGGGACAGACATAGGGACAGGTATAATAGGGACTAGAGATGAGCGAGTACTGTTCGGATCAGCCGATCCGAACAGCACGCTCCATAGAAATGAATGGATGCACCTGGTACTTCCGCTTTGACTGCGGCCGGCCGCTTAACCCCCCGCGTGCCGGCTACGTCCATTCATTTCTATGCGAGCTTGCTGTTAGGATGATCGGCTGATACGAACAGTACTCGCTCATCTCTAATAGGGGCAGAAAGTCTGCAAAGGAAAACTCTGTGGACTTTCTGTGAAAAGTACTGCAGAAAAAAACACAACACTTTTTGGCTGCGGCTTGCAACGTCTGCAAAATCTACAACAAAAAACATTGCCTTTCCGTAATGTGGGTCTTTAGAATTAGGGAATTCATTAATATTGTGGTTTCATATTAGGAGTAGGTATAGATTTGCACTATGATTTACACAAAGCCG